>NW_022589814.1:243335-744209 GCF_004348235.1 Phoca vitulina
CGTCTCTTACCTCCACTTCCGGCGGGGATCAGACAGGAGAGAATGGCACTACGATAGGGTTGGTCTGCAAACTGCGCTCGCGCCGCTAGGCTCCGACTTCCGGATCCCAGCCTTGCGGGCCTGGTTGGCCCGCCTTACGTCCCCCCCCCAGAGGGGCGGGGCCTCGGATTGACGGCTCGCGCCCGCCATCCCTACTCCGCAGGCGCACTGGTCCCGCCTCCCCCGCTGCCCTGTGAGGTGAGGAAGAAGCCGAGAGGGGGTAGGTTGGTAGCGGCGGGTCGTCATATACCTACTTGTAAGCCAAGATCTTGTCTGCCGGCCTCTACCTGGACCCGAATATGCGTGTTCCCGAATCATAGTGACCAAGCAATCACCATGATCGCAGGTGGGGGTCAGTCCCTTTGTCTACAAAGGAAGATGGCGACGGGCAGGGTGTGGGAAAATGGCCGCCTGGGTCACATGTCTTGCCGAGTGCTCCCCACCTAAAAGTGACTTGGTTAGCTATTCCCAACAACCTTCCTGGCTTGTAAGGCCCCAGACAAACCCTGAAGCAGGTACTCCCAGCTCTTTATGCAGAAGTTCAAATCCATGGTCAGGCCCAGGAGCTGAACAACTGGAAGTCTCTCCCACCCGTTTGTCCTCTTCCCCTCCTCCTCCCTCCTTCTTTGGCCCCAGAGCGGCAAATGAAGAAGGGAATGAATATATACCTCTGAAGTGGGAACAAATAAGGATTTCTTTAGAAACCATCTTGAGGAGCTCCTGACATGGTTGGAGAATGAGGTCTCCCCTTAAAAACAGTAAATATTAGTCTGAATATGTCTTCTTTATGATAATTTAATTCCAGCCCCTTCTCTTCTTCAAACCTGAACTTTGGGGTAGGGCCCAGCCCCTCTACCCCTAGGGTATGTTCCTCCACTTCCAGAATGTGCAAGCGGAAATCTCTGCCTACTCCTACCCCTTACATACACACTACTCACTGCCCCTACACTGATGAAAGGGGTCTAACCTCTCACCCTGGAGATAAACAAAACTCCTGGGGACTCCAAACCAGGCCCAACCACCTTCCCCCTTACCCCTGCATTAGCAAATTCTTCCTGTTTCTTTAAGACCTAACTCTTGTCACTTCTATGAACTTTCCCAGCTGAGTTAGAAACTCAGAACACCTTTCTGCACTTATTCCTTAATGCTGTAATCATTTATGTGGATGCCTCTCCACGTAAATGGAGATGCAGTCTCACCTCCTGAGATTAGGGACCATATATCTTGAAGACCTCAACAAGACCCAGCACAAGACTGGTACAAATCAGGCTTCAGCCAATATATGTGAAATGTGTGAGTTTATAGGCCTGCACCACAAATCAATGGGAAATGGACAATTTAGTAGATAGCATTGGGAAATTTGGCTCACCATAAGGAAAGAAATAAAACTGGATCCCTACTTATTTACATATAAGATGGTGGAGAGTATCTTTGTCACCTACAACTGTGGAAAGATTTTTTCAACAAAGGCCCAAATGTGCAAACTGTAAGGGAAAAACACAATGAAATCTTTGATAAGAAAGAAAATTGGTGTCTCTACTTTGGAAAACAATTAGGAAGTTATCCAGAATAGTTGAAGGTGGGCCCTGGGACCCAGCAATTCTACTGGTAAAGATGTATATAACCTCCAGACTTTAAGTCCTAGAGAAATTCTAATACATATGCATAAGGAGGCATGTGCAAGAATATAACATTGCATAACTGTTTATAATAGAGAAAAAATCTGAACAATCTAAAAGTTCACCAACAGGAGAATGAATAAATAGCAGTACAGCCATACAACAGAATACTATACAGCAGCAGAAGAAATGAAATTGAGTTGCATATATCAACCCAGATAAATTTCAAAAACACAGTGCTGAGATAAAATATAAGTTATAGAAGGGTATATGAAATATGAGACATTTATATAGATTTTTAAAAATTTTTTAAGTAATCTCTACACCCAATATAGGGCTTGAACTCATATGACCCCGAGATCAAGAGTCAGATGCTCTACTGGCTTTGCCAGCTAGGTGCCCCTATATAGACTTTTTAAATCTAGAAAATAATGCACTAAATTAGTTATAGGTTATATAAATAAATAAACAGTATTTTTAAAACAGGGAATTAAATAGAAAATGCAGAATGGTAATTAGTTCTGGGGAAGAAAACAAAGGAACAGAATGAGAGATACACAGGGGACTTCAACTGTTTGTCTAATACTTTATCTGGGTAGTAGGTACATGGATGTGAGTTATATTATTCTCTATACTTATTTGTATGCCTGAAATATTTCATACTTTTTTTTAGAAAGACTACAAGGATCTATAAAAAAAACTAATGATGGTTAAATGTAGATCAGTGGTTCTCAAACTTTGGCCAGCATCAGAGTCAGTGGGAAGGCTTGTCAGAAGACTGATTGCTGGGCCCTATGCCCAGAGTTGTGTTTCAGTAAGTCTGGTAGGGCCCAAGAATTTGAATTTCTAACAAGTTTCCAAGCGATGATGATGATGATGATGATGATGATGGAGAAGAAGGGGGAGGGGGAGAAGAATCATCTGGGGCTGCTGCTAGTCCAGGTACCATATTTTGAGACCTACTGGCAAAGAATATGAGATTCTCAGTGAATTTTGTTGTCTTCATTGTGCTTTTCCGTGTTTTCCACATAGTCAATGAATATGAATTACTTTACAGAGAGGTTTTTGTTTTTTGTTTTAAATTCACCTTAATCTCTACTTCAAACTCTTATTTCCCTCATAGGCATCCATTCTATGGTATTTTATGCAGATCTTTTTGCTTATATGTGTTCTTGCAAAATATGTATTATTGTTTTAGGTGCATTTATTTCCTCAAAATTTTTATTTTTCACTTTTTCAAAATTCATAAAATTTGAAAGAATAGTACAATGAAAGCCCATATACCCTTAATATTGCATTTCTCTGATTACTAATGAATTTTTCAGCATCACTTCATATGTGTGTTAAATGCCTCTTTTGTAAATTGCCTGCTTATATAGTTGGCCCATTTTTCCAGTGAGTTTCCTATCTTTCCTATTGATTTGCTAGAGTTCCTTATATAGTCTAGCTACTAGTCCCCTGTCAGTTTCAGACATTGCAAATATTCTGTCCCTATTTTAACTTTGTCCATGTTAGCCTTTTTTGAATAGAAATTGTTGTTTTTAATGCAATCAAATCCATCAAATTTTTGCTCTATGGTTTCTGGTTTGGGAGTTTTATTTAGAAACTAGTTACCTCCTCCCAGGTCACAAAGATATTCTCTTATTTTTTTCTATTAACTTTATAGTTTTATCTTTCACCTTTAGGTTTTAATCCACCAAGAATCCACTCTCATATGTAGTGATAGGTAGGGATGCAATTCTATTTTTTTATACACAGTGAGCCACATTTCCCACCATCAAACACCAAACAATCCTTACTTTTTCATTGATTTGCTGTGCCACCTTTGTCACATATTATAAAACACACACGCACAAGTCTGTTTCAGTTCTTGCATTAATACCGCCTTGCTTTTGATATTTTGTAATATAAGATTTGATAGGGCAAGTACCTCTGCTTTAGTCTTCTTTTAGTATTGTCTTAGCTATATCTCCACATAAATTTTAAAAAGAGTTTATCAAGCTCTTCAGAAATCCGACTGGAATTCTTATTAGGATCACACTAAATTTACAGATTAATTTGAGAGAGTTGACATCATCAAAATAATAACTCATCCAAGAACATGGACTATCTCCTCATTTGTTGAATTCACCTTCTATCTATGTCCTTTATTAAGAGTCGAGTTTTCTCTTTGGAATTGTGTGTTTTTACTAATTTAATTCCTAGTTGTTTTGTAGTTTTTGTTACTATTGTGAATATTTTATAGTTATTTCTTTTTGAATAGATAATACACATACATTTTGAATATCAAAACAAAATAAAAATTATACTTTGAAAAGTGTCACTCTTGTCCATTTCACCCAATTGCCACTATACACACCCCCAGCAGTTACCACTTTTTTTTAAATTTCTTATTTATAATTAACATGCAGTGTTATATTAGTTTCAGGTCTAATGATTCAACAATTCTATACATTACTGAGTGTTCATCAAGATAAGTGTACTCCTAATCCCCTCTATTTCACCCTTCCCCCCAGCCACCTCCCCTCTGGCAACCTCCAGTTCAGTCTCTGTATTTAAGAATCTGATATGTTGTTGGGTTTTTTTTGGGGGGGGGGTCTCTTTTTTTCCTTTGCTCATTTGTTTTGTTTCTTAAATTCCACATGTGAATGAAATCATATGGTATTGTCTTTCTCTGACTTATTTCACTTAACATTATACCGTCTAGGTCCATCCATGTTGTTGCAAATGGCAAGATCTCATTCTTTTTTATGGCTGCATAGTATTCCGTTATATACAGAATATTTTATATTTAATATTTTTTTCTTGTATTTAAGTTTACTTTCAACAATCAAGACAGACTCTATGAATGACAAGAGGTTCAAAAAACCCTATATTTTAACATGCTTTTTAAAAAACAAGACATTCTGGGGCGCCTGGGTGGCTCAGTCGTTAAGCGTCTGCCTTTGGCTCAGGTTGTGATCCTGGGGTCCTGGGATCGAGCCCCGCATTGGGCTCCTTGCTCAGCCGGGAGCCTGCTTCTCCCTCTCCCACTCCCCCTGCTTGTGTTCCCTCTCTAGCTGTCTCTCTCTTTCTGTCAAATAAAAAAAATAAAAAACAAAAAACAAAACATACACACTGATCTCTATCTGGTATCTTTGTACAGTCATTTTGGTACACAGATACTGACTTCAAGCTTCTTTCCACCTTAAGAATTGCTTTCTTTTAAGTTCAACAAAGAACATTATGAAATAAGAATTGTACCAAAAAAGGGACAGCAAAGACTGTAAGGAAGGAAGGAAGTAGAGGGAAAGAAGGAAGGAAGTAGAGAATGCCTCCTTAATTTTGATTTTTGTATATTGTTTCTTTAATGTATTAAATAGAAAACCCAGTAACTGAACACGCCAACTCCCCTAGAATAAGGAAAGACAAAATTAACAAAGACACGATGGAGATATGTAGGTACATTACAGTCAATCTCCCTCTTCAGAATGTTCTGTTAACCAGATTCTACTGAAAAGTATCACATCACTGAAACATCCCTATGTTCAAAAGCCAGTGATCTATTTGATAAGAAGTTTGATATATATATATATAATATATATATATATATATATCAGTACTATTATTTCATAAAGATATATAGATATAGATCTAGACCACATCTTCTTTATCCATTCATCTATTGATGGATGCTTGGGTTGCTTCCATATTTGGCTATTATAAATAATACTGCAATAAACGTAGGGGTACAGGTATCTTTTCAAATTAGTGTTTTCATTTTCCTTGGGTAAATACCCAGTAGTGGAATTACTGGATCATATAATTCTATTTTTAATTTTTGGAGGAATCTCTATACTGTTTTCCACAGTGGCTGCACCAATTTGCATTCCCACCAATAGTTTTCGAGGATTCCTTTTTCTCCACATCCTCTCCAACACTTGTTATTTCCTGTCTTTTTGATAATAGTCATTCAGACATGTGTGAGGTGATATCTCACTGTGGGTTTTTTTTTTAAGATTTTATTTATTTGTCAGAGAGAGAGACTGAGCAAGCAGGGGGAGCGGCAGGCAGAAGGAGAAGCAGGCTCCCTGCTGAGCAAGGAGCCTGATGCGGGCGGGACTCAATCCCAGGACCTTGGGATCATGACCTGAGCCAAGGGCAGACGCTTAACTGACTGAGCCACCCAGGCATCCCATCACTGTGGTTTTGATTTGCATTTCCTGATGATTAGTGATGTTGAGCATCTTTTCATAGGTCTGTTGGCCACCTGTATGTCTTCTTTGGAAAAATGTCTTATTCAGGCCCTCTGCCCATTTTTTAATTGTATTGGTTTTTTTCCTTGGTGTTGAGTTGTATAAGTTCTTTATATATTTTGGATATCGACCCTTATCAGATATATCATTTGCAAATGATATTTGCAAATATCATCTACCATTCAGTAGGTTGCCTTTTCACTTTATTGATGGTTTCCTTTGCCATGCAAAAGCTTTTTATTTTGGCATAGTCCCAATAGTTTACTTTTACTTTTGTTTTCCTTATCTAGAAAAATGTTTCTACAGCTGGCGTCCAAGAAATTACTGCCTATGTTTTCTTCTAGGAGTTTTATGGTTTCAGGTCTCACATTTTAGGTCTTTAATTCATTTTGAATTTATTTTTGTGTATGGTGTTAAGAAAGTGGTCCAATTTTATTCTTTTGCATATAGCCATCCAATTTTCCCAGCACCATTTGTTGAAGAGACTGTGTTTACCCATTATATATTCTTGCCTTCTTTGTCATAGATTAATTGACCATATAATCATGGGTTTATTTCTGGACTCTCTATTCTGTTCCACTGATCTATGTGCCTGTTTGTTTTTTTTTTTTTTATGATAGTACCATACTGTTTTGATTCACAGTTACCAGTTTTATTAGTTTATTTTTTATTCTTCCAGTGTTTCTTTATGCAGATACAAACAAACATAAATGTATCTTATTCCATCTCCCCCTTTCTTATGCATGTATATTCTGTTATACATGTTGCTTATTTCTCTTAATAATACATCCTGGAGGTCTTTCCATATCAGAGCATTAGAGTTTCCTGTACCTAGAAAGTCACTGTATGGAAGCGTATAGAGTACTTACTCAAAGTGTTACATTATGTGGATATATAACAGGGTTTTTTTTAATGACTGCAGTCCCCTATTGTGGATGCTTGGGATGTTTTTAGTCCTTTGGTATTACAAATGGTGCCATAATGAATAGACATTTCATACATATGCAGATAATTATGTAGGATAAATTCCAATAATTATATTTGTAATTATGTAAGGTACATTCCAATAATTATATTTGTAGATATTGCCAAAATTTCCCTCCATAGGTATACCATTTTGCACTTACCACCCATGTATGAGTTTATCTGTTTTATTACAGCCTCACCAACAAAGTGTATTGTTAAAGACTTAGATTTTTTACAATGTGATAGGTAAGAAATAGTATCTCATGGTAGTTTTAATTTACATTTCTCTTATTATGAGTGAGGCTGAGCATCTTTTCATATGTTTAAGGGTCAATTTTACGTCTTTTTCTGTTTGTTTTTTTTTTAAGATTCTATTTATTTATTTGACAGAGAGACAGCGAGAGAGGGAACACAAGCAGGGGGAGTGGGAGAGGGAGAAGTAGGCTTACTGCGGAGCAGGGAGCCCGATGCGGGGCTCGATCCCAGGACTCCGGGATCATGACCTGAGCCGAAGGCAGACGCTTAACGACTGAGCCACCCAGGCGCCCCTTACGTCTTTTTCTGTGAATTGTCTATACATATCCTGTATTTTTCTGTTGGATTACTGGTCTTTCCTTGATTTCTAGAATGTTGTTATATATTAGAGAGATTAGACCTTTGTGAATCATGATTTGTCAGTGTTTTTCCTCAGTTTGTTATCCTTTTGACTTTGCTAATGGATTTTTTTCCAGGCAAGTTTTATTTTATTTTATGTAAACAAATTTATCTATGTTTTCTTTTATGGATTCTAGATTTTGAGTTGTTGTTGGTGATAGATTGCATTAATGACCCCAATTTCTCATGTGTCTGTGTATCCACACCCTTTCATAGTGCCCTGCTTTATTAACTCTGAGTGTGGCCATATAACTTGCTTTAACCAACAGGATAGTTGCAAACTTGATATTAAGAAGAGACTTGAAAAAGCTCTTGCACATTCTGTTTCCTCTCTTGGACCCCTGCCACTGCCACAAGAACATACCGAAGCTAACCTTGGAAGGATGTGAGAGACATGTAGAAATGAGCCTAGTCCTCCCAGTTAAGACATCCTATAGTGGCCAATCTCTAGTGAAGCCATCAACTTAGTGCAAACACATGAGCTAGCCCAGTTGAGATCAACAGAGCCTGATCCAGATTGTAGACCCTCCCAAATGACCCAGACTCTAGGTTTTGGTGCATAAATATTCATTTTGTCTTTTCACAGAGCATTATTATGGCAATAGTCCCATATCATTGCTCTTCCTTTTTGGAGATATCCTGGCTAAGCTTGCTCGTTATTTTTCCATTTGAACTTTTTTTTAAAGATTTTATTTATTTATTTATTTATTTATTTATTTATTTATCTAAGAGAAAGAGAGAGCGTGCATGTGCGTTTGCACGCATGAGCCATGGGAGGGGCGGGGGCGGGGGCGGCGGGGGGGGGGGGGGGCGGGGAGAGAATCTCAAGCAGACTCCTGCTGAGCACCGAGCTTGAAGCAGGGCTGGATCTAACAACCCTGAGATCGTGACCTGAGCTGAAACCAAGAGTCTGATGCTAAACCGGCTGAGCCATCCAGGCACCCCTCCATTTGAACTTTAATTCAGCTTGTCTAGTTTCAGAAAAAGAGAAAAAATGGTATTTTAAATGAGTTTATACTAAATTTATAAATTAATTTGACATCTTTATAATTCTGAATCTTCTTATTTAATAACATGGGATGCCTTTCCGTTTGTTCCTTCAGAGTGTTATAAATGTTTTGTCATAAAGGTTTTGGACATTTCTTATTAAGTTTGTTTCTAGGTATTTGCTATAGACTAAATGTTTGTGTGCCTCCAAAATTCAGATGTTGAAACCTAATCCCCACTGTGATGGTATTTGGAGGTAGGGCTTTTGGAAAGTGATTAAGTCCTGAGGTTGGAGCCCTCATGAGTGAAATTAGCGCCCCAGTGGACACAGCTAGAAGATGGCTGTCTATGAACCAGGAAGCAGCTCTCAACAGAGATCGAATCTGTCTGCCTTGATCTTGGGCTTTTCAGCCTCTAGAACTGTGAGAAATACATTTCTGTTGTTTGTAGGCCACCCAGTCTATGGTATTCTGTTATAGCAGCCACAATGGACTAAGACAGTATTTCACCTTTTCTGTTGCTATAATAAATGGAGCCTTCTCTTCCATATATCTTCTTTTTTAAAAAAGATTTTATTTATTTCTGCATCCAATACGGGGCCCAAACTCACAACCCTGAGATCAAGAGTTGCATGCTCTACCAACTGAGCCAGTCAGATGCCCCTCTTCTATATATCTTCTAACTAAATGATTTCTATATATTAATTTTATATCCTCCTACTTTATCTTGTTTATAGTAGCTTTTATATTGATTTGCTTGGGTTTTCTGGCTATATAATCTTATCTATAAATAATGATAGCTTTACCTCCTCAATTCCAATTTTATGCTTCTGATTTCTTTTTCTTTTTTAATTACGATGCTTGCTACTTCCAATACAATGTTAAATTATAGTGGAGAGAGTAGACATCCTTGCCTGGTTTCTGATTTTAGCATATAAATGCTGCTAGTGTTTCCTGGTTAAGTGAAATACTGGACTGCTGTATTTGGGGAGATACACACAAACACACACACATAATTAAATCATATCAAGGAAGAAACCTTATATTCCTCTTGTTGAATGTTTTTTTTAAATAAAGAATGGGTATTGAATTTTGCCAAATGACTCTGGCATCTCTGAAAATGATGATATGATTTTTCTCCTTAGATTTAATAATATGTTAGATTATATTAATGGATTTTGTAATATTGAATGATTCTTGCTTTCTTGGGATAAACTCCACACAGCCATGGATTCTGTTTGCTAATATTTTATTTAGAATTTTGCATTGCTAAAAAAAAAGAATTTTGCATTGCTATTTATAAGTGAATATTGGTCTATATCATTTTCTTTTCTTTTTTTTTTGTAGAATCTTTGTCAGATCTTGGTATCAATATTATACTCACTTTATAAAAAGAATTTGAATGTGTTCCTCCTTCATCTAGACTCAGGAAAATAAAAATAGCATTCAAATTACCTGCTTTTTAGTGTTAATAGACTTCCCCTGTGAAAGCATCATAGTCTGGTACCTTTGGGGAAAAGTACCTCTTTATACCTTTCTCTATTTCTTCCATGGAAATTGGCCTATATGGGTTTTTCTCTTTTAGAGTCAAATTAAAGTAAATTATATTTTCCTAGGATGTTTTCCATGTCTTCCAGGTACTTAAACAATTTGCATAGAGTTGGACAAGAAAGTCTTTTATGTTTAAAATGTCCTCTTACTATGGTTATGTCCAACTTTTCATTTCCTAACTTGTATATTTGTGCTTTCTCCTTTTATTCTTTTTCTTTCTTTTTTTTTTTAGAGGAGAGGGAGAAGGGCAGAGGAAGAGAGAGAATCTTAAGCAGGATCCATGCCCAGCACAGAGCCCAATGCAGGGCTCAATCTCATGACCCGGAGATCATAACCTGAGCCAAAACCAAGAGTCAGATGCTTAACCGACTGAGCCACCCAGGGGCCCCAGCTTTCTCCTTTTCTTGATTATGCTGTTTAATGGCTTACATATTTCTATTTAACAGAATCAGCTCATCTATATATTAGTTCTATTGTTATCTGTTTTCTAACTTCTTTATTTGAACTTTACTGTTATTTTTCCCCTTCTGTTCTTAATTTTATTATTTTTTCTTCCTCTAACTTTTTGAGTTGGATGCTTATTCATTTAATTTTTCCCTTGTTTTTTTTTTTTTTAAACATTTTTTATTTATTTATTTATTTGAGAGAGAGAATGAGACAGAGAGAGCATGAGAGGGTCAGAGGGAGAAGCAGACTCCCTGCCGAGCAGGGAGCCCGACGTGGGACTCGATCCCGGGACTCCAGGATCATGACCTGAGCCGAAGGCAGTCGCTTAACCAACTGAGCCACCCAGGCGCCCTTCCCTTGTTTTTAAAACAAGTATTTTAAGGCTATGAACTTTGCTTTATCTGTATCCATGGATTCTGACTTTAGTATTTTCATTATCATTGTCTAGAAATTCAGCAGTTTTGATTTGAGTTTCCCTTCTGACCCAAGAGTTGTTTGACAGAGAGATATTACACATTCAGATGGAAGATCCATTTTACAGTGATTTCCAGTTTTATTCATTGTGATCAATGAACATTGTATTAGTTCTAATTTTTGGAATTTGTTGAGATTTTCTTCTTGGCCTAATATTGATTTTGTTATTTAGTTTTTTTATATTACTGGGTTTTTTGTTTGTTGTTGTTGTTGTTGTTGATTTGATCTGTCCTGGAATGAGAAAGGTGAGTTAAATTTCTCCTATTTTTAGTATGTTTCAATCTGTTATCTATTTTTCCTTGTATCCCTTAATATCTTAGCTTTATGAAAGCTGCTATGTTATTTGGTATAAAAATAGTCATAACTTTATATGTTCATTGTAAATTGTGGCCTTTTTGCCTCAATTAATGCTTTTTTATAACAAACTTTCTATTTTGGAATAATTTTAGATTTACAGAACAGTTGAAAAGTTAGTGCAAAGTTTCCATATGCCCTTCACCTAGTTGCCCCTCATGTTAATATCTTGTATGACATTTGTCAAAACTAAGTATTGGTACATTGTTATTAACTAAACTCCAGACTTTATTCAGATTTCACCAATTTTTCCACTAATATCCCTTTTATGTTCCGGACCCCAACCCAGAATCCCATATTGCATTTAGTCATCATATCTCCTCCAATCTGTGACACTTCCTCAGTCTATCCTTGTTTTTCATGACCTTGACAGTCAGTTAATGCCTTTGGTTCTGAGTTCCTGACTTGTCTGATAATTAAGATTGCAACCCATGTGTTCTTTAATTGCATTTGCCTGGTATACCTTTGTCCTTTCTGGTATTTTTAACCTTTCTGAATCAATTTCTTTTAATTGATTTTCTTTCTTTCTTTCTTTCTTTCTTTCTTTCTTTCTTTCTTCTTTCTTTCTTTCTTTCTTTTTCTTTCTTTCCATCTTTCTTTCTTCCTTCCTTTCTTTGAGAGAGAAAGCGCTCGCACACATGAGACAGGGGAGGAGCAGAGGGAGGGGACAAGCAGACTCTACCCTGAGTGCAGAGCCCATCCCAGGGCTTGATTCCAAGACCCCACCCAAGACCATAACCCTAGCCAAAATCAGGAGTCTGATGCCCAACTGACTGAGCCACCCAGGCACCCCTTAATTGATTTTCCTGAATACACCATTTGCGTTTTACTCAGTGATCCAATAGAAAAAAATGTTTTTCTTAAAACAAATAAGACCATTTATATTTATTGATACAAAAGATGTTTGGTGTTAATATTGTCATATTATTTTAAGTTTTATTTTCTTTTTTAGCTCTATGTTCATATATTAAAAGTATTTTATTATGCAGTCTGTTTTGTTTGGTATTTTTGTAGTTACCCTGATATTTAGGAAAGTTTACATTTTGGCTTAGTGACTAATTTTAGGTATCTTATTTTTAATTACATTTTTTTCTACTCGTTTGCTGCTAATGTAAAAAAGTACTGTTCCTAGAAGAGAACACAGGCAGTAATTTCTTTGACATCAGCCTTAGCAACATTTTTCTAGATATATCTCCTAAGACAAGCAAAATTAAACTGTTGGGACTATACCAAAATAAAATGCTTTTGCACAGGAAAGGAAACCATCAACAAAACAAAAAGATGACCTATTGAATGGGAGAAGATATTTACAAATGATATATCAAATGATAAGGAGTTAATATTCAAATATATAAAGAACTTATACCAGACCTATGAAAAGATGCTCAACATCACTCATTATCAGGGAAGTGCAAATCAAAACCACTGTGAGATATCACCTCACACCTGTCAGAATGGCTATTATCAAAAAGACAAGAAATAACAAGTGTGGAGAGGATGTGGAGAAAAAGGAATCCTCGTGCACTATTGGTGGGAATGCAAATTGGTGCAGCCACTGTGGAAAACAGTATAGAGGAATCCATCAAAATACTAGAGGAGAACACAGGTAGCAACCTCTTTGACACTGGCCACAGCAACTTTTTGCTAGACACATCTCCAAAAGCAAGAGAAACAAAAGCAAAAATGACTATTGGGACTTGATCAAGATAAAAAGCTTTTGCACAGGGGCGCCTGGGTGGCTCAGTCGGTTAAGCAGCTGCCTTCAGCTCGGGTCATGATCCCAGGGTCCTGGGATCGAGCCCCACGTCGGGGCCCCTGCTCAGCAGAGAGCCTGCTTCTCCCTCTCCCTCTGCCTGCCACTCTGCCTACTTATGCTCTCTCTCTATCTGTCAAATAAATAAATAAAATCTTAAAAAAAAAAAAAAAAAAAAGCTTTTGCACAGCAAAGGAAACAGTCAACAAAACTAAAAGGCAGTCTATGGAATGGGAGAAGATATTTGCAAATGTTTTATCAGATAGAGGGCTAGTGTCCAAAATCTATAAAGAACTTAAAAAACTCAACACCCAAAAAAAACACAAAAAATCCAGTCAAGAAATGAGCAAAAGACATGAACAGACATTTCTCCAAAGAAGACATACGAATGGCCAACTGACACATGAGAAAATGCTCCACATTATTCGGCATCAGGGAAATACAAATCAAAACTACGATGAGATACCACCTCACACCAGTCAGAATGGCTAAAATGAACAACTCGGGAAACAATAGGTGTTGGTGAGGATGCAGAGAAAGGGGAACCCTCTTACACTGTTGGTGCGAATGCAAACTAGTACAGCCACTCTGGAAAACAGTATGGAGGTTCTTCAGAAAGTTAAAAATAGGGCTACCCTATGACCCAGCAATTGCACTTCTAGGTATTTATCCAAAGGATACAAACAGTGATTTGAAGGGGCACCTGCACCCCAATGTTTATAGCAGCAATGTCCACAATAGCCAAACTATGGAAGGAGCCCAGATGTCCATAGATAGATGAATGGATAAAGAAGAAGTGGTATACACACACACACACACACACACACACACACACACACACACACACACAAAATGAGATACTACTCAGCTATCAGGAAGAATGAAATCTTGCTATTTGCAGCAACGTGGATGGAACTAGAGGGTATTATGCTAAGCGAAATAAGTCAGTCAGAGAAAGATAAATATCACATGATTTCACTCATATGTGGAATTTAAGAAATAAAACAGATGAACATAGGAGAAGGGAAGAAATAAGAAAATAAGATGAAAACAGAGATGGAGGCAAACCATAAGAGATTCTTAACTATAGGAAAAAAACAGGGTTGCTGGAGGGGAGGTGGGTGGGGGGATGGGGTAACTGGATGTAGAGCATTAAGGAGGGCACTTGATGTAATGAGCACTGTGTATTATATGCAACTGATGTATCACTAAACTCTACGCCTGAAACTAATACACTATATGTTAAATTGATTTTAAATTAAAAAAATTAAAAATAAACTGCCATATGATCCAGTAATTCCACTACTGGGTATTTACCCAAAGAAAGTGAGAACAGTAATCCAAAAACATATATGCACCCCTGTGTTTACTGCAGCATTATTTACTATAGCCAAGATACAGAAGCAACCTAAGTATCTATCAATAGGTGAATGCATAAGGAAGATGTGGTATATATACACAATGGAATATCACACAGCCACAAAAAAGGATGAGATTGTGCCATTTGAGACAACATGGATGGACCTAGAGAGTATTATGCTAAGTGAAATAAGTCAGACAAAGACAAATACCAAATAATTCCACTCAGAAGTGGAATCTAAAAAATGAATAAACAAAAAGCAGAATCAGACCTATAAATACGGAGAACAAACTGATGGTTGCCAAAGGGGAAGGGGTTGGAGTGAGGCAAAATGGGTGAAGGGGAGTGGGGTATACAGGCTTCTAGTTATGGAATGAACAGGTCGGGAATAAAAGGCACAGCAGAAGGAATACAGTTGAGCTGGGTGGCTCAGTCTGTTGAGCATCTGATGCTTGATCTCAGCTCAGCTCTTGATCTCAGCTCAGCTCTTGATCTCAGCTCAGCTCTTGATCTCGGCTCAGCTCTTGATCTCATGGTCTTGAGTTCAAGTCCCATGCTGGGCTCTGCACTGGGCATGGAGCCTAATTAAAAAAATAAAAAGAAAAGAAAAAGGAATACAGTCAATGATATTGTTATAGCAATGTAATGGGACAGAGGGTAGCTATCTATATTTGTGGTGAACATAGCATAATCTATAAACTTGTCAAATTACTAAATTGTACACCTGAAACTAATGTAACACTGTGTGTAACTATACTCAAATAAAAAATGGGGAAAAAAAGAAATACTATTGATTTTTATAAGTTGGTTTTGTATCTGGCCTCACAAACTTTTTTTTTAATTCTAATAGTATGTCTGTTGAATCTGTTGGTTTTATTTCTTCTCTTCCAATCCTTATACAACTTACTTCTTTTCTCCCATTATAGTATTGACCAAGACTTCCAGTTCTATGTTAAACAGTAGTTGGTGAGAGTAAGTATCTCGTCTTATCCTCAATCTTCAAGGAAATGCATCTTAAGTTTCTCCATTTAGTATAAAATATGTTGTAAGGTTTTGGTATATAACCTTCACCAAGTTTCATTTGCCTTCTGGGGTACCTGGCTGGCTCAGTTGGTAGAGCATGTGACTCTTGATCTCAGGTTCATGAGTTCAAGCCCCAAGTTGGGCATAGAGCTTACTTAAAGAAAAAAAAAAATTTGCCTTCTATAGCTAGTTTTCATCATAAGTGAGAAGGTAACAACTTATTCTACATTAATTGGGATAATCATACGAGTATTCTCCTTTAGTCTGTTAATGTGGCAAATTACATCAATAGATTTTCTGAGGTTGAACAAATTCTCTTTGCATTCTTGGAATAAACTTGATCTGATTGTGATGTATTATTTAACATACTGTTGGATGCAATTAGCTAATATTTTATTTAGGATCTGTGTATCTATATTCATAATTGAAATGAGCCTATAATTTTCTTTTCTTTTATTATCCTTGTCTAGCTTTAGACTCAAGGTTTGAAGATTGTACTAAACTAATAAAATGAGCTGGGCAGCTTTCTCTCCTTTTCTATTTTCTGGAATAACTTGTATAAGAAGAAAAGTAACTATTCCTTGTGCGTCTGGCACAATACACCTGTAAACTTATCTGGGCCTGGATTTGGGGGAAAGGGATGATGTCCTTGCATACCATTTCAGTTTCATTAATACTTAGTGGTCTATTCAAGTTCTTTACTTCTTGCTATTCCATTTTTGCCATTTTATATTTTTCTAGGAATTAAATTTTATCTAGATTTTCTAATTATTTCTGCCTAGTTCCTAATAGTCAGGTTTCTGGCTTGACTGCCTAGTGCCTTCATAGACAGGGGCCCTGAAGGAGCAACATATCTGTCATTTGGGGCCAGAGGGAGTTTGGATACCTTTGTACTTCCAGCAAAGCAATGGCTCTGTGTGCTTTGGAAATTCGTGATTGTATATGAATGTGTGCACTTTTATAAATGTGTGTGTTTACACCTGATGCTCTAGTGTGTTTCTATTTATATGAAAATTGACGAAAAGAAAATTTTTCAAAGGGAAATTAGCTGGATGATTCTCTGTGTAGCTATTTTTCTGTGTCTATTCTTATGTGTCCCTGAGCTGTGAGGGGGTAATTCCATGGGTCTCTCAGTGTCTCTGTGTATGTCTGCATCTCTGCCAGTGTTGATTCATCCTGGGTGTTTTTCAATGTCTCAATATTTGCAGCTATGAGGGTTCGTGATTCTATGTACATCTTTCTGTCTCTGCAAAAGTCTGTGTCTCTAAGTGTGGGGGGTGAGGATTCTGTATGCATCTCTGTGTTTCACTGTAGAAATATATGCATGGAGTGCACATGCTACGTGGCAAGTTCAGACTCTCCAAGTCTG
Organism: Phoca vitulina; assembly: GCF_004348235.1. Taxonomy (NCBI): domain Eukaryota; kingdom Metazoa; phylum Chordata; class Mammalia; order Carnivora; family Phocidae; genus Phoca; species Phoca vitulina. Next base: position 260,166 of record NW_022589814.1, read on the forward strand.
GAAGAAACATTACAACAGGAAATGCTCTGGATTCCAGCTTCCGGATGGAATTTCACTCAGAAAAATACCCCTTCCTGGTCCTCCCAATAACTGCAGCATTCTTTGTCTTTTTTCAAGAGGCTGGGTTGAGGGGGTTTATGCTAACCTTGACCTCAGAGGCCTTGTCTTTCAGGAGGATTTGGCAGAGCCATGAAATTCCACACCCTGCCACTTGCCTCTTGCCAGGCCTACTTCTTCCTCCTAAAGCCTTTTATAGTTCCACATTATCTACCAGACCAATTCTGATCCAAATTGTCCAGCGAGGCCAGGGGAAAACACAGGGAGATGAGGAGAAACAAACAGAATAAGATTTTTTAGAGTAAATAGATAAAGATTCAATTTGGCAAGAGAGGAACAGATAAAGAAATGATAACAGGAGATAATGAGACAGAGACAAAGAAATAGGGCCTGAAAGGTGGGAGCAAATAGTTAGAAATGGGGATAAATAAATAAGGATGGGGACAGAGAGATGGAGTGGGCAAGCTGCAAAAAGAGGGACAGAAATGAGGCAGGAAAGTAGGAGAGAGAGAGAGATGAGGTCAGAGAGGCAGCTACATAAAAGATGAGGAGAGAGAGGGACACAGAGATGATAACAGCCAGGTATCTAGGAAGGGCGTGTTTGGATGAGATAAACCAAGACAGAAAGAGATAGGGATGAAGATGAGTAGAGAGGTTGATGATGTAGCAGCTGACATTTTTGAGCATTTGTTATGTCTGAGACATGGCCCTACAAACTGTGTGTGTGCTAGTTCATTTAATGCTCACAGTAATGCTGTGAAGCAGGTACTATTATCAACCCTATTTTACAGATGAGGACACTGAGGCACAGCAAGTCAGAGGCACAACTAAGATTTGAATCCAAACAATCTAGCACCAGTGACTGTACTCCTGACTACTCTGTCAGTGACGAAGAGAGACAGAGGAATGGGGAACTGGGGACAAGTTAGCAAACAGAAACAGATGAATCCTGCATAGGGACAGAGAGATGGAGACAAAAGACAGGCACATGAGGAGAGCAACCCAATAAGAGAGATGGTAAGAGATAGAAAAGGGGTGATGAGAGAATCATATAGGGAAACGAGGGCAAAAAGACCTACATAGAGGGGTAAGAGAGACAGAGACAAAGAGTATAAATATTACAGGGAGGAGGGGAGATGAAAGAATGGAACAGAAAGGTGAGAATAGAGAAAGATAGGAGGGGAAGAGAGACAGATGAATGCAGCAGTACAAACAGAAAGAGGAGAACTGGGAAACAACCAGAGAGAAGTAGGGACAGGGTGATGGAGACAGAAAGGCAGACAGTAAAGAGGCTAAGGAGCCAAAGGAAACTGAAAGAGAAATAGAAAAGACAAATTCTGGAACACAGAGAAATTCAGAAACAGATGAGGTAGAGCAATGTGGTATTATATATATGAGGACAGAGACCCAGACCAAGATGAGAACCGTAAGTTAGATAGGGATGGGATGGAGACAAGGCAATCCTCAACATACGCAATATAAAAAGAATGGAGCAAAAAGAGAAGAGAGATGAAAAGAGAATAGGAGAGACAGGAAAGAGAAACCACCAGAGAGATGTAAACAGAGAGACAAGAGAAAGCAAAATGTAGACCGAGATGGGGGGTGTCTGAGAGGTGGTCAACAGTGATGAACTTGGTGGGAGAGACAGTCAAAAATAAGAAAGAGAAATAGAGACAAAGATAAGGTCATCTTGATTCAACAACCTACAAGTCTCTTGGATGTATCAGGGCTGGCACTGGGCAGTGTGGTACCCACTAGACTATGAGCTTAGGAAGGCAAAGCCCTGGCCTTTGTTATTCACTACTGTATCCTCTACCCACAATATAGTCCCAATCATATGGGGGACTACTGTTTGTTAAATATTAGGTCCCAGAAAATGTGCATGCATTGCATGGATTTTGTCATTGAATCCTTACAACTCTGACGTAGTAGGTATTGTTATCATCATTCCCAGTTTACAGATGGGGAAACTGAGACCCAGAGTGATGAGTAACTTGGCCAAGGTCACACAGAGGAACTAGGAGTGAAGCTCAAGCCGGATCCAATGGCGAAAGTATTTCATGAACCAAGGATTAGGATGAGTCTTTCCCTGACCATGCACTTGAGGTGCAAACAAATTCTAGTCTGCCTGATTCCAAGGTCTACACGTTTGACCACCATGACACACTGCTTCAGTGAAGGCTTGCTGACACTGATGGAAGCCTGCTAAGCCAAGGTGCACATGTCCTGACACCTCACCCTCTGGAGCTCCCTCCATCCAGTGAAGAAGGCTAACCTGCCTAGCTCAGAGAAACTTGAAAAAGTCCTATGAGTGGCAGTAATAAACTTCTGTGGAAGAACCCCAGCCTGGGGCAATCAGAGAATGAATGCTTCCTGGAGGAGGAGGTAGTTCAAAGAGGCCAGAAGCAGATTTACACAGAAGTCAGTGAAGGTTTAGGACCCCTTATTTGCACAGGTCCCTTCTAAGGCCCTGCTTAACAATCAGTGAAAAATCAAAGAGTACTAAGGATTTGTTACTTTTCAAGAAAATTGAAATGCCCTAACATCTTAGAGCTCATATATGAAGGAAACCAAACAGAAGTTTTCCCAAATTTGACAAGTCCTAAAAATGTACATTATTGTGAAGCTGAAACTTTTTAAACTATCAATAGTAAAAAAACAAATTTCTATCGACCATGCTATTAAGAAAGTCTAATATTTTTATTCTTTCTGCAGAAAATGGCCTTACCTAATGCTTCAGTGACAAGATTGAAGCCATTGGACATCAGGAATGGTTACTGGGCCCTCATTTTCCCACCGCCAAATCTCTAAACTTCCCAGTAACTGTGTTCATCCTTGTCTTGTTCCTAACCAGTTACAATGAGGGGCCTGAAGACCTCTCCTCCTCTTGTCCCAGATCCCAACCCCTCCTTTCTCTTCCTCTTCTGCATCTTGTCCTCTCCCTCTCTACTGGATCATTCCCAGCAGCAAATGAGCATAGTCTAGTATCTCCTATCTTTAAAAAAAATCATTCTTTGACCCTCCTCCTACCATCACCTTATCTCTCTGGGCTCTGTTCCCATTCACAGCCAAGTTTCTCAGTGGAGTTGCCTATACACCTAGCTCTACTTCAATGGGGATGAGGGAGGTGTTCTGTTCCCTTTGATCTCAGGGAGGGTCCTGTAACAAATTACACTCTCACCAGCACTCTATACAATTATTACTGTTTGTTAAATTAATTTTATTTTTCAGTATATACTTTACGTATTTTAGAATCTACATATACAGACAGTTTGAATAAATAATAAATATCTGTATACCCATCACCTAGCTTCAAAACCAGATCATTTTCAATGACAAACCCCCTGGGTACCCTCCCCAGCCACATTTCTTTCCCCTCCCTGAGGTAACCACTGTTCTGAATTTTTCATTTTTCATTCTTTGCTTTTCTGTATAGTTTTATAACATATGACTGTATCCATATATTGCATAATTTTTCATGTTTTTCAACTTTACATAAACATATTCTTCCATAACTTTTTTGAATCAGCATTAGGTTTTCTGAGTTTCATCCATGTTATTATGTGTAGCTAGAGTTCATTCATTTTTTATTTCTTTATAGTATTCCATTGTATAAATATGTCTGAATTTATTCATCCCATGCTTGTTTCCATTTCTTGCTCGTACTAACAGGCTTTGGTGAATATTCTTGTAGTGTCTCCCAGTACACATGTGCAAGGATTTCTCTAGGGAAGCAATTCTCAAATTTTTTGATCTCAGGACTTCCTTTACATTCTTAAAATTCACTGTAAGATAAATAAATAAATGTTTTAAAAGCGGGGAGAGCCTGGGTGACTCAGTAGGTTAAGCGCCTGACTCTTGATTTTGGCTCAGGTCATGATCTCAGGGTCATGAGATCGAGCCCCCACCCCACACAAGGCTCCGAGTCTACTTGAGATTCTCTCTCTCCCTCTCTCTCTCTTCCCCTCCCCCCCCACACTCGTGCATGCTCTCTCTCTCTCTCTCAAATAAATAAATCTTAAAAAAAAATCACTGCAAGACCTCAAAGAGCTTTCACGAATGTGGGTTTTATCAATTGATACTTGCTGCATTAGAAATTAAAACTGCAAAAGCTTCAATATATTAATTAAAAATAATAATAAATCCATCATTTTCAAATAAATAACATATTTCATGAAAAATAACTATTTTCCAAAACAAAAATAATTCAGTGAGAAGAGTGGCATTGTTTTACGTTTTTGCACATCTCTTTAGCATATGGCTTAATAGAAGACAGCTGGATTCTCATATCTGCTTCTGCATTCAATATGTTGTGTTATCTAGAACACTCCACTCTACAATCTTGAGAGAATGAGAGTAAAAGAAGCAAATAACACCTTTTGGCTCCCTGCCCCCCACTTCTGCCCCCAGGATAACCCAGACCACACAGGGAGAACCACTGCTCTCGGATATATACCTAAAAAGGCTGGGTCATAGAATATTTGCATCATTCAGCTTTACTAGAAAACGTCCAGCTTCTTCTAGAGTGGTTGTATCAATTTACACTCTTACCAATGGTGTATCCATTCCCTCTTTATCCATTCTGGTGTTCACCCCTACCACTCCACCAAAACTGCTATTAAGGTCACTACCAATATCCGTGTTGTCATATCCAATGCACCCTTTTCAATCTTCGTCTTAGTTGACTTCTCAGTACTCTTTTCAAAAATCTCCAACACAACCCTAGTTATATCCCGATCTCTTTATTTCTTTCTCAGTCTCCTTGCCACCTCCTGCTCCTTCACCCAGTCTCTAAAGTTGGAGTTCCTTTGACCTCAGTCAAGGATCCTCTTTCTTTCTCTTTGCTCTCTTTCAGACTGACCTCTTCTCTCGTAGCTTTTAATGCCATCTCTATAGTGACAACTCTCATTTATATCTGAAACTCAGACTTCTCCTCTGGGATGTATACACCATTACCTGCTTTGACCTCTCCACTTGATTATCTTAAGGGAGTGTAGAACTGAACCCTTGATCTTCCCCCTGAAACCCTGTTCTTCTTTCTGTCTTCCTCATCTCAATGAATGACCTAGCCCACATCAGATCCATGGGAGGCATCAAAGATGCCTCCCTCTCCCTCCCTCCCCCAAGCCACCACACCAACCCCTTTCAATTCTAAATATCTCCCAAATCTGTCTACATCTCTCCATCTCCACAGCCACCACTTTAGTCCACTTACCATTATCTCTGACTACAGTAGGCTTCTAATCTTGCCCACCTCTAGTTCAATCCACAGCAGCCAAAGTACTCTTTTTAAATCATACCACTTCAATCCCCAATTAAAAACCTTTCAGTGTAGGGTATTTCAGCATTTGGGAGATGTGAATTATCTACAAAAGAGATACTAGCAATGTCCACAATAGCCAAACTATGGAGAGAGCCAAGATGTCCATCAACAGATGAATGGATAAAGAAGATGTGGTATATATATACAATGGAATATTATGCAGCCATCAAAAAAAACCCCAAAATCTTGCCATTTGCAATGACATGGATGGAATTAAAGGGTATTATGCTAAGTGAAATAAGTCAATCAGAGAAAGACAAGTATCATATGATCTCACTGATATGAGGAATTTGAGAAACAAGACAGAGGATCATAGGGGAAAGGAGGAAAAAAATGAAACAAGATGAAACCAGAGAGGGAGACAAACCATAAGGGACTCTTAATCTCAGGAAACAAACTGAGGGTTGCTGGAGTGGTGGGGGGTGGGAGGGATGGGGGGCTGGGTGATGGACATTGGGGAGGGTATGTGCTATGGTGAGCACTGTGAATTGTGTAAGATTGATAAATCACAAACCTGTACTTCTGAAACAAATAATACATTATATGTTAAAAAGAAGAAGAAGAAGATAGTAGGAAGGGAAAAATGAAGGGGGGGGAATCAGAGGGGGAGACGAACCATGAGAGACTATGGACTCTGAGAAACAGAGGGGAGGGGATGGGGGGATGGTTAGCCCGGTGATGGGTATTAAGGAGGGCATGTACTGCATGGAGCACTGGGTGTTATACGCAAACAATGAATCATGGAACACTACATCAAAAACTAATGATGTAATGTATGGTGACTAACATAATAAAATTAATAAAAAATAGAGATACTATTTCATCATGTTTCAGTTTATATGATACAACCTGAAACAAAAGTTTCATGAAAGAAACTTACCCTTCCTACATGATTCTATGGTACATCAATATTTTCTATTCTTATCTCAACTTGATTTCAGTACCTTCTGCAGTTTGACCCACATTTAAAAGCACTGCTTCAATACCTTTCCATTGCTCACAGAATAAGATCCATTCTCCTTACCATGGCCTATAAAGCCCTACATAATATGGCTCCTGCCTACCTCTTTGACCTCATATCCTACTCCTCTCACTCTCAGCTCACTATGCTCCAGCCACAGTGGCCTTCCTACAGTTCCTAAGTATACCATTTACATTTCTCCCCAGGGCCTTCCCACATGCTGTGTCCTCTGTGTGAAACACTTTTGCCTCTACTCATCGGTTAACTCCCACTCCTTCACATTCAGCTTGAATATCAGGCCTTGCCTGACCCCTCAGACTTAATTGCCCCCACCCGTTACTCTCCCTCTCATATCACCCTGTTCTATCTCTTTATATAGCCTTATCACAATTTGTAATTATGTGTGTGTTTATGTGTTATAATTATGTGTTTGTTCACTTCCCGTCCTTTCCAGCACCAGACCATAAACTCATGGTCTTGTTCACATCTGTCTTATTCACTGCTGCATAGCTAGTGCCTCACACGGCGCCTGGCCCATGGTATGTGCTCAAAAAGACATTCATCAAATGAGCAGAGATCGGAAGAACAAACGAAGTGGAACTGGGGAAATGTGGAGTTTCACACAGAGGCAACAGCATATGCAAAGACTCAGAGGCTAAAGAGACTAAGGAATGGTCTAAGACTTTCAACTTAGACTCAAGAATGAAGCCTGGAGAGGCTGCCGGCATCAAATAAATCATCAAGGGTGCAGCTTAATCTTCCTTGTTGAAGAAGGTAGGTTTCCTTTTGAGCCCGTGGGGACTCATTGAAGGGTTCTAAATATGAGAGGGATATGAGTTGATTTACCTTTTGAAAAAATCACACCGCCTACAATGGAGAGAAGGGATTCCAGGGAGTAAGACTGAAACAGGGAGGCTGTGACAGTATACCAGTTTAGATGTGGTGCTGGCCTATACTAGGTTCATGTCAGCAGAAATGAAGAGACTGCATAAATAAATATGGGAGATATTTGAGAAGTAAACACGACAAGATTTGGTGATTGCATGGGGGTGGAGGAGAGAGAAGAGTCGGGGTATAACTCAGGTTTCTGCTTTGGGGTCATTCACAAAAGTAATGTACAAAGAAGGACAAACAGGCTGGGAGGAGGATGCCTTGAGGTGGTAAAAAACTGAGGTTTTAGGTGCTTCTGGAGTGCTCAGGTAGAGCTATCTAATAACCAGTTGAATGCATGGGTCAGGAGAAATATCTGGACTTGAGGTATCAATATGGGAGTCATCAGCAAAGAGATGATAATTGAAGCCAAGGGAGCGAATGTAATAATTGAAGGAAAGAGCATAGAAAGAGGAGAGAGCTCAGGCCAAATCCCTAAGGAGCACTGCCATTTAAGGGTTAGACAAAGAGGAGCCTGGAAAGTAACGAGGAATTTAAACAAGGCGGTAGTTGGGTATTTACCCCAAAGACACAGATGTAGTGAAAAGAAGGGCCATATGCACCCCAGTGTTCATAGCAGCAATGTCCACAATAGCCAAACTGTGAAAAGAGCCGAGATGCCCTCCAACAGATGAATGGATAAAGAAGATGTGGTCCATATATACAATGGAATATTACTCAGCCATCAGAAAGGATGAATACCCAACTTTTACGTCAACATGGATGGGACTGGAGGAGATTATGCTAAGTGAAGTAAGTCAAGCAGAGAAAGTCAATTATCATATGGTTTCACTTATTTGTGGAACATAAGGAATAGCATGGAGGACATTAGGAGAAGGAAGGGAAAAAGGAAGGTGGGGAAATCAGAGGGAGAGATGAACCATGAGAGACTATGGACTCTGGGAAACAAACTGAGAGTGTTAGAGGGGAGGGGGGTAGGAGGATGGGTTAGCCCGGTGATGGGTATTAAGGAGGGCATATACTGCATGGAGCACTGGGTGTTATACGAGAACAATGAATCGTGGATCACTACATCAAAAACTAATGATGTATTGTATGGTGACTAACATAACAGAATAAGATAAAATTTAAAAAAATAAATAAACAAAGCAGTAGAAGAAAAAATGGGAGTGTGGTGTCATGGAAGTGGTTTAAGGAGGAGGGAGTGATCACAAGTGCCAGATACTACCAAGAAGTCAAGTAGGATAACCTCTGAAAAGATTCTATTAGATTTTGTGAGCTAGGCCATGGCAGACCTTGATGAGAGAGCAGTATTAGGCAAGTAGTGGAGGCAGACTGGAGTGGGTTGAAAGATAAATGAGAAGTGGGAAAATGAAGAGAGTTAAGTGTAGGCAACTCTTTTGAGAAGCTTACAGAGAGGAGAAGGTGGTGGTTGGAGAGGGAGGCTTTTCAGCAATTGTTTACTTGTTTTCAGATGGAAGAGACCAACCTGAATATGTTTAGATGATGATGGGAAGGGACAAGGACTCTGTAGGTTTGGTAGCAAGAAGTCCAGAACTTCCTTTCAGTGACTTCTGTTTACTCTGTGAAGTAGGACCTGGTCGGGTCATCTGCTGAGGCTTGGGGGCAGATGGAAAAGTTGGGGGTTTGAGGAGAAGGGAGGTTTGAAAGGGCTGCTGTGGAGCATGGGGGAAAGAGCAGCCGAGGGACACAGTAAAGTTGCGGGTCAGTATTGAGGGCCTCATAGATGATGGGGACCATGAGTTTATAGTGGCACAAATCTGTGAGACTGAACGGTTTTCTCCAGCACTGTTTAGCTGCCTTTGCGCAGGCATGGAAAAAGCGGACAGTTGGACTGATCCAAGGTTGGGATGTTGCCAGGCGGATGCAACAATCCTGAGAACTGAGGCTTTTGGCAAGAGAGTGGCGAAGTTAAGGACCATAAGGTCTGGTCTGAGCAGAGTGAAGTGTATCAAAGACAAGTCCTCTATGAGCCAAGCACTAGGGAGACTCTGGAACCTGTGGAAAGGTTTCTGGAAGAGACTGAAGGACGAGCAGACAGAGGAAGACCTGAGAGAGGGACAGAAAGGCACATTAGGGGGTTTGAGCCCAGAGACTTGCCTGTGTGGGACCACAGAGGGATGGGGAACGAAGGCCGAGGGGAATGTTTAAGGGGGAGGAGGGCCTTTGAGGGCGGTCGCAGCGAGAAGCGAGGCGGGTCCGAGCCAGGGGGCGTGGCCAAGCGCAAATCCCGGGCGAGGGGGCGGGGCCCGGGTAACTGGGTCCCAGCGCCGCTGTGGCTGCGGCTGCCTCAGCGACGGCTCCCGCCTCCCCACCCCCCTTCCCCGTCTCCTTCCTGCCCGCCGCCGCGGAGACCTAGGCCGAAGCTGTTACCCTGCCCCCGCGGCTGAAGCATCGTCCAGAGGGATTGGCTGAGGGCGAGCCCCGCAGCCCAAGCGCGCGACGCACACGCGCGCCCCCCGCCAGCGCCATCCTCTCCTCCCTCCCTCCCCTGCCCTGCCTTCCCCTCCCCTCCGCCCCCCAGCCTCCGCTGCGGCGGGAGGAAGAACCCTTTCCGACCAGTCAGGAGAGCCCAGATCGATTCCCATTCGGGGAGAAAGAGACCCCGCACACCGAACAGACCGACCGCTCGCCCCGGGGCCACGGAAGTGGCTCGCCTCCTAAGAGGGAGCCCGCGCCGAGCGCAGCCCCCCGACCCTCACCCAGCCGCTGCCGCATAGACAGCGCTCCTCAGCGGGCCCCCGGCCCCGCCGAGCCCAATCCCCGCGCAGGGCCCGGGCTGGCGATGCCTGGCACGGCAGCGGCGGTGGCTGCGGCTGCTGCTGGTACTGCCACTGCTGCCACGGCTGCTGGCCCGGGCCCGGGCCGGGGGCTTGAATCTCCGCAGTGGGGCTGAGCCCGCAGCCCCGCCCCCCGAGCCTGAGGCCGCTGCTCTGCCGGGCGCCGGGCCTCCTCCGCCCGCGCCTCCGCCCCAGGAGCTGGAGCCAAGCGGGGAGCCCGGGCCCCGCGCCCAGGCCCGGACCATGCATGGCCACCGAGCCCCGGGGGGCGCCGGGCCTTCCGAGCCCGAACACCCAACCACGAACGCCTCCGGCGCCGCTCCACCGGTCAGTGCCGACACGGACCCTGGGGCCTCCGAGCCGGGACTGCCAGTGCTTAGGGGCTCAAGCTCCGCTCTCAGCGGCCCCCTGGATCCCCAGTTTGCCGGACCCTCGGACGCCAGCCTGGGCGCTGCTCCAGGCCCCCGGGTCTTACCCTGCGGCCCCAGTCCACAGCACCACCGGGCCCTGCGCTTCTCCTACCACCTAGAGGGCTCTCAGCCCCGGCCTGGTGAGTGATCCAGAGAGCATGGGAGCCTGGGCCACGGGCCTGGTACTGGGAGCGGGTTCTTGTTCTCGGGCCCTCTAAGCCCCACCTCGGAGCCGGCCCGCTCACCCTGGCCCTTCGAGTCTTCTCAACCCCCACCCCCTTCCGTCGCTCCTCTTCCGTCCAGTCCTTTCAACCTCTGTCCACGGTCTCCTCTCTCTGTCCCCTTGCCCCCTCAACCCTTCCCACCCCCTTCTTGTCTATCTGCTGAGACTAATGGGAGAAGGAGCACTCCAAGAAAAACGGTCAGAATTGCAAGGCAGTAAGGGGAATTTGGTTGGGGGAACGGAGTTTGGGAGAATAGGAGAAAAGGAGTCTCCCATTTGCCAAGCGCCTACATTGTGCCAGGCACTGGGCTGGGTGCTTTGTATGGGCTCTCATATCATCTTCAGGAGCTTCCTGTGAAGTAGGTATCATTAGCCCCATTTTGTAGGGTAGGAAACTGAAGCCCAGAGAAGTTAAGTAACTTGCCCAACGTCCCACAGCTAGAATGGAGCCAGGATTCAAAACCAGATGCATTTGAGTCCAAAGTCTGTGGTCTTTCTCTTTCCCCAAACTGAGGTTGGAGACCATGCCAAGCCTTCTGCTTATGTGATTTTCTCCTGTACTGTTCAGCAGCTCTGGAGTATGAGTGGAAAAAAAAAGAGAGAGAGATGGTGGATTGATCCAGGTTGGGGTTTTGCCAAGGTGTGTGTGGCGGGAGGACCAGGGAAGGAGGGAGTAGAAGGTGCTGATGAGCGAGATAGGTGGAGGAGGTGGGCCTTGGGGGTCAAGCTGGAGGGGAGGGCTGGAAGGGCTGATAAGTAGGGAGACAGCAGAAGGGGTGGGGGGCAAAGTCAGTTGTAGCAGAGCTGTAGAGCTGCAGGGCTGCAAGGATGGTTGTAAAGAGAAATCAGGATGCTCGAACTTGGATTCGCAGAGGTGGAGCAGCTCTGGGTCAGGCTGGGGCCACAGACTACTGCCTGGAGAGGCATTTGCCCTGCACAGACCTGAGTGTCTGAGGAGTCCAGCAGGGCCACCCCCATCTGGGGACATCCCCATGTGGACCTGAACCCAGGAGCCACAGAGAAAGAGCAGTGTATTTCTGGTCTGCCTTCCACTGGAACACTGACAGAGCTGTTGAGCGCCTGGGACCGCCCCCCCCCCCCAGGGCTCACATCCCCAGCCTCCATAGGTCTCTGGGACTGTGGCCCAGCACAGTTAGCAGTAGTGAAACAAAGCACTGGCAAGATGTGCCCCTTACTGCTGTTGTGACCTTGGGCTAGTCATGGAACCTCTGGGAGTTTCCAGGGGCTCCTTCAGTGTGGGCTGGAGATATCCAGCTGACAAGAGGCCTTTAACGCCCTGCCCTGCATTCGCTCCTGCTAGCTTTCCAAACACCCCTTGACAGACACTATATGGAGCAGGCTACTTGGCTGCCCCTACTACAGCACCTTCTTTCAAATCCCAAAACATGCCACAAGGACTCCCACCTCAGGGTCTTTGCGTCTGCTTTTCCCTCTGCCTGGCAGGTCTTCCCCCTGCTCTCCACCTGGCTTGTTCTTCATCTTTCAGGTCTCAGCTCAGATGTCACCTCCTCCAAGAGACCCTCCCTGACCACTTTGGGGGGGGGGGCACTTGTGAGTCTCCATCACAGCTTCCGTCCTTGCCCTTCGTACAGTCTGAAATTATCTTATTGTATGTGTCCACTTGTTTATTGGCCATCTTCCTCCACTAGAAGGTGAACTCTGTGAGGGCAAGGGGATTGTATCTGTTTTGTTCACTGTTGTATCCCCAGTGAGTAGGGCAGTGCCTAGCACACAGTAGGTGCTCAATAAATCCTCGTTGAACAAATGCCTGAACAGATATGGAGTGAGCACATAGTAGGCCCTCAGGAACTATTGTCTAAAAGAAGGACAACGGAATTCCTGGCCTCTAGATGCTCTTGGTCTGAGAGTCAGTAGCTGGGCAGCGTCTCGACCCCTGGTCTCTTAGCCTCTGATTGCTGCTGCTACCGCTGCCGCCCCCATGGCGGTGATTCGGAGTTGCTGTCCCACGTCCCACTCTCCCAGTCCTTACACATTACCAGTCACAATACCCAGCCTGAACTCCCCTCCTCCCCAAAAAAGCAAAACAAAGTTTCCAGGATCCTTTTTGCCAGTCAAATCCCTGTGTCTGTAATTGGTGGCTGTCTATATATATATATACTCCAAGATGGGGATTAAGAATAAGAAGAGTGTTAGGGAAAGACCTGGCTTCCCAACCAACCATTCCTACGTGACTCACCGTGTGACCCTGGGTGAGTGACTTCCCTTCTCTAAGCCTCGATTTCCCCATCTATAGAATGCCTCGAGAAGTCTATGAGATACTGGTGAGAAACCTGCAGAATAAAATGAAATTTTTTTAAAATAAGGGAAAAACCTTCCGAAGAGGAGGTGGAGGAATTACTCAGGCCCTGGCAAAGCAGGCGCCGGGCCATGTGATTCACAGCAGCATGGGGTGTGAGAGGCCCGCCTCCCCCACTGCCCAGCCGGCCCAGGGGTAGGCACAAGTGACTTGCTTCTCTCTCCACAGGACTCGCCTATAATTGGCCCAAAGAGGGCAGGGTTGGTGGTTGTAGGGTGTGTGTGTGTGTGTGTATGTGTGTGAGAGAGAGAGAGAGAAACAGAGACAGAGACAGAAAGAGGGAGAGAGAGAAAGAGAGTCCTCTCAATTAAAGGGTTGAACATTTTAGTCCACATGTTAAGATTTCTGTGTGCCTGCCGACTTCCTCCCTCAGACTGCTGAGGCTTTTATTGAATCACCACCCGTAGGGGGCCAGTGACCCATCCTGGTGGGGGGGGGGTGCTCTTAAAAATAATACAGTTGATCCTTGAACAATGGGGGAGTTAGGGTTATGAGCCCCCATGCCCCTACTTGCACAGTCAAAAAATCTGTGTATAACTTTTGACTCCCCCAAAACATAACTACTAATAGCCTACTTTTGACTGGAATCCTTACCAATAACATAAACAGTCAAGTAACAAATCATTTTGTATATGTATTATATACTTTATTCTTAAAGTAAGCCAGAGAAAAGAAAGTGTTATTAAGAAATCATAAGGAAGAGAAGGGGCGCCTGGGTAGGCTCAGTCAGTTAAGCGTCTAACTCTTGATTTCAACTCAGGTCATGATATCAGGGTGGTGAGATCGAGCCCCACATTGGGCTCTGTGCTCAGCAGAGTCTGCTTGGGATTTTCTCTCTCCCTCTGCCCCTCCCCCCACTTGCACACGCACTCTCCCTCTCTCTCTGTCTAAAATAAATAAATAAATCTTAAAAAAAAGGAAAGAAAATCATAAGGAAGAGGAAATACATTTATGGTACTATACTATATTTATTGAAAAAATCCACATATAAGTGGACCTGTGCAGTTCATACCCTGTTGTTCAAGGGTCCACTGTAGTTAAATCTTATCCATGTGAAAAACCTTCAATTTCTTCAAAGTGCTTTCTCTTTGAGTTACCCTGATTTCTGGTACGGGGAGGGGGCAATTGTTTTTATACCCATTTTCCAGGTTAATAAAACCTGGAAAGAGATGCCAGAGAGGGCTTTGAGAGAGTCGGAAAGGAGTTCCGAGCCTAGGTTTGCTCATACAGATTTGAGGGAAACCCTACCCTATTCCTCAGTTTTGAGACCTAGAATATCCTTCTGGATGCTGGGTGGGGAGTAGCTTGGGGCCTGTCTCAGTCAAAATAGTTGCACCTGATGTAAGAGTCTTTTCATGGGTAGTGGGAGAACTGAGCCAATTGAGGGGGGCAGCAATAGGGCTGGCTCCCTCTAATTTGGAGCCTAGGGCATCATCAGAGACTCCAAGAGTTAGAATGGGAGCTGGAAAGGGCCCTGGACACCATCTGGTTCTGGGTTTCCCAAACTGGGTGAACATCAGAATCCCCTGATGACTTTGAAAAAATAAATGTTATTCCCAGACTCCACCTCAGAGCTCCAGAATCTTGGGGTTGCAATCCAGGAATCTATTTTTAAAGCTTCCCAGGTGATTCTGATACACAGCCTAGAGTGGGAACTGATTTTTAGTTGGGGTAGTGGAGGCTCAGAGAGGCAGTTTATTCATGGTCCTACGGTGAATCAGCATGATTAGGGCCAGAAGGATGCATTGGCCTCCCCTCTGAGGCCCTCTCCTCAGGACCCTATGTGGGCCTACCTCCCTGCCTCCCAACCCCAAAGGAAGGCAGGGGATCTAAGCTAAAGGGAGTGAGTCAACCCCTCACTCATATACGCACAAACACCGGCTGCCTTAGTTTACCATCTATACCTAGCTCTAGTGAATGGCTGCCATTTGGCACTTCACGTTGGAAAGCAATTGCAGTTCTGGGACTCCAGGCAGGGGAAACTGTGGCATCAGCAGCACCCACCACAGGGCCTGGCCCAAAGCAAGGGCTCTAAGAGGTGTCAGCAGGGTTTGTAGAACTAGGAGGAACATGGAGGGCAGTTCAGGTAAGAATTTCAGTGGGAGGGGCGCCTGGGTGGCTCAGTTGGTTAAGCGACTGCCTTCAGCTCAGGTCATGATCCTGGAGTCCTGGGATCGGGTCCCGCATTGGACTCCCCGCTCAGCGGGGAGTCTGCTTCTCCCTCTGACCCTCCCCCCTCTCATGCTCTCTCTGTCTCATTCTTTCTCTCTCAAATAAATAAATAAAATCTTTAAAAAAAAAAAAAGAATTTCAGTGGGAACAAGGGCACTGAGGCTTGAGGCATGCTGGGAACTGGGAGTGGTATTGAGAGGCCTAAGGGATAAGGCTAAGAAAGGAACTTTATCCTGAGGGCAAAGGGGAACTATGGAAGGGTTTATTAAGCAGGGGAATGATGTGCTCAGAGGTGGGTGTTTGGGAGATCCCCATAGCTACATGTGGAGAGTGGATGGTAGGGATGCAAGAATGGGAACAGGGAGACAGGCAGGTGGGGGTCATAGTCATCCCAGTGATGGGTGATCATAGCTTGGGTTAGAGTGATGGCAATAGGAAGGACAATAAGATCTGAGAGATATTTAGGGGCTAACATGGACAGGCCTTGGTGGTGGCTTGGATGTACAGGCCAAGAAGAAGGAAAAGTCTAGGATGAGTTTGGGTTGTTGTCTGAAACCAACTAGTGACCCAGTGGATGGTGCTAGGGCCATCTACCTGCAAGAGAAGGAGCAGGTTTGAGGGAGGATATTGAGTTTGAAAGGCCTTGGGGGACATCCAGGTGGAAGCGGCCAGCAGGCATCTCGATGTAGGGTTGGAAAGCTCAAAAGAGAGAGGACTGGGCCAGAGATGTTTGGGAATTCTCACCACCAATGCATACCGTGGATCACAAAGCAGCTCATGGGGAGAAGTGTGTGCAGTTCTGGGGGCCAGTCCCATCCCTGAAGACATAGATAGTGAGGTCAGCAGAGTCACACTCAGGTGGGTCATTCATTACCTGCCGAAACTTTGCCTTAGAAATGCCTTGAGGGGGGAGGGCAGTGTTTTAAAGCACATTGGCATAAAGCTGAGACCCATTTCACAGATACCCAGGCTAGTGGCTTGTTGCAAAGAACTGAGGCAGTACTCCTGAAAAGCAAATCAAACACTGATAAAGGAAATTCCTGTGGCTCCCTCAATGTTCTCCCTTTTGAGGGCATCCTGAGAGGTCACAGAGGAAGGTCGCTTTTGGGAAGAAGAGGGGGCTTATGACAGGGGGCGGGGGTGGGCTCTGCTGGGGATTTTTGGAGAGCAGCAGTTTGAGATTCTGAGGGAATGTCTGGGAAAAGACCCAGATTTGGTTCAGTCAGCTGGGGTCTTCCAAACAAACACAACAAAACATAAAAGACTCTGGATAGCTGGAAAAAGGACTTCCCCAGACAGGACTAAAGGAATTGAAGCTTCCAAGTTGCAGATGGTTGGCACCCCGTTCCTCGGCCCTTTCAGGTACCTCTGTCCCTGTGGGAGGGCCTGGTGGGAGCTACCTGCCTCCTCAGGGGTGAGTGGCAGCTGTGTCTGAGACAGACTCCAACCACAGCTTTCTGGGGGCCAGTTAGCTAAATGCCTTAGGCAGATGTTGAGCTGGCCAGATCCTGGCTGGGTGGGGCTAGGACCTGTCTGGAATGAGGGCAGGAAGCACAGTCTGCCATTGGCCAGCCCAGCAGAGTTATGTTCCCTCCTCTGGAGAGAGCAGACATCCTTGGAGCAGTAAGTCCAGACTCTCTGGGTTCTAATACCCAGTTCCTTGGACTTGGAAGGCATCGCATGTCCAAAAGGTGCTTCAAAACCCACACAGAGCTGAAGACAAGGATGCAGGACAGTAGCTGAAGGAACCTCAGTGCTCCTGGCTCTGCCACTGGCGCACTGTACACCACCCCGGGGTCCTTTCCCCTCTCAGGGCCTTAGTTTCCCCATTTATAACCCTAGGACCTGATCATCACATTTGTCTGGTGTATAACACGGCATCAATGAATACTTGGTAATAAATACTTGGCAGATAAGGGAAAGTGAAAGGGGAGGAAGAAGGGCATTTCTTTATTCAACGAATGTTTATTGAAGAGGTACTACGTGCGTGGCCCTGTGCAGAAGACAGAGCTTCTTCCTAGCAGGGAAGATCTACATGACAAGTAATTGTGAGCACAGATGCTGCAGGAACATATGAGGAGTGGCGTAAGCAGGGAAAAGAGGACACTTGATTTGAGACTCCAAGGATAAATGGGAGTCCAGAGGTAAGGCAAAGCGGAAAAGCAATTCAGGCCACGGGAACAACATGTGCCAAAGCCCCAGGCGGAAGAGAGCACTTTCGAGGAACAGACAAGAGGCCATTGTGGCTGGAGGGTGGGGGCGGGGAAGTGTTCTTGAGCTGGGCCTTACTTGTCCCCAAGCTCAGAAGGTTGGCGTTCACCCGGGAGGCGAGGGGGAGCCCTTCATAGGGCCACAGGAATTGAAGCCGACTGTTTTCATAGGCTGGTTGTGGTGTGGAGAACGCCTTGTAGAGAGGATGAGAGGGAAAGCAGTTAGGAAGCTGGAGAGTGGGGCAGAGCTTATGGATTCTAAAGCTACGAAAGTCAGGTCTGCTAGGGGTTGGGGTCTGGCTGGATGTGTGAGTTGAGGGAGAGGGAGGAGACCTGGAGAAAGCCCAGCCTCTGGCTTGGAGAACTGCAGGGCTGGATGTGCCCCTCTTGGGATGGGGAAGGCAGGAGGAGGTGCCCCTAGGGGCTGGGTGTGGCTTGGGACGCACTGAGTCTGAGGGAGCCCGAAGACAGGGGATGGGGCATCCCGGTGGCAGTGCCCAGCAGGCATCGGCTGTGCCCCCGCCCCTGGGCCCCAGAGTTAAGGGCAGGAGGGTGAGGGGCACAGGTGTGTGGCTGAGGCCCAGAGGGAATTGGGAGGCTCCTCGGGGCGCTGGCAGCCTCCAGCCGTCTGTGGTGCCTTCTTGTATGTAGCCCGGGCACGGAAGGGGTTAAGTCACAGAGGGAAGGCGCCTGTAGAAAGTGGCCAAGGCAGGACTGGCAAGGCTGGCCCCAGGGAGCTGCAGCTGGCATAGCGGCCCTTCCGCTTGGGCCTGCTGGGCGCGCAGCGGCTGCCCACACCTCTACCTCTGCCTTCACCTTCACCTTCCCTGCTCCCCCGCCCGAGCTTCTTCCCAGTTCCCCTAGGCAGGGCCTCCCTGCCTAATGCATTCCAGGTGTTGACACAGCCCCAGGGGCGGCAGGAAGTAGGGCAGGGAAGGTGTGGGTCTCTCTTGCTGTGCATCTCTTAGGGGCTCCAGTCTCCAGGCCTCACTGACTGCTTCTGTTCTCTGGAGAATTCCTTCAGGGATCTCTGTTTGGGTCCTGAGTCTCCGGCAGGGTCAGGCAGTGGTGAGAGCACCCCCCGACCCCCCGACCCCAGACCCAGCTCTGGCACTTTCTAGCTTCACGTGACCTTGAGCAAGTCTCTTCACCTCCCTGAGCCTCAGTTTTAACATCTGTAAAATGGGGTTATCATGCCCACCTCTTAGTGTTGTCTTAAGAATTTGCCACAGGTAAAGAAAACCCCCGCAGCACTCAGCATGACACATTGTAGCCATGTTCAACAAATGGCCGTGGTCTGCCTTGGTCTGCCCTTTTTGTTTCTTCACATTTGCCTCTCTAAGCCTGCATCCCTCACTGTCCCTGTCTCCCTTCTGACTTGCCCCCCCCTTTACCGTTTCCCTCTCTAGCTGTCGGGCTCTCCGCAGTCTTCCTTCCGGTCTTCTCCTTCCTTGTCTTGGTTCCAGTGCCTCTCTCTCTCTTTTTCTCTCTCTCTGCCTTTTTCCCTCATGATCTCTCTGTGTTACTAATTCTCAAATTTGACCAGGCTTCTGGTGACAGGGGAAGGGAAATGGGTGGATCTTGGGATCCCTGGGGTCACACACAGCAGGGGTCAGAGGGGCCATCCCCTAGTGGCTTTGTCCTCACAGGAAGGGAAATCCCAGCCAGCGTGGCAGCCCCAGCACTGGGTAATTACTGCCCCCAGTGCTCCCAGCTGCAGCTCCACTCCCTTCCCTTCCTGTCCTCTGAAGTCCCCAGCCCCTCCTGGGGGTGGAGCAACCACCCCCATCCTTCTCTGGCCTCAGGTCCAGAGACACAGGGAGGAGGTGGCCAGGCCCTTACAGCAGTCCAGCAACTGGAAGAGGGATGGGCTGCCTGTGCTCCCATGTGGCCGTGTGGTGTGTGTGTGTGTGTGCGAGCGCGCGCGCGTGTTTGTGTGTGTGTGTGAGCGCACGCATGTGTGCGTGCATGCACGTGCATGTGTGCACATGTGCCTGGCTGCCTGGCTGTCTTTGTCCCCAAGGGTCTGTTTTGTGTGTATCTTAATGTTCTTATTTCTGTATGTCTGTCTGAATGTTTGAGTGTGTGTCTGTATATGTCTCTGTGTGTCTATGTGTGTCTTTGGGTCTGTATTTGTTGTGTGTTCCTGTTTGCCTGCTTGTGTGTCACCTTGGTTCTGTCTAAGCCCCTGGGAGTTTCTAGATGTTTCTGCATGTGGGTTTCTGTATGTAGATCTCGTGCGTGTGCGTGTGCGTGTGTGTGTGTGTTTCTGTGCCCATGTCTGTCTCTGTATGCCCCCTATGAGTTCTGTATCTTGGTTGTGGTTGTAGTTGGTGTGTGTGTGGGCAGGGGTGCCTGCCTGTCTTTTGGCCCTTCCTGCCCTCTTCCTCCTGTTCTGGAATGTTTTTTTTTTTTTTTTTTTTTTTTTACAAACCCAGGACTCTGTTCATTGTGCCCTCAAACACACTCTTCACCTTCCCACCTAGTATTCCCACCTTTGCTCAATTTCTTCCCTTGCCTGCAGGACCATGCCCAGTCCACCTAAAACCAAAAAACAACAATAACAACAACAAAAACATACCCCATCCTGGATGGCTGAACTCAAAAACCGCCTCCTTTAGAAAGTCACCCCATTCCCCCCTCCAAATGTCATTTCTTTCCCAACTCAGCAAACATTGGCTGAGGATGTGCTCTGTGACTCTGGACACAGACATGCTTGGGATCCCATCCCAGCTCTAACTGTGTATCCTCAGACAAGTTATTTTGCTTCTCTGTGTCTCGCTTTTCTTGCCTATAAGATGGAGCTAATAGTACACAGGGTTGTTAGGAGGATGCCATACCGGAAAGCATCAACACAAAGCCTGACCCAGAGTAGGTGCTTAACAAACAGTTGAACCCCCATACTTTATATCCTCCACTAAGAAGTGAACACCTTGAGTTCCAGACAGTTCTGGAGATTCTTGAAATGCCCTGCTCTCTTCTCCAAGGGTCTTGCACAGGGCAAAGTGTAAATTGGACCAGGTGGAACCAAAGGATCCCAGTTCAGGGAACTGCTGACAAGTGTTGCATGAGCCTGCTCGGGCCCAGAGAAGATTGGGCCCTAGCAGAGGGTGGAAGAAGGGACCTCCAAGGCTGCCACCCAATGGCCAGAGCATGTCAGATAGGGCAGGAGGTAACCGGCAGAGGTGGAAGGGGCCTAAAGGACCATCTAATTCGGATACCCCAAAGTGGTGGCCCACAAGTTGAATTGGACTCACAAATATTGTTTGACCTACTCACTGTTTTCAAAATTAGGGGGTTTCACATAAAAGTCTGGATTTCTGATTCTCTTGAAATATTGGAAGATCCGAAAACACAGGGCCCTGTTCCTGCAAAGTGACAATTAGATAGAAGGGAGGAACTTCAGGTGAGGCATGTGGTCTCCAGTTTACCCCAGTCCCTACCATTCCCTAATGGCTGGTACTGTTCCATTTTACAGAAAGGTCCTCGCTTTACATGAGAGTACACACTTTACAGAAACATCCTTCACTTTACAGAAGGGGCCCCACTCTATAAGAGACTTCCTCCATTTTACAGAAGAGCCTTCTGTTTGGCAGAGAGTCCTTCATTTACAGACAGGTCATCCGTTTTACAAAAAGGTCTTTATAGAACTCTCCTCGCTTTACAGAATGTCCCTCCATTTTGAAGAAGTCTCCTCCACTTTCTAGAAATTTCTTCCCTTTACAGAAGGGGCATTCTTTTTATCAAAAAGGCCTCCATTTTGTTGAAAGTTTCTCTATTTTGCAGGAAGGAACACTCTGGGAAACTCTTGGAAGTGGCTCCCACTTTCCAAAATCGCCTTCACTCTGCAGAAGGTGCCTCTGTTTTTCTGCAGAGTCCTTATGTTCAGAAGACCAGTCCACTTCAGGGAAGGAACTTTCAGATCTACGCACAGGGTTCCTGTAGAACAGCTCCCCCTGCACGTCTCACACTTGACAGAGCTTCGTGTTTGAGCTCTCAGAGAGAACATCTGTCAGGCCAAGCAAGGCGTGGGTCAGTCTGGCCCCAAGGGTGTAGGGCAGCAGGGCTGGACCTCACATTCAAGGGGAAGGTGGAAAAAGTGGGGCAGCTATGCCTTTATCCCCTGCTTTTTTCTCAAACTGAGGGGCTCCCCTCCCCCCGCAAACTGAGCTGGCTTTCCAAAAGGCACTTTCTTATTTGCTGTTGTTCTTTCTTCTCCACTCCCTCTGTTCCCTTTCTCCACCCCACCCCACCCCACCCCACCCCCAGGAATTCCAGCTGTCCCTGGGGCCTACCTCTTAGCCTGGAGAGACAGAGATCTGGGGGCTGTAGGGAGAAGTATGCAGTGGGGGGTCAGGAGGCCTGAGGGCTGGGGCCAGCTTCTGCCCACTCTAGCATCTCACCAGGTCCTCAGAATGAGGAGCGCACACATATTCTCCCCCATTTTGCAGATGGGGAAATTGGGGTCCAGAGCTGTGAAGTAACTCCCCAGGTCACCATGGAGTTAATGGCTGAGGTCCAGTCTGAGGCCCTATTAGCTGACTTGAGATTAAGCCAAGACTACAACTAGGAGATGGGAGAGGGGGTGTTGCTGGCCGGGGAAGGGGGATGCTGGGAGCTGAAATTACCAGAAAGAGGTGAGGGAGAGGCAGGGTCATTCCAGTGGAAATGGGCAAAGGCAGGAGTCCTTATCTTCCAACAGCTAGAGGACAGACCTGCTCTGCTAGGAGCCCCAAAGCATGTGCTCAGGGCACCTGCCAAGTAGGGGCATGCAGCAACCAGAAACAATTTTTGGAATGATTTTGTTACTTCAATAACAAAATGTTGTCATGGAAAAATTCAAAACTCTATTATACTTCTGAACACTTACATTACAGTTTTGTATGATTTGTATTTTCAATTGAGTTTGAATTGCAGGATGGGGTACCATTGTCTTTTCTTTGCCATGCCACCTCTAGTAGGAATCCTGCCCTGATCTCAGGAGCTGTCGAGGAGAGTGGAGCTGGATTCTGTGTCCCTCTCTGGCTGGGTTTGCTCGTGTTTCTTGGTGTGTCAATAGCTTTGTGTTGGGTTGTAGCCTGCGGCCTAGGGGTTTATTATCTGTGTGCATAGTTTTGTGTCTTTGCGGATGTGTAGTTCTGTGGGATTTCAAGTTTCACTCACATTGCTGTGTGGGTGGGGGGCACTATGCTCTCTCCCTTTTTTGTTTCACGGACTCCCCCAAATCAGGGGCTGTGATTACTATCCAATTTTCCAGACAAGGAAACTGAGGTTCAGTAGATAGGCTTGCCCAGGGTCACACAACTAGTAAGTGGGGGTGTTGGGATTTAACCAGGTTCTCTATGACTCCTGAACCAGCTCTTCCTTTTTTTTTTTTTTAAAGAGAGGGAGAGAGTGGGGGAAGGACAGGAGGAGAGGGAGAGAGAACCTCAAGCAGGCTCCACGCCCAGGGCGGAGCCTGTCACAGGGCTTGATCTCACAACCCCGAGGTCATGCCTGGAGCCAAAATCAAGAGTCAGAAGCCCAACCCACTGAGCCACCCAGGCGCCCCCTGAATCAGCTCTTCCTAATGAAGGTGCCACAACACCTCAACACGCACAGTCCAGTCAGTGAGTGCAGTCATGCCACCCCTCTTTGGGATAGTCATATACCACAGGTTCTAAATGACTGTCCTTGTTTTTTTAATAAATAAGACCAGATTCAAGGTTATCCCTGAAATAATGTCACTGTCATGAGCACTCAGGTGCCCACTGCAGGGAAATTGGGTAGAGTCCACAGCTTGCCTGAGGCTTAACTGGACAAGAGACCAGGGGGCCCTAGTTGCCAGGTGCCGCCTCAGAGGCCCGGCTCTGCCTCATTCACTCTAAGCCCTCCTTGACTGAGGTTGCTAAAATTTGCTCAAATAAAGTACAGGTAGATTTGAATTTCAGGTATTCGACAAACAATATTTTAATATGGCATAATAAATTTTTAGTGTAAGTATGCATGAGACATGCTTATACTAAGAAATTATTTATTGTTGATCTGAAATTCAAATATAACTGGGCATTCTGTACTTTATCTGGTCGCCCTGTCCATGGCCTCTCCCTCCCCTGAGCTTCCCCCCTCCCCACACACCCCCCCCCCCCCCCCACGGCACTTCCTGAGCCCCACTTAGCTTTTCCTAAATGAAAGTCTCTTGTCTTTGAGATTGGGAGCTCCCTGAGGGTTAAGATCAAGATTACCTTTTCCCTGCTGAAGGCTTGCCGGGATGGCACACCCCCACCCCCGCAGAAGAGTTGAGACAGTGCCCAGGATGTGCTTCCGGTCAGTGACAAGAGATGCCAGAATGGCAACAATGGTGGTGTGTGAGCATAACGTGCCGAGCACGTGGCATATGGACACGTGAACGACTCTGCGGCTCTCGTGAGGTCTTTGAGGGCTCTGCATTGCCAACGTGTGGCTGGGTACATTTTCACAATGTATTATAAAGTTCGGTGGTGTGACTTTCTCTCTGTGGGGTGGGGCCCTTTGTGGCCTCTGCGCTAATGGGCCCTGGGGACTCTGGTAAACCCAGTAGTGGAGGGGGCAGTGCCAGTGGAAGACTCCGTCAGGTGTGTAGGTATGCGCACGTGAGAGATAATGCCGGTGACGGTCAACTATAAAAAATGGGCTGGAGAAAACCAGTGCAGGACCTAGCCAGGTGGGGATGGGATGGAGCAGTGGGAAAGGCTGTGGCATCCAGGAAGGGAGAAGGCCTCCCTTGGGAGCTCCCTAGGGGCAGAGATGGGATTTCACATCTTCCAGCAGTGAGTCTACTGGGCTCAGAGTAGGACTCAGAAATACCTGGGGGAACTGAGCTAAGCCTAGGGAAACCAGAGAGTTCAACAGAACCGTGAGGTGCCATGGGGGCCTAGCTGAGAAGTTCCTATCTTCCCCATGGGCAGTGGGAAGTCATAAAAGGCTCTTGCGCAGGTAAGTGTCATGCCCTGAGCTGGAGGTCCATCTACCCTCATGGAGGAAGCAAGACCTGGGGACCAGGGGGACACTGGGGGAAAACATAGGCAGAGACAAGGAAATGGAGGCAGAGGGACAGGCATGAGGAGCACTGACACAGGAGAGGGAGGGATCTTGAACCTTCTTCCTTCAGTGGAGCCTCAGCCGTTCTTGGCCAGGCCTAGGCTCCTGAACTGGAACCCTGATGTCATCTCCCTGGAGGTGGGCGTAAAGGTATTGTACTCACTAGCCACACTGCAGCTCACAACTTTCTGAAGCACTGGGGTACAACCCTGCCCCTCCTACTTCCCCCCTTTTCCAGCTTCCCCTTGAAGGGCAGGGTTCAGAAAGGAGTCCAGTGCAGGACCCATCTGCTGAAGCTCTGCCATTGACTTGCTGTATGACCTCGGGCAAGTCACTGCCCCTTTCTCCGCCTTCATCTCTTCATTAGATCCTGAGCTCACAGTCCCTGCCCTTCTCTCCTGCGAAGCCAGAGTGTGCCAGAATATCTGAACTTTATCCAGCCTTCCATTCTGCAGGGCTGCCCGCAAGGAGGCAGAGAGAAAGGAGAGCTGGCCCACTGGTGGGGTGGGTGTAAAGGGAGTAGAGGGTAGGCCAGAGCAGGGCCACAAAGAATGGTATGGTCACCCTATCCCCAGAACAAGCAGTGGAGTGGACAGAGAGAGAAGCCCAGCCAGGGGCCCCCCAGCTGCTCTGCACAGACTGGGTAGGGGGGGCTCACCGGGGAGGCCTGCCTGCTTTGAGGTGTGGAGACAGGGTGAGATGGAGCCCTGAGGAGGCAGACAAGGGGCATCTGAGACCCTGGCATCTATGTGTGTATCTCTCGGGGGGGTCTCTGCACAACGGAGTGCCTGGCTTTGCCTGCTGGGTCTCTGACACTGTCAGCTACTCTGTGTCTCTCTTGCTCTGGCCATGTGTCTCTCAAACTGTGTCTCGTCATGTGCCACCCTCCAAGTGATTCATCCTCTTCAACCCCACACCCAGGGGGAAGGCAGGGCAGGACCAGGCCAGGATGTGCTGAGCAGGGCAGGGTAAGCCGAACTGAGAGGAGCATGTCCTCCCTCCCCGTCAGGGCCCTGCCTGCTCAGGTGGGAAAAGAAGGAGGAACCTGCACCCAAGGCAAAGTTGCAGGGTGGAGGAGTGGGGCGCGGCCTGGGGCCTGGAGCACCATGTTCCTGCAGGGCTGGGAGCGGACCACAGCCCAGGTCCCCTGGGGCCTGCCTGGCTGGACTGGGGCCAGAGTGCAGCCAGGGACCCAGGGAAGCTGCTGGAACACTGTGTGTTGGGCTATTCCTTCCCTCCAGGACTGGGAGACCTAAAATTCCCTGTGCCTTTTTTTTGCCCATGCGACCCCACAGGGTGTCTCTGCGTGTTGTAGCTGTATGTTTTTGCAACGGAGGGCACATGGGACACCGTGACCATTTAGACCAGTAAGCAGATGTCAGGTGTGTCAGTGTGCCTGAGCCCCTAAGACCTACGGACACCTTGGACATGTTTGTTTCATGAGTACGACATGGGAGTAAAAGAGGCCATACGTCTGATCGTGTGTCTGCGTTTCTGGATACATGGTGGTGTGTGACTTCGGGATGTTATCCCATTGTGTGCAGTCGTATCTGACAGGGTACAGTGACCCTGCGTGGCTATAGACCTCATGGCTGTGTGACCCACTTGCAGGTGTGTGAACCCATAACACCGTATTACGGTATGTGTGACACACTGTGGCCCTGCGATTGTGAGACGCAATATAAATGACTCTGTATGTCTTTGTGACTCAGTGTAACCATCTTTGAGGAGTGTGTATGATGGTAAGTGGTTGGGAAATTATCGTATGAAACTGCATAAAACGATGGGCTTGCCACCGTGTGGCTGTCTTTGTCAGTGTGCGTGCCTGTTTGCTTGTGTACGTGATACCGTGGGGCCGTGTGATAATACGTGAGTTTGTGACTGTGGGTCTTGGTGACTGTGTGTGAGCAGGCTTTCAGGAGCGTGATAGCATGTGATTGATTGGATATTTGAATTTGTGGGGCCCTGCAGTTGCCTGAGACAGTCTAAATAACACCATGTGGCTCCGTAACTGAGTGGGCCCTTTTGTGACTGGTCAGTATGAGACTCTGTAACACAGGGTAGCAGATCCTGTGGCTGTGAGAGGGTGTGTGGCTGGGGCCCAGCAAAACCAACACCACGTGTGGGTGGGCAGGGGCTCTTGGCCGCCACTCACTCTCCTGTCCTCACACCTGTTTGCTTACGTCCTTCCCTACGCCGTGGCCTTTCATGACTTCCTTCTGCCCATAGGACGGTCACCTAGCTCCTCAGCCTGCCTCCAGGGTTGGCCCTCTCTGCTCTGTCCCCCCACCCCCCACTGACTTCTCGGTGAAGACCAAGCCAGGCCCACCTGAGCGCCACACTTCTTCCCTTTGGGACATGTCAGCCTGGAGGGTCCCTCATTGTCTTCCAGATGGAATCTTCTCTCCCAAAGGCAACCATCGTCTTCCCCTAGGACCAAAGACAGAGGTGGACTTAGGGAGCCCACAGTGAGGGAAGAGGGACAGTGCAAAAAGGCCTCCCATTTTCTGCATTTGTTGCCTGCTGTTTTAAAGCCATTCCCGTGACCTGAACTCTGCATGCTGGGTGTGTGTGGTTGTATGTGGGTGTGGAAGTGGAGGAGGGTAGTAACAGATTAGTGAGAGGCTGGGTTTTTAAGGAGCAAAACTTTTGTTCGTGAAATCCAATTTTGTCATTTTTGAGCACACTCGGCTGAATACAATTGTAGACAAGGAAGGCCAAGTATCCTCAGGACCTTAAGAAAAAGGATGAAGGATGGCTTAGGCTCAGCATACTCACTGTGGCCATATAAACAAGGGCTGCAAACACGTACACAAACTGGAGGGTGCTCGCACCCACCCCCAGTCTGGTTAAACGCCCTAATAATAATGCCTGCTGACATACAAGGAATCAATGCACAGATCACAAAGAACTCTTGTCTATTGATGAAAACAGCCAGCCACAGCCCCGGGCCTGGCTCCCCATCTGAGGGCTGTGGTAGGGGCTTCCCAGAAAGGCAGTGTGCCCTGGAAGGGGGCTCAGGGAAACCCAATACCCCAATACCTGCTAAGACATACAACTCCCCTGGCCCCTTTGGGGTAACATCAATCGCTTCACACCCAGGTTCTCCCTTTCTGCAGGGTTGCACCAAGGAAACCGGATCCTGGTGAAAAGTTTGTCCCTTGACCCTGGCCAGAGCCTTGAACCTCATCCAGAAGGTCCCCAGCGGCTTCGCTCAGACCCAGGCCCCCCCACTGAAACCCCCAGCCAGCGTCCTTCACCACTGAAGCGGACACCAGGCCCAAAGCCACAAGGTAAGTGGTTCCAGCGAGGGGCAGAGAAATGGCCCAGGAGAGGGGATGACAGAGGGGAAAGGCTGACCAGTGGCAGAGGAGAATGCTTGTTAGAAGGCTAGGAAGCACCACGGTCTAGCGGCAGAGGGCTGTGGCCTGTGGCTGATGCGTACACGCTGGCATTTTGCCTCAGGCTTGCTCTGTACCCGCCTTGGGCAAAGGTGCAGACTGGGGGTTTGTGGAGGGCCTTGTGGCCTGACCATGACAGCCACCTCCAAACTCAGCTCACTGGGATCTCCCCTCTCTTCCCTGTGCATTTCTCCAGTCCCCCCAAAGCCCAGCTACCTGCAGATGCCCCGGATGCCCCCCCCACCTGAGCCCATTCCCCCTCCACCATCACGCCCGCTGCCTGCAGACCCCCGAGTGGCCAAGGGCCTGGCCCCCAGGGTGGAGGCCAGCCCCAGTTCTGCAGCAGTATCCTCACTGATTGAAAAATTTGAAAGGTGAGTCTGGTCCCCGGGGGACCCTGTGGGGGTGAGGGTGGGCCTGGGACAGGAAGGACAGCTCTAAGACGGGACTCTCAGTGAGTTCACACCCTGCCTCCGTGTGTGTCCACCACCCACCTCAGAGAGCCTGTGATTGTCGCCTCGGATAGGCCAGCCCCTGGCCCCAGCCCAGGTCCCACAGAGCCAGCCGTGTTGCCACAGCCACCCCCGCAGCCTCCAGTGCCCCAGCTTCCCGAGGGCGAGGCCTCCCGCTGCCTGTTCCTGTTGGCTCCCGGGCCCCGGGATGGCGAGAAGGTGCCCAACCGGGACAGCGGCATTGACAGCATCAGCTCGCCGTCCAACAGCGAGGAGACCTGCTTCGTCAGTGATGACGGGCCCCCCAGCCACAGCCTGTGCCCCGGGCCCCCTGCCCTGGCCAGTGTCCCTGTTGCCTTGGCTGACCCCCACCGGCCCGGCTCCCAGGAAGTTGATAGCGACCTGGAGGAGGAGGATGACGAGGAGGAGGAGGAGAAGGACAGAGAAATCCCAGTGCCCCCGATGGAGAGACAGGAATCTGTGGAGGTACTGACCCATGTTCACCAAGAGACAGGACCATGTGGAAAAACCAGGAGCCTGGCTCTTACACTTGGTTCTTCCCCAGCTCGTTATTTCTCAAAACAGGGCATTGTTTCCACTTTGGATGTTTGGCTTCCCTGGTCCCCTGGTACTAAATATCGGTAGCAAACCCGTACCTCGCTGCCCCCCCCTTCACTGTAACTACCAAAATGACCATGCATGGTCCCAAATGCCCGCTGGGAAAATTGTTCTTCCCTCATCAGAGAACCACTAGCTGGACCTCAGTTTTTCTGTCTTAAAGATGTGCATCCTGCTTGGGGATCCTTAAAGTCCTCCTCCAGCTGGAAAATCCCAAGACTCGGTAGCTATGTGACACTGGGCAAGACTCCACTCCCCTACCACGAGCCTCGGTTTCCTTATTTATAAAATGGAAAGTCTCTCACATCCAGAGAGACTTCCCAGCAGCTGGCCGCCAGAGGGGCACGAGAGCTAGAGCTCCTCCTGCCCGAAGGA
Source organism: Phoca vitulina (assembly GCF_004348235.1). Taxonomy (NCBI): domain Eukaryota; kingdom Metazoa; phylum Chordata; class Mammalia; order Carnivora; family Phocidae; genus Phoca; species Phoca vitulina. The sequence goes on from NW_022589814.1 coordinate 289,457, forward strand.
CCTGAGGCTGTGGCCATGAAGGCCCTTGGCAGCAGGAAACCCTTTCTGTGCCCCAGCAGCCTAAGGCTGCTTTCAAAGGCTTCCTCGCACTTAAGTTAGGTTGCCTCCAGAACACCTTCTTCACCAGAACCCAGCTCAAATGTGGGGGCTGAGGCCAGGGACTCAGCAAATATGTGTCCAGTGATTTGGAAACTGGGCCAACAGGCGATGAGTCGTATACATTTTTGTACTTTGGTGTTTTCTTCACACCCCGGGTACTCGGCAAGCTTTTGCTGACAGTGAACTGAGTGGGTGAATAAATAACATTTATAGACTACTTAATCTGTAGTCTGCTATGTTTTACTTACATTAAATCATTTAATTATCTCAACTACCAATGGACTTAGGTCCTATTACTATCAGTTTATACAGATGAGGAGACTTAAATACAGAGCAGTTACACAACTTATGCAAGCTAATGAATGGCAGAGCTAGGATTTGAACCCAGGAAGTCTGACTTCCTGGCCCACACAATTAACCACTGCACTATGCTAAATGAATAGAGAGAGCAGATGCCTGGGTGCACGAGTGGCCAAGTGAGAGAGTGCGTATCATCGGAATCGAGGCGTGGCCTTTAGGATACACTGGGGAGTCAGAGATTGAAACTGGGAGGCTTATGGGTCCAGAGATGGGGAAGTAGGGTTCACCCAGGGTGGCACTGGGCTTAGAGTAGCATTTGAGCTGTTCTGAGAATTCTGTGGGCTTGGGTGAAGTTTAGGGTATGGGGTGATGGATGAGTGGTTGCCTCTTCTCCTTTCCAGTTGACTGTGCAGCAGAAAGTGTTCCATATTGCCAATGAGCTCCTGCAAACTGAGAAGGCCTACGTTTCCAGGCTCCATCTCCTGGATCAGGTGAATGGCCCCTTGGGGGTCCCAGGGCCCCAGGACCTGGTAGGTGGGTGCCAAGGGGGAAGTAATAGGGCCTGAGCCCAGCGGTACCATTACCAATCTAGAGTTGGTAAGACCCCTTTCTGACCTTGACCCCCGTCCTGTCTCTGAAGTCAATTCTGATTATGACCCCAAGCTTGATCTTTGTACCAACCCTCATTCCTAACTTTGAGGGGGGGGGGTACATCAGCCCTGACTGCAACTCTGACCTAGATCCTGAATTGACCCCAGCTGTAAACCAGACCCTGATCCTCATTCTAATCCTGGCCCTATTCCTGCCCCCAAATCCACTAGAATCCATATGGGTAGGAATTTTTGCTTGCTTCGTTCACTCTGTTATCCCAGCCATTACAACAGTGCCTGGCACACAGTAGGCACTCAAAAATATGTGTTAAATGAATGGGTCTGACCCTGAATCTAATTCTGACCTTGACCCTGCTCCTGACTTCTTGTTCCCATGCCTACCTCCAAGTCCTAACCTCGATGACCCGAAATCCAACCCCACATAGAAGCCTAACTCCATTCCCTCTCTCCTCGGTCTCAAGACCAGTGCTGATCCCAAAGCTCCACAGAGCTGCCCCCAAACACTGCCCTCACCTCCAAGCTGCCCCTTCCCCAGCCAAGTCCCAGGCCCAGCTGGGCTTAACATTCCTGCCCTGCCCCACAGGTGTTCTGTGCCCGGCTACTGGAAGAAGCTCGGAACCGCAGTTCCTTCCCTGCTGACGTCGTCCATGGCATCTTCTCTAACATCTGCTCCATCTATTGCTTCCACCAGCAGTTCCTGCTGCCTGAGCTAGAGAAGCGCATGGAGGAATGGTGAGGGACCCCAGATCTAGGCTGCCTGCCCTCCTGTCCACGCGCCTGCCAAGCCCAGGGCACAAGTGTGCGCTCGAGGTCATTCCTGTCCGTCCTCTCCTCTTAGCGCCTTTCACAAAGAGAATCAGACCGAAGCTCCGCCCTCCACGCCCTCCCAATCTAATATGAAACACAGACCGGGAATTCAGAAAATTACAACAGAATAGCACAGCCCTTAAGAGTATGAGGTTAGGAGCCAAATTGGCTGGGTTCAAATTTCAGCTCTGCCGTTGGCTCGCTTTTTGATATTAAGCAAGTTTCTTAAATTACTGTGGTTCAGTTTCCTCCTCTGTGTAATGAGGATAATAATAATAGCCTACCTTGGAGGGTTGTTTGAAGGATTTAAATGAGTTGACACATGTCGAGAGCTTAGAACAGTATCCTGCGTATAATAAGTGCTCAATGTGAGCTGTTGTGTTTTTTTTATCAGACCTATGATAGAGCTGAGAACGGGAGGCTGTAGGAATCCAGACGAATGGACCAAACCTAGTCTGGGGTTAGAGAAGGATTCAAGGAGGAGCTGATTCCTGAGCTGAGTCCTGAGGTAGAAGGGCAGGGTTCACAGGCAATCTCCCAGCCGCCAGGCTCTCCTTTTCCCATCCATCCTTTGGAGTCTACACCACCTGCCATAATGGTCTTTCTGAACAATCAAACTGTGTTACTTCCTGCTTGAAAATCATCTCCATGCTCTCCACACCCACAGGATAAAGTGTGTCTCCCTCCCTAGACTGTCACCACTGAGGGCTGGCATGAAGCCAGTTCCTGCATCTTCCCAATTGACTGTTACCCCTGAGGGATAGGCCTGGCCCGGTTCTTGTGTGTCCCCCAACAGACCGTGACCAATGAGGGCTAAAACCAGGTCTAGTGCCGTGTGTCCCTCAGCGAACTGTGACTCCTGAGGAGTATGACCAGGCTTGTTCACTTTGTCTCCCCTATCAGACAGTGACCCTGTCGGGCTTAGCTCAGTGTGACTCATTTGTGTCTTCGGAATCACCCGGCATACGGCTGGGCACAGAATCAATAAGAAGTATATGAAGTGGCCCTCGCGGTGAGGTCTGGGCAGGTATTTCAGGACATGTTATTCCTGGTACTTGAGAAGGGCAGAGTCGGGGCCGGTGGCAGCCCGGGCCATGGTTTCAGGTCAAGCTGATCCTCTTGGCCTAACTGGCCTATAACATAAGCAGCAATTCCAGAGGAGCAGAACTGGCTGACGAGTAGATTTCCAGGAATGCGATGAGAGTAGCTTCCCTGGGACTAGAGACCTAGGAAGAACCCTGGGAGAGTTCTGGGGGACAAGGCTCAGCAGGACTGTGCCAGCCCCCGCTTCCACCCCAGGGACCGCTACCCACGCATCGGAGACATCCTGCAGAAGCTGGCACCCTTCCTCAAGATGTACGGAGAGTATGTGAAGAACTTCGACCGGGCCGTGGAGCTGGTCAACACCTGGACAGAGCGTTCCACCCAGTTTAAAGTAATCATCCATGAGGTGCAGGTAAGCAGCGAAGCTGGATAGGACAGACTGGGGAGGAGAGGTCTGCAGGGACCCAGTGAGGGGTCTGTGGCCGGACCTGAGCCCCTCTGCTTCTGCCCGTCACAGAAGGAGGAAGCCTGTGGCAACCTGACGTTGCAGCACCACATGCTGGAACCCGTGCAGCGCATTCCCCGCTATGAGCTGCTTCTCAAGGACTATCTGTTAAAGCTGCCCCACGGCTCCCCGGACAGCAAGGACGCCCAAAGTGAGTGCACACATCCGGGCCCTGCCCCACCCCAGCCCCCAAGACTTAACTCACAGGGTCAGCCTTCCATTGCAACATAATGAGATCCCAGAAGAGGATCTCCAAACTGAAAGGCCCACATTGAGGCTCTAGAGTAAGACCCCAGGATGTACCTCCAGGCTGAGTCTCTGCCTGAGTACCCAGACAGAGCAGTCAGGGGTCTCCCAGTCTGAAGTCCCCAACTGGAACCCCAGAGTTGGAAGAGTATACCAGAATGATCCCCTAGAGGGAGCCATCTGTTTTCTAGGCCAAGACCCCAAAGCTCACCCCTAGACTCATCCTCAAATGAAGTTGTCCCAAGTCCAAAATGAAACTGAGCCTGAACCCCCAGGGACTGAGCCACCAGGCCAAGAGCCCAGACTGACCCCTCAGGCCAAGCCCTCTTTACTGAATCTCCACAGCTGAGCTCCCCACAAGGAGAGGTGTCTCATCAAGACCCTGACTTTACATCATCCACATTTAGAGCTCCACCCTGTGTCGCCAGCCGCTACCTAAAATGAACCTCATAAAGAACCTCCCAAGTCTGATCAGAGCCCTACAGAATCACCTTTTCAGAACTGAGCACCCCAGACTGGACCCCAAATTTTCTGCCTCCAAGATTTGGATCTCTAGGCTGAGATACCGTCTCCTCAGACTGAGTCTTCACACACTGAACCACTAGGAAAGTATTTCATTCTGATTCCTCCAGTATGAGACCCACCCCGCCCCCAGGTTCACGCCTCAAAGAGTGCTTCCCTAGAGTCTCCCCAACTTTCTCCCCCCAGAGTGTTATTTCCATTCGTTCCTTCATTAATAGAGCAGCTATTTACTGAGCACCTTATTCTGTGCATTGTTGTAGGCACAGGGGATATGGAAGTGAACAAGACAGACAGCAGATAATAAAGAGAAGTAATAAATACACAGGAGAACATTGGATAGGTGCTACATGTAATTCAGAGAATAAGAGGGTGATGTGACAGGGACTGGGGGGGCTTACTTGAGGTTGGGTGGCCTCTCTGAATAGAAGATATTTGAGTCAGACCTGAATGACATGAAGAAGGGAGCCACGTGCCGACTGGAGAGGAACATATTCCCCAGAGGCAACAGCAGGTGCAGAGTTCCTAGGGGGGAGGAGGCGGCAGCTTGCATATCTCCAGACCAACAAGAGGGCCAGTGTGACCTGAGCATGATAAGTGAGGGTAGAATGGTAGAAGTAGGGTTGGAGAGAGGAGCAAGACTTTAAAGGCCTGGATAAGGAGATGGATTTTTTTCTGAGTGCAGTGGGTAGCCAAGGGAAGATTTGGATTGGGATTACTACCAGTAAGAAGCCTTTGCAATAATCTAAGTGAGAAAAGTTGGCTTGGACGAGGGTAGTAGCAGTGGAAGTAGAGAGAAATGGTTAGATTCAGGATATATTATATTTGGAAGCAGCACTGAAAGAACCAGGATGGAGTGGGTGTGAGACTTGGGAGAAAGAGTCAAGAATTACTTGCAGATTTTTGGCTAGTGGTGATGGTTCTTGAGATGAGCTTAGGAGGTTGATTTTGGACATGTTCAAAGTGAGCTGCCAGGTAGGCAGTTAGATGAGTCTAGAATCCCAGGGAGAGAGATTTGGATGTCACCGGCTCATAGACAGTATTCAGAGCTGTGAGGCTGGCCCCAATCACCAAGAGAGTGAATGTAAATGGAGAAGAAATGGGGACCAACGACAAAGCTGAGGGAGGTTGAATCAGCAAAGGACTTAAGAAGGAGCAGCCCTACAGGGAGGAGGAAAGTTAGGAAAATGTGGGATGCTGGAAGCCACAAGAATCAGGAGCACACAGTTGTGTCCACTGCTGTGTCTACTCCCCAAACTGAGGCCCCGCCACCCTACCACATGGGACACTTTGCTACCAAGCCTGGACCTCTAGAAAGAGCGAGAACCCTAGAACGTTTGACAGCTAAACTCTACAAACAGACATCTGCAGACTAAGGGCCTCAATCCTCTCCCCAAATGAGAGCCCCCACTGAAGTGCCAGGATGAGCTACATTAACCTAAACCTTGAGAAACAGCCTTCCAAACTGATTCCCTGGGAATAGCTCCATGGGCTGACATCTCCAACCTGAGCCCTCAGGCTGAATCCAGTATGAGGTCCCAGTTATAGGACCTCCCACACTTGGTTTCCCCAAACTAAGATCTGGGCTTCCAGAATGTTCTCCCCACCCTGAGCTCAGAGAGCAGGTTCCCAATCTGAGCCCTCAGCCTGAGGTCCCACAGGGAGATTCCCCCAAAGAACTTCCCAGTCTGATCTCCATGGCCGCCATTCTATAAACAGGTATTGCCAAACTTAGCACCCCAGATTCATCCCCCATTTACTGTCCCTCAGATTGAGACATCTATCCTAGCCCCAAAGATTGACTCTTTTGTCACGGACCGATCCATGCCACAGACTGAGACCACTGAGGCCTCAGACTGATTTCTACAGTACCCCAGTGTGAACCCCAGAGGGAACCCTGAGATTAAGCTGCCCGATCTGAGCTCCAAACAGAGACTCCAGATTGTGTTCTTGCTAACCCCAATCCCCCAGACTGAAGACCCCTGTTTTCCATCCCCTTCACTGCACCCTGGGACTAATGCCCTAGATTTTCTCCCAAATTAAGTCTGATCCTCCAAGTCTGATCTTCCCAGTCCTGACTCCCAGACTGACTTCCCACAAACAGTGCCCCCCCCCCCCCGCAATTTTCTACATCCCAGCCTTGGATTCACAGATTGAGATTCCCAGGCTGAGTCCTGCAGAATGAGGTCTCCAGATTGGGCTCCATCTTGAGACCCAAGAAGGACACCTCACTGCCACACTGAGTCTCCACATTTTATAACCCTCCAACTGGGATCCCCAGAAGAAGCCTCCTGGCTTATTTCTCCACTCAGAGCCCATGGATTCTACAGAATCACATATCCACAGTGAGCTTTCAGGACTGAGTTCTTTCAATTTTATTTCCACACTGGATCTCTAGCATGACATTTCCAAACTGAAATTCCCCAAATGAGCTCCCTGTACTGAACCCCCAAAGTGAGTTGCCAGTGTAATATTCCTAAACTGGGCACCAGATAGAGTCCCTTTTACCAACTATGTGTCCCTGGGCAAGCTGCTTGGGCTCAGTTTTCTCGTGTGTAGAAGGGGGATGATAAGGATACCTCCCTCATAGAGTTGTTCTCAGGATAAATGAGATAATCCAGGTAAAGCTATTAGCACAGTGCCTAGCGCATGGCAAAGGTCCAATAAATGTTAGCAGTTTTTATTACTGAATGCCCTGACTGATGCCCTCCATACTGAATGCCCATAAAAGTAGATTGAGTTTACCTAACTTGGGTTCCTATTTTGTACCAATCTCAACCCTATCTGAGTCCCCAGATTCAGCCTCAGGGCTTGAGCTTGCCCAACTGAGCTCCCCATGCTAAGCCCAAAGATGAACACCCCCCCACCACCACCACCCAAGAAAGAATTTTCCAGTCCGGTTTTCTGAGCCACTCAGAATGAGAATCTCTGAATGAGAGCCAGTCCGAGATATGCTCACTAAGCTACCCAGCCCAAGATCTTACACTGACCTCCCAATGTTTTACCCCTCAGACTAAAATCCCCAGAAAGTGCCTCAGGGTCTGAGCCCCACTGAATCACATCTCTGGTTCCCTAGACTCACTCCCCCCACTTTCTTTTTTTAAAAAATATTTTATTTACTTATTCAAGAGAGTGAGAGAGCATGAGAGAGAGAGAGAGCACACAAGCGGGGGAGAGGGGGAGAGGGAGAGGGAGAAACAGACTCCCCACTGAGCAGGGAGCCTGATGCGGGATGCAGTCCCAGGACCCTGGGATCATGACCTGAGCTGAAGACAGACGCTTAACCGACTGAGCCACCCAGGCGCCCACTCCCCCCACTCTCTACTTCCTAGACTGAACTCTGGAACCTGGACTGTAGACTGGGCTCCTCAAACCAGGCTAGAGGGAACTACTGTCTGAACTGCATACCCTGAGCCCAAGACTGAACTACCAACCCAGGCTGCCAAAGCCCCACCAGAGCTTTCAGACCAAGCCCCTACACTCAGTTCCCCAAACTGCACTCCCTAGTCCACACCCCCAAATGAAATCCTAGCCTGACATCCTAGACAGAGCCTACACACACTGGACCCCTGGAAATACCAGTTTGTACTCCACACAAGGCATCTCCAGACAGAGTTCCTGATAGGAAAGCCTCTAGTCTGAGCCCAGTGACCTGCCCTGGCCTGAGTGTGTATGCCCACAGCTTACCAGTCTTCTTCCTGTCCCTTCCCTGGTTACCTCCTACCTCTACCACCCAACATGCCCCCTGCCCTGGGTTGGGGGAGATACAGAACAGCTAGGAGAAAAGGCAGATGGCCAAGCAGTTCCAGCTCTGATGGCAACTCGGCCACTTTCCAGGTAGACAACCTAAGGCCACCACCTCTTCTCCCTGAGTCTGTTCCCTCATTTTGGACAAACAGGGTACAAATCACACCTGTCTTACAGAGCTGTTGTGAGGATTGAAAGGAGCTAATTTATGCAAAGCATCTGATGGGGAGCCCTGGAGAGGGTGGGGGGACTCTGGCCCCATCCTAGGGAGTTCCCAGTCTACTGAGGGATGCAGATTTGTCAATACATGATGAATACACAGTGTGACTGGTGGGACAGAGGGGAGCGCAGAGGAATGTGGGAACCGAGACAGGGTCTCTGCCCAGCCTGGGAACTCAGGGCAGGTTTACTAGAGGAGGTAAGCTGAATCCAGAAGACTGAGTGGCAGTTAGCCAGATGAAGCAAGACAGGACATGTTTAGGGAGGTACAAGTGGAGAAAGTTGGAGAGGTCAGCAGAAGCCAGATCTCCAAGGGCTTTCGATGACAGGCTAAAGGGCTGGGTCTTTTCCCCTGCAGATACAGGGGAGCTATTGACAGATTTAAGCAGAAGAGTGACAGCAAGCTATATGTGAGAAAGATCCCTCTGGCAGCTAGGGTGGAAGAGGGGTTGAAGATTAGAGACTCCTGAAAGGCCTGAGCTGAGACAGGGGCTACAGATCTTGAGTACCAAGACTTGGTCATGGAGGCAGAGCCTCCTAGAAAAGCAAGACTTGGTTTGCCAGGCATATGGACCCTCTTGAGAAGCACCTGTACTCCTCCATCACAGGCAGATTTTCCAGTGGGAAAACTTGGCATCATACAGACAAGAGTGGGATGCAGTACATCTGTAGCAGGGCCTCAAGTGTGGGCAGGATTTTCTAGCGTGCGGATATGTAGGGACTTATTTCAAGATTTTTTTTTCCCCTGATGATACCTGGTCACTATACCTGAAATATGGAAATTACAGAAAAGACTAAAGAGGTAGGGAAAAAGATCACCTGTGATACAAGCCCCCAGAGAATAAGCACAATGAACATTTTGACATATTTTCTTCCCAGTGTTTTTATACATATATATTTGCGAAATTGAGATCACTCAGTGTACACAAGTTGGTATCCTTTTCTTAAAATATCCTGAGCACTTCACAAATTATGAAAAACTCTACATAAGCATCACTTGTAAAGGATGTTCAGTATTCCGTTATATGAATGCACATGAATTTATTTAACTGACCCTCTACAGGGGGACCTTTTTTTTTTTTTTTTTTTTGAGAGAGAGAAAGAGAGTGCGTGTGCAGTGGGGGGAGAGGGAGAGAGAGAATCCCAAGCAGACTTCCAGCTGAGCATGGAGCCTGACGCAGGGCTTGATCTTATGACCCCGAGATCATGACCTGAGCCAAAATCAAGAGTCAGTCGCTTAACCGACTGAGCCACCCAGGCGCCCCTACAGTTGGACATTTTTGTTTCCGGTTGACACTGTTGTAAACACCACTGCAATGAAAGTGTGTTTGTACATAGAACGTGTATTTTCTCTTTTTTATTTATTAAGTTTTTATTTTATTTTTATTTTTTTAAAGATTTTCTTTCTTTATTTGACAGAGAGAGAGCACAAGCAGGGAGAGCCACAGGCAGAGGGAGAGGGAGGAACAGGCCCTCCGCTGAGCGGAGAGCCCGACGCGGGGCTCGATCCCAGGACCCTGGGATCATGACCCGAGCCGAAGGCAGACACTTAACCAACCGAGCCCCCCAGGCACCCCTAAGTTTTTATTTTGATTCCAGTATAGTTAACATACAGTGTTATATTAGTTTCAGGTGTACAATACAGTGACAATTTTACACATCACCTGGTTCTCATCAAGACAAGTGCACTCCTTAATCCCCATCACCTACTTAACTCATTCCCCACCCCTCTTCCCTCTAGTCTGGAACTGTGATACCTCTGTTTTGTTTTTCTTTTTCAATTTGCTTTGGCTATTCAGGGTCTTTTGTGGTTCCATACAAATTTTAGGATTATTTGTTCTAGTTCTGTGGAAAATGCTGTTGTTGTTTTGTTTGTTTGTTTGTTTTTTATTTCTTTATTTGACAGAGAGAGAACAGAGAGAGAGGGAACACAAGCAGGGGGAGTGGGAGAGGGAGAAGCAGGCTTCCCGCGGAGCAGGGAGCCGGATGCGGGGCTGGATCCCAGGACCCTGGGATCATGACCTGAGCCGGAGGCAGACGCTTAACGACTGAGCCACCTAGGCGCCCCGCTGTTGTTGTTTTGATAGGGATTGCATTAAATGTGTAGATTGCTTTGGGTAGTACAAACATTTTAACAATATCTTATCTTCCAACTCATGAGCATAGAATGTCTTTCCATTTCTTTCTTTTTTTTTTTTCTTTGTGTCATATTCAGTTTCTTTCATCAGTGTTTTAAAGTTTTCAGAGTACAGGTCTTTCACCTCTTTGGTTAAGGTTATTCCTAGGTACTGTGCAATCTAAATGGGATTGTTCTCTTAATTTCTCTTTCTGCTTCTTCATTATTAGTATGTAGAAATGCAACGGATTTCTGTACATTGATTTTGTATCCTGTGACTTTACTGAATTCATTTATCAGTTCTAGTAGTTTTTTGGTGGAGTCTTTAGGGTTTTCTCTATATAGTATCATGTCATCTGCAAATAGTGAAAATTTTACTTCTTCCTTACCAATTTGGGTGCCTTTTATTTCTTTTTGTTGTCTGATTACTGTGGCTAGGACTTCCAGTGGTATGTTGAATAGAAGTGAGGAGAGTGGACATCCTTGTCTTATTCCTGATCTTAGTGGAAAATCTCTCAGTTTTCCCTCATTGAGTATGATGTTCCTTGTGGGTTTTCCATAGATGGCCTTTATGATGTTGAGGTATGTTCCTTCTAAACCTACTTTGTTGTGGGTTTTTATCAAGAATGGATGTTGTACTTTGTCAAATGTTTTTTCTGCGTCTATTGAGATGATCATATGAATTTTGTCCTGTCTCCTGTTGATGTGATGTATCACGTTGATTGATTTGCGAATATTGATCCACCCTTGCAGCCCAGGAATAAATCCCACTTGATTGTGGTGGATGATTCTTTTAATGTATTTTTGAATACAGTTTGCTAGTATTTTGTTGAGGATTTTTCATGTATGTTCACCAGGGATATTGGCCTATAGTTCTCTTTTCTTGTAGTGTCTTTATCTGGTCTTGGAATCAAGGTAATGCTGGCCTCATAGAATGACTTTGGAAGTTTTCCTTCCCCTTCAATTTTTTTGGAATAGTTTGAGAAGAATAGGTATTTTTTTCTAGAAACATAATTTTTCTTTTCTTTTTTTTTTTTTTAAAGATTTTATTTATTTATTTGTCAAAGAGAGTGAGAGCGAGAGAGTACAAGCAGGGGGGGCACAGCAGAGGCAGAGGGAGAAGCAGACTCCTGCCTGAGCAGGGAGCCCGATGCGGGGCTCGATCCCAGAATCCTGGGATCGTGACCTGAGCTGAAGGCAGACTCTTAACTGACTGAACCAGCCAGGTGTCCCGAGAAGAATAGATATTAAGTCTTCTTTAAATGTTTGGTAGAAATCGCCTATGAAGCCATCTGGGTCCTGCACTTTTGTTTATTGGGAGTTTTTTGATTACTGACTCAATTTCCTTGGTAATAATCAGTCTGTTCATATTTTCTATTTCTTCCTGCTTCAGTTTTATTAGGCTATATGTTTCTAGGAACTTATCCATTTCTTCTAGGCTGTCCAATTTGCTGGCATATAGTTTTTCACAATATTCTCTTACAGTTGTTTGTATTTCCGTGGTGTTGGTTCTTATTTCTCCTCTCTCATTTGTGACTTTATTTATTTGAGTCCTTTCCCCCCTTTTTTCAATGAGTCTGGCTAGGGAGTTATTGGTTTTGTTGATTAGAACATATATTTTCTTAGTATAGATTCCTATAATCAGTATTATTGAGACAAAGAATAGGCTCATCTCTTTGTTTCTTTTTCTTAAGATTTTATTTATTTATTTGAGAGAGAGAGAATGCACACGAGACAGAGAGGGAGAGAGAGGGGGGAGAGGGAGAGAAAGAGCATGAGCGGGGGTGGTGGGGGAGACAGAGGGAGAAGCAGACTCCCCGCTGAGCAGGGAGCCCGATGCGGGGCTCCATCCCAGGACCCTGGGATCATGACCTGAGCCAAAGGCAGATGCTTAACCGACTGAGCCACCCAGGCACCCCTCTTTGTTTCCTTATATGGCTTTTTTTCTGATTATAAAAGTAATACATGCTCTTCATCAAAAATATGGAAAACACAGAAAAATCTAAAGAACACAATAAAAAGCATCCATAGTCCCACCATTCAGAGACAACTTGTTAAACATGGGTATGTTTCTTTCTAGTTACCGATGTAATTATTATTGTTGCTATTTTTAATGGTAATAATAATCGTGTTAAGCTTGCATTTTATTCACTGCCAGTTATTCCATGTACTGTGATTCTGCTGTTGTGGGATTAATTGAGATAGTTTCTGATTTTAAGTGATGTTGCTATGGACATCTTTGAGGCTGGTGCTTTCCGGGACGGGGCGGGTGTAGTCAGGCCAGGAGCAGGTACTCAGGGAGCAAAGAAGCCCTAAGAGCCTCTCCTCTGCTGGTCCCCCACTTGACCTCCCACTCTGCCCACAGAGTCTCTGGAGCTGATAGCCACAGCAGCAGAGCACTCTAACGCTGCCATCCGCAAAATGGTGAGTGGCCCTTCCAGCCCCTGCCCTTCCTCGGCCACCCACCTGTGGTGTCTTTGTCCTGGGGGACTTGTGACGTGTGGACACATCAGGGGAGGCCAGCACCTCAGCCCTGCCCTCTGCTTACTGTCTCCTGCCAGGAGCGAATGCACAAGCTGCTGAAGGTATACGAGCTGCTAGGGGGTGAGGAAGACATTGTCAGCCCCACCAAAGAGCTCATAAAAGAAGGCCATATCCTTAAGCTGTCAGCAAAGAATGGGACCACTCAAGACCGATACCTCATACTAGTAAGTGCCAGGCGTGGGGTTGCACACATTGACTTGGTACTCACTCAAGACTGTACCTCCTGCTGGCCATTCTTTCCTCTATTGATTCATTGTATTTTCACTACCTACACTAGGAATTTTTTTTCTCTACTTCAGAGGTGATGTAACTAAGACTTAGAAGTGACTTGCCCAAGGTCAGCCAACTAGGGGGTGACTCTCATGCCTAGGCTCTTTCCTTGTGACCCTTGTGCCCAATCTGGGCTGTGCGTTCTCCATCTATTGCCTTGATTCCCCAGCAGTAAAGCTTCAGGAGTCCCATAAGGGTAGGGAGCTGGGCCACACCTCTCCTGGGTCTTCCACACATACATCCCCAAACTTTTCCTTCCTAGTTCAACGACCGCCTCCTTTACTGCGTGCCCAGGCTGCGGCTCCTTGGCCAGAAGTTTAGCGTGCGGGCACGCATTGATGTAGATGGCATGGAGGTGAGCACCAGGAGGTGGGAGATGGGGACCTGGAGTGGGGCCTTGGTGCTGGGAGGAATAAAATTGTTCTGACTTTGACCCCAAGTCTCTGTGTGCATGTGTGCAGAGGGTGAGGGCCCTGTGGAGCTTAGTAGTCCTCACAAAGCCTCTTTCTCCCTCCATTCAGCTAAAGGAAAGCTCCAACCTCAATCTGCCTCGGACCTTCCTGGTGTCAGGAAAGCAGCGCTCCCTGGAGCTCCAGGCTAGGTACTTGCCCTTACCTATACCTTCCCTCCAGCCCCCTCTTTTCCTTCAGATATGAGGCATTCTAGGCCTAGTGCCAGGCTACCTCCCCAAGAAAGAGATCCTTCCAGAGAAAAGATGGGCACCTTTTCCCAAAGATGCAGGCTTGCTCTTCTGGCGGGTTTTGTTAGAAGAGAGGGAAGAATGAGATATTAATCCAAACAGGAAGAATAACAACACGGTTTATTGAAGATTCAGAGATTTAAGAGAAATAACAACCTAATGCAATGCTTGGTCCACGATAGGAGCCTAATTAGAGCAAAACCCTAAAAATACATTTGCAAGACAATAGGGAAAATCTAAATATGAACTGAACAATAGCTGTTGGGTAATTACTGCTAACTTTTTCAGGTGTGATAATGGTATAATGGTTATACAGGAGAATGGCCTTGTTTTTTCGTGAAGCATGCTGAAGATTTAGTATCATGATATCTGTAATTTATTTTTAAATGACTTATCAACCAAAAAAATACACACATATATACATATACGCACACATATATACATACCTATATAACTATATGTGAATATATGCATATATACGAAGTAAATACAGCAAAATATTTTTTAAATTTGCATCTATATAATAGGCATACATTTAATGAATTTGTGCTATCCTGTCTGCTTTTTTGTATGCTTGAAATGTTTTATAATAAAACTTTTTAAAATAATAACATTTTAAAATAATGTCTAGCCATTTTACAAAGGGGCTTTCATATCCATCCTCTACTTGGATGATAATAGTAGCTCACATTTAGTGAAGACTTGCTCTTATGTTAGGCACTGTTTTAAGTTAATTTTAACTTAAACAATTTAAGTTTAAACTGACTAGTTGAATCCTTAAAACAACCCTCGAAGTAGCTACTGTTACCATCAATCCCATTTCACATATGAGCAAACTGAGGCACAGAAGAGTTATGTACCTTGCCCAAGATCCTATAGCTAGAAAGCAGCAGAGCTGGAAATCAAGCTCATGCTGCCTTCTGAGGGCCCAAGTGATTGATAGGGAATCAAGGTCAGGGTCAGGGCCAGGGCATGGATGCATATGGGTAGATGATCTGTTTCTGACAGGCTGCAAGGAAGTGAAAAATGAGAATCAGAACCCTCATTGCTGGGACTGCATGGAGGCAGAAAAGAGAGATGAGTGTTACCTTTGAAGCTCTGGGAGACCGAGAGAGCATCTCCAAGGCCTGCAGCCAGGAAGCAAGAACAAAGCCAACGTTGGGCACATCCAGGAGAGGGCTCAGTAGAACCTGAGTGACAAGTCACATGACTCAGGTCTTCTGCTAGGAGGATGGGAGGGAGGGGGCTGCTGAGACAATGGAGCCAGAAAGGAGCACTAAGCAGTGTAGGGTTTCCTCCTAGTGGCAGAGGAAAGGCATGGAGGGCTTACCTTGAAATTGCTTGTACTGCCCTTTAAAAAATTTTTTTAACGAAAAATTTCAAATATCCAGAAAAGTAGAAATAGAACAAACACCCATATACCTACCATTTGGACAACTGGTGCTCAACCTTGGCAACACAGGAATCAGCTGGGGAGCTTTTAAAAAATAGTTATGTCTGAGGGGCGCCTGGCTGGCTCAGTCAGTTAAAGCATGCAACTCTTGATCTCGGGGTTAGAGGTTCAAGCCCCATGTTGGGTGTAGAGATTACTTAAAAATAAAATCTTTTAAAAAATACCGATGTCTGAAACCCACCCCCAAAGACTGATTGAATTTGTCTCGGGCATAGCCTGAACATGAGGAGTTTTCAAAGCTCCCTTGGTGGTTTTAGTGTGTGCACCAGGGTTTAGAACCACTGACTTAGGAGTCAACAACTATTGACATTTTGCCATATATATCTTTGGCTGAACCATTTTAAAGTAAATTAAAGACATGATACTTCACCCCAGGCCTTTCCTCTATTTGCATATATGTGTGTATGTGTATACACACACACGTTTTCTTTCTATATTTTATTATGAAAATATTTCAAAATACAGAAAAGTTTAAAGAATTATACAGCGAACAACTGTAATCCCACCATACAGATTCTACAAGTGTTAACATTGTGCTATATTTACTTTATCACAAATCTATCCTTTTATCCATCCACCAATCCATCTGGTTTTTTAACATGTATTTCAAATGAAGTTACAGACATCACTACACCTCATCCCTAAAGACTTTGGTGTGCATATTATTAACTAGAGATCAGTATTTAATGTCCTCTCCTTTTCTTGAGGCCAAATTTTCACACAGTGAAATGCACAGGTCTTAAGTGTGTACCATCAGTAAGTTTTGACAAATATAAACACTCATGTCACATGTTTTTCAACAAAAATGGAATGCTATGTGTATTTTATATGTTTTCACTTAACATAAAGAGCTTTCTATACCACTTAACATACTATATTTCACTTAACATATTATAAGCAGCTTTCTATACCATTTTTGTTGTCTGACAGTAATGATGTACCATCATTTCTTTTTCTTTATCTGATCCCTTGTTGTTGGACACTTAGGCTGCTTCCAATTTTTCATAATAAATAGCATTGCAAACCTAAATATTAACTCCTATCCTTAATTTTTCATGAAGTGGTTCTAAGGATGCAGTCAGATTTTCATATTAGAAAAATACTTTTGATGTCTGGTGGGTAGATGTGGAAGGGGATTAGAAGAGGCCAGGCAGGAGTCAGCCAAGAAACTGGGTCCTATTCCTAGTGAGAGGTTTATGGAGTTATCCCAGCATAGAGGCCTTGGAGACTACGGGGCAGACAAGGAGAGGTGGGAAAGGAAGGCAAAAGGAAGACGTAACTCGCATTGATTGAGCACCTAGTGGACCAAGGATTGTGCTGGGCACTTTACATATCACTTCAGTTACTGCTCAGAACAACCCAGACTGATAATTCTCTCCATGTAAAATGGAGAAGAAAATGGACTAAAGGAAAACAAACTGCCCCCCTTTCTCAAATTTGCCATTTCGACAACAGGGAACTATTTATGGTTTCTTGTATGTTCCATACTTTTACACACACCTCACCCATAGCCCTCTACCTGAGGCCCAGCACCTCCTTGAAGAAACCTTCCTTAACAGCCCCACCCAAATTCCAGGCTGGGGCAAGTCTCTTCTTCGGGGCTTCTCAGCCCTGTTTTCCCTCTGTCACAGTGCTGATCCCCCTGTATTGTCCCTGTCTATCTCCCCTCCTAGACCATGAGCTCCTTGAGGGTAGGGTCCTCTCTAAGCCCCAGGTTCCTAGCACAGGGTCTGGAAAGTATTAGTAACTATTGAGTAAATAAACTCAGACAGGCTACATGACTTGCCTAAGGTCACACAGTAAGTTAAGGACCAGAGGGTCAAAACCCTGGTCTGTCTGACTCCAAAATACCTACTCGTTACCACTCCCGTTGCTTTTGGTTGGCCTGCCTAACCCAACATTTTTCTTTCCACCCCCCCCTTCCCCAAGGACTGAGGAGGAGAAGAAAGACTGGGTCCAGGTAACATCCAAGAAGGCTTTGTGGTAGGGGGCTGGAGGAGTATTAACAGGTCTCCTTGGGGTTGGTGGACTCTCCCCTAAAACTCATATCAGACCAGAATGGGCCTGGACACCTGCTTTCCAACAAACTTTACCATCCCCGTTTTACAGAGAAGCAAGCCGAGGTCCAGGAGTTAAACAGAAACTCACAAATTCTCCCCTTAGAAAGCTGGCTCCGCTGAGGGTGTAACCCCAGTGAGTTAAATCCTGTAAAACCTTAAGCCCAGAGAGTGGCCAGGAAGACCTGAGTTTTTTCAACCACTGATCCCCTCCACCATTTCACAAATTTAAGAACTGAGAACTGGATTTGGGATTGGGCTTGCTCAAGATCATATACCTAGCAAGGGGCAGAGTTTGGCCTAAAAGCCAACTTTTCCGACTCCAGGCTAAAAGTCACAGGAAGGTGAGGTGAGGGTGGAAGTGGGTGCGTTGTGAGGTGATCTGACCTCTTATTTCTTACAACCTCCTTTATAGGCCATCAACTCCACTCTCCTGAAGCATGAACAGACGCTGGAGACATTCAAACTGTTGAACTCAACAAACAGGGAAGATGAAGACACACCCCCTAACTCTCCAGTAAGAGTCCCCACCCTCTCCCCCTGCCCTGGGACCCCTTCCAGGTTTCCAAGTCCCCACTTTACTTTGAAATGATCCTTGCCCCTTCCCAGAGAGTAAAGACCAGAGAGGCAGTGCATGACCTCGGAAGCACAGTCTTCTTTTGGTATGGCCGCAGAGAAATCATGGGGGAAACTGAGGCCCAGAAAGTAAAAATGACAGTGAGGTAGGGACAGAGCAAGGACTCAAAGGCAGGTCTTCTGAACGTATGTGCTGCCTCCCAATGATGATCCAAGCCTTGGGGCAGAGGGCAGGGGCTGGCTGCACTGGGCTGGGGAGTAGCTATCTCTGACCTGGGACCTGGCCCTCTCTCCAGAACGTGGATCTTGGGAAGCGGGCACCTACACCCATCCGAGAAAAGGAAGTCACCATGTGCATGCGCTGCCAGGAGCCCTTCAATTCCATCACCAAACGCAGGCACCACTGCAAGGCCTGCGGGCATGTGAGTTTTGGCAGGCAGGGGCAGAGCTAGGGAGGGGACAGGCTGGCAGCCCAGAGGCCCACTTCTCAGCGGGTTACCCTCCAAGCGCGGGAGGCCACGAGGCCACTGTGGGAGTTGGTCCACTGAAGGGAAAGACCTGCAGGAACCAGGCTGTTTTTGCCCACTTGCCACCCCAGGTGGTTTGTGGGAAGTGCTCCGAGTTCCGGGCCCGCCTCATCTATGACAACAACCGCTCCAACCGTGTGTGCACGGACTGCTACGTGGCCTTGCATGGGGTGCCCGGGAGCAGCCCGGCCTGCAGCCAGCATACACCCCAGCGCCGGAGGTCTATCCTGGAGGTAAGAGCCAGGTCCCTGACTAACGCTCCCACGCTGACCACAGGGGCCCCAGCCACCCAGCCGGTGTGACTGACGCCTGGGCATCTCTGAAATGCTAGGGTGCCATGTGCATCCACTGAGCAAGTGACCCAGGCTCGGAGTGAGTAAAATGAGTGCAAGAGTCAATGAAAGACCGATTTTTATTTAAGTGCTTTAGACGTTTAATCCTCACAGTAACTAAACTATCCATGCTATTACTATCCCTGGGTTACAAATGAGGAAACTGAGGCCCAGGGAGTTATTTGCCCAAATTACACAGCCAGCGAATGGCAGAGCTAGGATGTTTTCTCAATTAACAAATTATCTTTTCTTATGACAAAGTAGGATATGTGCACTGAAGAAAATTAGACAATATAAACAGAAATAATAAAAACACCATATTACTTCTACCCACTAGATCACTACTATTAATAGCTGTGCTATAGCATGTACACACATTTTTGGTTTTGTTTTTTAACCAAATTGAGGTATTTATTTTATTTAACACTTAAAGAATGCTTGCTCTGGGGGAACCTGGGTGGCTCAGTCAGTTAAGCGGTCGGCTCTTGATTTCAGCTCAGGTCACGATCTCAGGGTCCCGAGATTGAGCCCTGTGGTGAGTTCCTCACTCGGCGGGGAGTTTGCTTGAGGCTTCTCTCCCTCTCCCTCTGCCCCCTAACTCCCACTCGCGTGCACGTGCACTTGCTCTCTCTCAAATAAATCTTTTTTTAAAAAAGAATGCTTACTCTGTGCCAGGCACTATTCAGAGCATTTTGCATACATTAACTCATTTAATCCTTACAACAGACCTGTATGTTCTCCAAGTCAGTACATTTTCATCTCGAGTTGGGATTCTGAGCCAGACTGCCTTACCCAGCTTCCCAGTCCTCTTCACCACGATGCTAGGTTGCCTCTTGCTAAATGTAAGGCACGGGTGTATGATGGAAGAGGACGAACAGGGGAGGTGTAAAGGCCTAAGTGACTTGAGGAATGCGTGACTGATGGAAGAATGCCTGCGCGGCAGCCAGGTGCCCCTGCTGAGACACCCCTCCCACCAACTCTTCCGAGGCAGCAGCCATGGCAGTTCAGCAGACAAGCCTGGCTTTTGGTCTCCAGTCTAACTCACTGGGGGGGGAGGGAGGGCGAGGGGCACTGGACAAATCCCTCCTGCCATCTGAGCGTCAGCTTCATCAATCCCTATGCTGAGGGGGTGTCAAAGCCAAGAGGAGCCAAGCCAGGCCTTCTTTTGACACTGATGTCCCCCATGTCTCTGGCCACAGAAACAGGCCTCAGTGGCTGCGGAGAACAGCGTCATCTGCAGCTTCCTACACTACATGGAGAAAGGTGGCAAAGGCTGGCATAAGGCATGGTTCGTGGTGCCTGAGAACGAACCCTTGGTGCTGTACATCTACGGAGCCCCTCAGGTGTGCATCCTATTCCTTCGGGTCCTTCCCGCCACCTGGCAAAACCAGGCTGTTCCTCCTCCCCTTCAGTCCTTGACCTCTCCTTGGCCTTGGGGGATTGGGTAAGGGTAAGAGGAAATCAGAACCCCTACCCTTGTGAGACAAAGACCAAGTAAAGACGAGGAGTGACTGTGGGCCAACATGTGTAGGGAAAAGCGGGGTGAGCTGGTGGAGCTAGTTTCCTGGAGGAAGCCAGAGTGGAGGTTAGGCACTGCTAGGTCCAATTGGAGCGGGGAAGAACATGTAAGTGGAGGCAAGAGCCGAGACAAAGGCCTGCAAACATTTGGTATGTGCTAAAGAGACTAGCCCAACTGGTTTTGGTTGTGGGAGGAAACAGGTATTTGAACTAGCCTGCATGCTAGTTGCCTCAGTTGACATTTTTCTATTGCTATCAGTGGAGCCTCGGAAGGTTCCTGAGCAGGGGAAGGAAAAGAAGGGTTCAGTAGATGCAAAACTAGTGAGAAGCCCAAACTCAAGGTGACCCCAGCTCTGTCCTGTTCCCTAGGATGTGAAAGCCCAGCGCAGCTTGCCCCTCATTGGCTTTGAGGTGGGACCTCCTGAGGCAGGGGAGCGGCCTGACAGAAGGCACGTCTTCAAGATCACCCAGAGCCACCTGAGCTGGTACTTCAGCCCCGAGACGGAGGAGCTGCAGCGGCGCTGGATGGCAGTGCTCGGTCGGGCAGGCCGTGGGGACACGTTCTGCCCAGGGCCCACACTGTCTGAGGACAGGGAGATGGAGGAGGCACCGGTGGCAGCTTCAGGAGCCACTGCTGAACCCTCCGAAGCCCCCCAGACCCGAGACAAGACCTAGAGGGTTTGGGAGGAACTGGGGCCCCCTGCCCCACACCCTAGCTGCCCATGTCCAGTTGGGGGGCCCCAGCCCCCTCCCTCCCAGCTCAGTCAATACTTGAACTCCCATCATGGGCACTTTCAATCCCCAGTGCTGGGTCTTGGGTTTTTTTAATTCATCTTTTCACAAAACATGGGCTTTAAAAAAAATTCCTACGGTGATGTTAATTTTTTTAAAATCCCTGTCCCCAGGAAGGGTGGGAGCTGTTGCTAGACCCCCCCATGAATCAGGCCATTTTGTCCCCCATCCCCTCAACACCCTACAGATCCTGCCTCCACCCAATTCCCCCCAAAGCACTGGAGGCAGGAGATCTGGATTCAAGTGCCAGCTCTGCCACTGACCCTACGGCCCTGGCCCAGCCCTGCCCCCTCAGCCGGTGTCTTTACACGTGTTACATGGGGCGGGGGGCAGACCCCTCCTGCCTCTCCCATGGCTTACAGCTTCCACCCGGCCCCAAGGCTACCCAGTATTTTATCGTCCAGACCCATGGCAGGGCCACAGGGCAGGACAGGGGAATGGGTGGGGAGGACAATGGATACTCTTTGTTTTGTTTTTTTTTTTAAAGAAAAATACAGTTTATTTCGGGCTTATGGAAACTTTCAGAGTGCTGCTGTGTTCCATTTGTCCATCTGTTTGTTTGTTCAAAGTAACAGGCTGCTAGGATGGGCCCAGAAACTGCTCCCCTATGGAGCTCTGAAGCCCGGCTCCTAAAAGGCTGATTCCAAGGCTCTCCACGGGTCAAGTCACAGATTAAACAATAAGGTACTATTCATTGAGGTTTTAAGCCTCATCCCAGGATTTGGATAAGTGTACAGAAAGAGGTTGGAGGAGCCAGAAAACAAAGCCCAGGTCCCCCAAGCTCACCACCTAGCCAAAGTCTTAGACTTCCTGAAGGAACCCAGGACTGGAGGCTAAGCTGCAGAAAGGGAGTGTTCCTGGGAGGTTCCAATTTCTGGCCAGGGGTACAGAGCTGCTCTGTGCGTGTATGGGCGGGGGGAGAAGGAGAGGTACCACAGCTATCTTCGTTCACATCTTCGACTCATCTTGCTTCTGGTTTGAAAGTTCATCTCACCATTCCTGACCCAGCAGGGCTATTGGTTCTCCTGCTGGTCCTCTCCCTTCACAGATCCACCTGGCCACTGTCAACCAGTGTTTAGCTTCTCCTCCAGTCACGCCCTCACCCGCTCATCCCTCCCTCTTCACACTGACCGCACCTGAGAGGCAATGTGCTGGGAAACCAGGCCTCATCGTGCAGATAGTAACTTAAGGCCCAAGGGGATGTGGTGAACCAGGCCACACTACCTAGAGAGCAAGGACCCTAGCGCTCTTCTTCCCCTGGAGGAAACTGGACAGGGGAACAGGAAGAGGGTGGAGATGGGGCAACCAGCCCAGGAGTCCACAACCCTCCCCCAAACCCCTACAGACAAGTCTCAAAACAACTAGCAAGCAAGGGCCCAAACCATTTCCAGCCCCACTCATTTCTTTCTCCGGACAATGGTCCAGCCATCCTCCACTATATCCTCTTCTTTAATAGTCTGGGAGTCTGGACCAGTGGATTCAGGCTGGGGGCAAACCCCATCTGTAGCTGCCCCATCATTCGTAGCTGTGACCTGGAGGAGAAATACAGGAGAGAGCTAAATACAACACCCGCTGGCTGTGGCCACTGGAGACCCAGGCTCTCTTCCCAGCTTTGCCAGGACTGGCTGTGTGACCTTAGGAAAGTTCCTTGCCCTCTCTGGATAATATACCCCCCCCCCATCATTTCCCTATGAAACTAGCTGATTTCCCAGAAAATTGAAGGTATCTGCATCTCCCCACCCAAGGGGCACCCCTTTCACCTCCATCTCCTCCACGCTGTCCGCATCATCTTCATCCGTTTCTCTGGCTGTTGTAACTGCAGTGGCTCTGACCCTGCACTTTCTTTGGGTGATGTGAGAGGCCATCTCCTTCAGAGCAGCCCCATCACCCCTCTGGAAGTGGTAGAACATGGTCTGTAGCTGCTGGCTCACCTACCAAGAAAACATTCAACCAGCCTGGATTTTCTAGAGAACCTACAATACAACCAGCACGTGTTTGCAGCAAGAGTAGGGAGGGGTTTGGGATTTTCCAGAAGAGAATGGGGCTTTTTCTTCCCCAAGGAGTTCACTAATGAAGGAACCATGTATGAAAGACTCAGGTAAGAGCCTAAAGTACGGAAGGAGAGCTTCCTAGCAAGGAAGGCACTAGAACTCGGTTTGAAAGACAGAAGAGGTAAAAGAGAAGGCAATCCCAGCAGGAATTGATGGGGAGAAATGTTAACCAGAAGAGGGGTGGAAATGTACCTGGCCTGACCTGCCCTTGGGATGGGGGTGAAGAACGGACCCAGCTGAGAATGTTGTATGGAGAGAAATAAAGGAGAAGAGGCAGAGTTTGGAAAGACCTGGGAAGACGAGACTTTTCCCTTTAGGCAAAAGGGAGTCACAGAAGGTTCTTGTGCAGGACTCAAGAAAAGAATGGTTAGACCCAAGAGTCTTGGCCTAAAAACAGACAGTTAGGGAGAGGAAAGACTGCGGGCAGGGAAATGGCAGTTATGTCCACGATATGCTCACCTGGGGCAGACTCCCATCCTCCACAACTGTATCAAATTCGTTCGTCATGAGCTCCCCGAGGAAATCCTCCACCTCATCTAGCTCCAAGTCAGCTGAGTAGGAAAGCAAAGACCAGCCAACTGAATCACTCCGGCCCACTACTATTCAATACCTACTTGGTGAGTCCACATGTGATTGGTGGGTAAAGGCCCAAACAGTGAGCCTTTTATTCACTGTAGTGCTCTGTACTCCAGGTTTTTACGTGATTTTTAAAAACCCACCAAACAAACACTAAATATAAATACCTAATTTCCAATCTCCTGCGTCCTACCAAACCCTCTTATTCCCACAGCATCCCAACCACACTCACCCTCTTTCATCTGACCTATTTTAACTGGCCTCCTCTCTGTGCCCTTGAGCAAGTTACTTATCTCTGTGCCTGTTTTCTCATCTACAAAGTGGGGCTAATAGTGGCCTTCTTGGAAGTCTGTTATGAGGAGTCCCCTAAATAATGCCTAACACAGGAGAGACCCATAATCCATGTTAATCTCCATCACTCAAGGGCTGAAGTTTCTGAAATGTAGAAACCCTTCACAACTGTGGCTCCACTGAACGGGATAGGTAAGAAAAAAATGGATGTTACGTACTTCCAATAATGAAATCATCACAGCCTTGCCATCAACATCCTACTGTGTGATTTTGGCTAATCCCTCCCCTCTAGGCTTCAGTTACCTTCTGGGCCCATGCTCTACTTTTTCTGAATTAGAGAATTACTCAAGAGAGTCTTCCACAAAGCTCCTCACTCTCCCTTCCCTCTGGGAGAGCTCAATTCACTCCCTTGACTTTCCTTACCACTCTCATCTAATATCCCCCAAAGCTGTCTCCAACCCAGACTACACTCTACCTGTTTCACAGATGCCTCAGGCCCTCCATATCCAAAGCCAAACTCATCACCTTACCCTTCAAACCTACTTCTCGTCCTCCAGGGTTCCTCTATTCCATGAAAGGCACCTAATCCACCCAGTGACTCAAACCAGAAACCTGCCTCCTTTTCCCTCCCTCTTCACAGCCAAACAATCTCCAAGGCCCTAATCCATTGCTACTGCCACTGCCCTAGTTCGGGCCCCATTATTTTCTAGACAGAAATAACCTTCTCATCAGTCTTTCCCTCTCCAGTCCATGCTCCATACGGATTATTTTCTGAACTTTCTAGTCAACAAATCCCATCCCATTACTCACCTTAGAAAGGGCCCATGAATTTTTATCACCTACAGCAGTGTTTCATATCCTGCTTTTCAGAAATAGCTGTCCTGCTGGTTTTTAAAGGAAGCTATCCATAGAAAGCTAATGGGAAACAAAGGAAAAGAGGCTTCTTTTTTGTGGTTCTTATCTTTATCCAAGCTTTTATTATGTTAATGATTATTATGACTCCTAAGGAGGAGCTGAAAAAAAGTTCTTACATAATTTGACTGGAGAAGCTTTTTCTTCACAGAACTAGTCTTCCACAGCCTACATTTTGGCAAATGCTGGCCTAACAGACAAAACCAAAGGCATGTAAGGTCTTTCACGTCTTAACCTCTTCCTGGGGCCTCCCCACACCCCCAGCTTCATTCTCAACCACTCCTACCCTCCTTATACCCACAAGCGCACCCACACCCTTACTCCAATACTGAGCTCCCTGCCACTTTCCAAATATAACACATAATCTTCTCATACCACAGAACTTATTTGTGTGTTGCTCTCTCTGTCTCCCCCACCTAGTTAACTCCTTTTCATTCCTTAAGACTCAATCCAATCACTACCTCCCTGAACAATCTCCAAAAGAAGCCTCCTCAGTCTCAGGCTACCCAAGCACCCTGAGCTCCTCCTTATTAGAACATCTATCACCCCGAGTGTAAATGCCTACTTACTTAAGTGGCTCCATCACTAGATGGTAAATTTCCTTGAAAGAACTCTGCCTAATGTCATCTACAAGACTAAATACCTGAATAAAGAATTTTGTAAAAATCTTAATATGCAAAAGACCCTCTACAGGGTCCCCTATTCTCACATGACCTTCAAGACACAACAAAGGTGTAGATCTTTGCTGTCTAAATAACCAAATGTGGTTACTAAGCACTCAAAATGTGGCTAGGCCACACTGCGAACGTGCTAAAATTGTAAAATACCCACCAGATTTTGAAAACAATACTAAAAAGGGATGTAAAATATCTCATTAGTAATCTTTTATACTGATTACCTGCTGAAATACTTTAGATATACTGAGTTCAGTAACAATTTCATCTGCTGCTTCTTACTTTGTTGAAGCGGCTGCTAGAAAATTTTAAATGACATGATGTGATTCGCACTGTATTTTTATTGGACAGTGCTGAGATGGGTACTTTAATATCCATTTCAGGAATTAGGAAACGGAGTCTCAGGTAAAATAACTTGTCCAGAGTGATACCGCGGGTCAATGGCACAGCCTGTAAGGCATCAGACTGACTCAAGATTCTGACTCCCAAAGCCTGCATTCATTCTACTTCGACCTTAGTTAGGTACCATCCCACAACTGTTCAAGAGGAAGTGCGTGCTCCCCAGGACCCGCCTCCTCCTCCCCACGCCCCACAGACAGGTCGCAGCGCCTCACATTCACTCACCATTGCGGAAGAAGTACTCCTCTACTGCACCCCCCAGCCACTCGGCCTTCTCCTGGCTGTGCACGCCCCCGAAGCCATTCTCCACAGCGATCTGCGAACATAGGCCCGAGCCCACGTCAGCCTGGAAGCCGGCCTGGGGAGGTGTAGGGTTGGCTGTTTATGCGGCCCGGTGGAGCCTCAGGCGCGAAGTCCAGCCAACTCCTGTTCTGCCCCAGACCCTAACCTTTATCCTAGCCGTGGCCCCACTCACTTGCAAGGCCGGCCAGGCTTCCAGCGCCGCGCGGACGCCAGCCCCGAAGAGCGCCCGCGAATCTTCCCCAGCTCCTGCCATCATCCGGCCTCAGACCACGTGATGCCCAGGAGGCCCAATCGCTGCGCAGCACGGCCCAGGCCGAAGGAGCCGAAAGCCGAACCTGAGAACGCCGATGTGCCTTTCCGCGGACCTGGCAGCAAGACTAGAGCAATAGAAAGGTCTGTCAGAGCAATGGATGACATCACCTCGGTTACGCCTATGTAATAAACCAAAGGAAGCCAGGAGTGGAGGTCGCGCGGGGCCATGGGTTCTTGAAAAATGTGGGAACTTAATAAAGATACGGATTCCAGGCCTTGGGACAGAGGAATCAACCTCAGGGAGCATCGCCTTAAAATCTGCATTTTAAAAAAAAGCATCCTAACACCCATAGGACACTGCACCCAACAGCAACAACAGAATATACATTTTTCTGAAGTGCACCTGGAACGTTCTCCACGACAGACCATAGGCTAAGTCATAAAGCAGGCCTCAATAGACTTTAAAGGGATTGAAATCATACAAAGTTTGTTCTCCCACCACAATGGAGTGAAATTAGAAATCAATAACAAAGAAATTTGTGAAATTCACAAATATGTGGAAATTAACACACTTCTAAATAACAAATGGGTCAAAGAAAAAATCATGAGGGAAACTGGAAAACAAATTGAAAGGAATGAAAACGAAAGCACAGCACACCAAAATTTATGAAATGCAACTAAAACAATGCTTAAAGTGAATTTTATAGCTATAAACACCCATATTAAAAAAGAAGAAAGATCTCAAATTAATAACCTAACTTTTCACCTTAGGAAACTGGAAAAAGAAGAACAAAGTAATCCCAAAGCAAGCAGAAGGAAGGAAATAATAAAGATTGGACAGAAAATACATGGAATAGAAAACAAAAGCTATAGAGAAAATCAGTGAAACAAAAGTTGGTTATTTGAAAAGATCAACAAAATTGACAAATTTTTAGCTAGGTTGGCTAAATAAAAAAGAGAGAAGACTCAAATTACTGAAATCAGGAATGAAAGAGGTGGCATCACTACGAGCTAGCCAAAAAAGACTACATATTGTATGATACCATTTAATATGAAATGTACAGAATAGGCAAATCTACAGAGATAGAGAATCGGTTAATGGGTTGCCCGGGTCTTGGGGAGGGGGAGAAATGGGGTTTCTTTGGGGGGAGATGAAGATGTTCTAAAATTAGATGTGTGATGGTTGCTGTTGGGGGCTGAGTTGTGTGTCATCCCCTCCATTCATATGTTGAAGAGCTAACCCCCAATACCTGAGAATGTGACTGTATTTGGAGACAGAGCCTCTAAAGAGGTAAATAAGGTAAAATGAGGCCTTAGAGGTACATGCTAATCCAATATGATTGGTGTCCTCATAAGAAAAGGAGATAGGGCATAGAGAGAGACACAAGATACACAGAGAAATGACTCTGTAAACACTGAAGGTAGACATCTGCAAACCAAAGAGAAAGGCCTCAGAAGAAATCAAACCTGCTGACACCTTGGTCTCAAAGCTTGAGAAGTTCGAGAAAATAAATTTTTGTTGTTAAAGCCACCAGTATGTGGTACTTTGTTATGGCAGCCCTAGCAAACGAATACAGTTGCACAACACTGTAAATATACTAAAAACCACTGAATTTTACACTTTACATGGGTGAAATTTATGACATATAAATAATATCTCAATAAAGCTGTTCTTAGAAAAATAGCGTAGGTGCTTTCTTCTCACAGCAAGGATTGCAAACTTTGGACTAGACCATGTTAACAAACAGTACTGAAACTTCTGTGCCTGGGCCTGTGCTGAATGCTGCTGGGTTACACATGGGGTTTGATCAAATGCCTAAGGAGTTTACAGTCTGTCATGCAAGACTGGCCAAGGACCCTAGAGAATGATCAGTGCTCTGGGTGAATCTAGGTGTTAGAGGGCTTGAAGCAGATAGAATTTTGCAAACTGTGTTTAAGAGAAATAGTACAAATTAGGTGTGAAAGTATTGCTTTATTTTTATAAAAGAAATCACAAATGTTACAAATTACAAAAATTTAAAAAAACTGACAAATACCATAAACATTCTCAAACCCCCCAAATAAAATATTTTTATCAATTTTTTGACTTGCCTCTCCACTAATTTTTTTTAAATATTTATTTATTTGACAGAGAGAGCACAAGCAGGGAGAGCAGCAGAGGGAGAGGGAGAAGCAGGCTCCCCCCTGAGCAAGGACCCCTGTGGGGCTCCATCCCAGGACCCTGGGACCATGACCTGAGCTGAAGGCAGCTGCTTAACCAACTGAGCCACCCAGGCGCCCCATCTCCACTAATTTTTGCTTTGGTTGCAAGCTCCTTGATACCCTCTTCTAAATGAATAGGACAATTGTTTTATAATAACATTTTCTAGAGAGAATACAAAGAATTCAATTGAATTCAATGTCATTCAGTTGATAAAAATTTTTATTGGTAGTTTAGAAAAGTTTTGACTTCACAATTTGTTATTAGTAAGGTAAATTTTAAGGTTGTTGTTAAATTTGGGGGAACCTCTATCTAGTTTCTTTACATGTGAGCTGTAAAATTTCAGGGTATTTTAACTGTTCTTGTGCAGTGACAAATCTTAAATGCTCTTCCAATTGACAGTGCTCAATAATCAGGGACTCGGAAGTGGCCTGTGTAAGTATGGGGTGCTGAGGCTTAAGCTTTACTAGTTCTCTAATAAATCCATCTCTGTGCAATGTGAGGAGAAGGGAGCACTGGGGCTCATGAGAGTCCAGCAGAGGGGGCCCCTGACCCAGCCTCGGGGCTTGTGGCAGGCTCTCAGAGATGATGCTTGAGCTGATTCTTAGAAGTTTGAGTGGAATTTTGCCAGGTGGTGGGATGTGTTACTAAAAAAGAGAGAGAGAGAAAGAGACTTTCATGCTGAGGAAACAATGTATATACAAAGACACAGAGGCAGAAAACAACATGGTGTGTAATGATAACCATGAGCGTTCCCAGGCTGATAACTTCAGGAGCCATGAACTCCTACAGAACTATTGAGACTCATTCCAACAGACTCAGCAACTTAAATTGAGTTCAAAGAAGCCCAAAGATACTGAGATTAATCACCTCTGCATGAGTTTCCAGGGTCTAAGGCCTCAAATGTATATGGAGAGAGTAGGTAAGATGCTGGTCACCAGTTCCAGTGTGTTGTGGAGGTTTTTCCCACACCACCAAGTAATTCTCTGACATCAGCTGTGTGTCTTCCAATTCAACTCACTTCTGATACTGCCTACCTGGAGATAGCCTCTGATCCCACAGGTTAAAGGTTCAGTCTTACAAAATTGCCCCCCCCACACACACACACATCACATGCCAAACACAAGTGCAGGTTGTCACCTGCCCTTCTGACCAAAGGGCTACATATGGGTGGGCACAACAACCCCCTCCTCTGGTTCAATTAATTTGCTAGAGTGGCTCACAGAACTCAGAGAAACATTTTACTTACTAGATCATCAGTTTAGGGACACCTGGCTGGCTCAGTCAGAAGATCATGTGACTCTTGATCTTGGGGTCATGAGTTGGAGCCTCACACTGGGTGTAGATAGATAAATAAATAAACAAACTAACTAAAGTTTAGATTATTGGTTTATTATAAAAGGATATAAGTCAGGAACAGCCAGATGGAAGAGGTGCATAGTGCAAGGTGTGTGGGAAGGAGCAGGGACCTTCCATGCTCTCTGTGAATCTCCCTGTGATCATCAATCCAGAGGCTCTCTGACAGGGTTTTTATGGAGGCTTCATTACATAAGCATGATCGGACATTGGTGATTTGTTGTTGGTGCTGTTGTTCAGCTTTTATTTCATAATCATAAACTTCACTTTGCAATCCAACTAGACTTGGAGTAAGGAAAATATGGAACCCAGAGAACTCCAGCAAGAGCACAAAGATTATAGGATATTTCGAGCAGATGGAGGTGAAGGGGTGCTCTCCTGAGCTACAGAAGGAATGGTCTGGAGGTTAAGATAAAACACAAGTCAAATTTATTAGATTTGTCCACAGTCAGCAATGGTGATCTTCTTGCTGGTCTTGCCATTCCTGGTCCCAAAGCGCTCCATGGCTTCCACAAGATTCATGCCCTCGTTCACCTTGGCAAAGACTACATGCTTGCCATCCAACCACTCAAGTGTTGGCAGTGCAGATGAAAAACCGGTGACTGTTCATGTTGGGTCCAACATTTGCCATGGACAAGATGCCAGGACCCATATGCTTCATGATGAAACTCTCATCATCAAATTTCTCCCCATAGATGGACTTGCCACCGGTGCCATTATGGCGTTTGAAGTCACCACCCTGGCACAGAAATCCCAGAATAATCCTGTGAAAGCAGGAACCTTTATAACCAAATCCTTTCTTCCCAGTACTCAGAGCATGAAAGTTTTCTGCTGTCTTTGGAACTTTGTCTGCAAAGAGCTGCAATCTGTTAAAACAGCTTTATGGATTAGATGAGCAGTCACTTCTTGGTTTCCAGGTCCCTTACCTCAAAGGAGATGCAGCCCAAGGGCTCACTATCCACGGCAATGTGCACAGTGAGGTTGACCATGGCTGGTGGCATGGGAGGCTCCAGGGCAGTGGTGTCTGCAATGCCTTTGGTGATTGAATTCAACCTCCAGCCCCTCTCCTCTCGCAAGAGGACTGAAACTTCCAAACTTCTAATCACAGGGTTGGCTCTATAGGCAACCAGCCCCCATCCTTTGTTACCTAGGGGCTTTCCAAAAGTCACCTCACTAACATAACAATAGATACCTTTTACCGTTCTCATCACTCAGGAGGTTACAAAGATTTTAGGAACTCTGTGCCAGGAACAGGGTCAAAGACCAAATATGTATTTCTTATTATAAATTACAATATCACAGTAGGTCTTCTAGAAATATCTACACTTGGAGCCCCACTCTGGGCTCCAACAAACCAAGACCTCCGAATGAACCCTGAGATTTAGCCTTGAGACTGAAGTCCAAGGTTGAGTATACTAAGTGACAAACTTCACCTTTTCTGTGCCTTGAACCCATCTGGCAATCTGGTGAAGCCAATATGTCCCTTCCCAGATTAATGATTTTAAGTGCATAAAATAAAATCTAGGTTACAAAGGAAACCAATTATATTAAAATATAGTTATCAAAACATTACAAAAATTAATTGTAATATACATGTTTCTTTATTAATGCCTTAAATACAATGCTCTACTAGCAGGTTAGCAGTTAAGTGACTACTGTGATTTCAAATTAATGATGATTGTAAATAACATTTTAAGAGATCTGCTATTAGGGGTGCCTGGGTGGTGCAGTCAGTTAAGCATCTTATCTTGGTTTTGCTCAGGTCATGATCTCAGGGTCGTGAAATCGAGCCCTGCGTTGGGCTCCATGCTGAGCGTGAAGTATGCTCAAGATTCTCTCTCCCTCTCCCTCTGCCCTCCCCCTCTATAAAGTAAACAAATAAATCTTTCTTAAAAAAAGATCTGCTATGAAAAATATGTGTGTTGGTGACAAATTAGTATTACTGCTAATACTACTGTGGTTGGTTGCCTACATTTATTATTGAAAGAAATGCCTAATTTCATTGGAGGTTAGTGAAAATAAGATGTATTTTTTCACATCTAAATGCTCACTCAGTTCTATGCATGACACTTACTCTACTCCTACTCTAGACCTTATTCTAGAGTGTACAAGCCTTCAGATGAAGAGAACCAGATTGATGTGGTAAAGACTGAACTCCCAAAACCTAAGCCTAAACTCAATTCCCAACATGAGACCTGAGACTAAGCTCCAAGATTAAAACACAGATTGAGTTGCCAAACTGAACTGCTAGTGTCTAAATGCAGCAGGTGCTTCCAGATGGAAATTTTTCATACTAGAACCCAGCCTGGAATCCCAAGACAGAGCCCACCAGACAGAGATCCCCAGGTGAAGTCATCATACGGAAATTCCCTAGGCTTGGCTCCTCAAGCTAAAATATCCTGGACTGAACTCCAAAAATCTGATTGTCCCAAAGCAGGCCAGACCCAGCCACCCAGACTGAGCCTTGAGCCGGGCAATCACTTGGTGAGAGGCTCAGTCATATCTTAGACCAAAAATCAGGCTTCCATATTGAATCCTTGGGTGTTTCAAGAGTGAACTGTCAATGTTTAAGCCCTCAAAGTCATGTCCCTGTAATGAGCTTCTAGGCAGAGGCATGGGATTGAGACCCTAAATTTAGCTCCTTGAAGGAGGATAAGGATGATATCTGGAAGTAGTCCAAGGCTGAGTTCCCAAAAGGACCCCTCACATGCTGAGGCCACAGATACATCTCCTCACTGTAAGTATAAAGTGAGCCCATGTTCTGAAACAAGTTCCTCCAGAATGAAAACCTAATGTCTGAGCCCCCAATTAACGTGCCCAGAATGAGCCCTAGAGGGAATCCCCAGAAAGAACCACCAGTATGTATCCAATGGTAGCCATGAGAAAGCATCTCATAGACTTTTTATTTTTTTATTTTTTTAAATTCTTTTATTTTAAAAAGATTTTATTTATTTATTTGAGAGAGACAGAGACAGAGAGAGCACTAGCAGGGGGAGGGGCAGAGGGAGAGGGAGAAGCAGACTTCCCGCTGAGCATGGAGCCCAATGCGGGGCTCAATCCCAGGACCCCGGGGTCATGACCTGAGCCGAAGGCAGACACCCAATCAACCGAGCCACCCGGGTGCCCATCTCATAGACTTTTTAGACTTCAGGGAGCATAAGTAATCAAGTGCACAGCTGCTGTGTTCTGAAATCCATCCCTACATTTCTGCAAAAACCATGCTTCCCACAAGCTACTCCTAGCCTGAGTATGGCAGAGATACTTTGATGACTTTGGTTCAGGAATCCCAGACAGCCTTGCCAACCTTCCTTGAACTGCACAGCCGTCTAGAACACTTCCATTCAACCTCCCCCCCTTCTCTCCTTAGCTGGGTCAGACTACACTGTGTTCTGATAGCTCTCTCAGCTTTCCATGGCACCTATCCCATTTTTTGTCATGGGCATTTCCCCTGATAAAATCTTGCTCATTTAGTCCCATCTTGGTGTTTGCTTCTCAAGACTAACATGAGCTCCTGGACATGAGATTATGTTAATTGCTCCAGACTGAGCTTCCATTTTTAGAATGAGCATATAGATGGAGATCAGGAGCCACGGTGTTCCCAGATGAGCTAACAAGGTCTCAACCTCAAACTAATATCCCAGTTTGAGTCCTCAAACTTGTATGGAAGAGGGAGCAATCGAGGTGGACTCCAGAGGCTGCCAGATTGAACTCCCACTCTCAAAACTTTAGGTTTATGTTTGTAGAATTAGCTTCCAAGACTGAGCCCTCAGTCAAAGTGCCCCAGAATGAATTACTAGATTATCCATTTAACTGACTCCCCTGAGGAAGCTCCCACACCAAAGCCCTAGACTGAGCTCCCAATATTAGAGCTCCTAAGACATATGCCAAAAATGGATCTCCAGATAGGCATGCAGAGAGAGGGGGTCCTTGACAATTCAGACTGAGGACCCCACACTGAATTCAAATGTGATGAATAAAGGCTGATCCCCCAAATTGAGCTAGTTCTCTTAGATTGAGCCTCCAAAAGCTGGGCTCACAAACCCAATGCCCAGAATGAAGCACCAGACTAGCAATTCAGAGACTCAGACGTACCCTGGACTGAGCCCAAAGGTAGAACACCAAAAATCAGGCTCCCAGACTGAACTCTCATATTGAAATACTAGAATGATCCCCTAGTCCTAGTACCCCCAGACTGAACTTCCTATAAATGGAAGACCAAGAACGGGAATCTGTAGACTGATTCTACCAGACTGTCCACAGACTCAGAAATTGAACTGAATCCTTTAAAGTAAGCTTCTAGACCGAGGTCCCCCAACTGTGATCATGGAACTGATTCCCCAGAATGAACTTCCAATCTCTCAGACCCTAAATTCATACCCCCAGAATGAGTACTCAAAATGGTATCCACAGAATCAGGGGCTCAGACTGAGAATCCCAGGCTGAGACATCTGTGCAGCAAGGCTGCTAGCTTCACATTCCAACTTACATTTTCCTTTTTCTCCTTTGGAACAGAACCCATATTTTTAGCTGGGTGGACATAAGTCCAGCTAAAAGACTACATTTCCCAGTACCCCTTGCAACTGATGACCATGTGATATAAGCTTTGGCCAGTAAGATTTAAATGGAAGAGTGAGGCAGTTCCTTGGGACTGCTTTTACATGAGAGAAATAAAGGCTTCTATCTTGTTTGAACCATCAGTATTTGTTGGTTCTCTGTTACATGCAATTGCATCTGATGCCAGCTGAGCTCCCTTGGCTGGGCTGAAGTCTGATCCACAATGACTCAGCATTCTAAGCCCAAATCCTGATGCTGAGCACCTAACAGTGAGTGATCCAGACAGAGCTCCTGACTGACCAGTACAGTGAGACTAATCCCCAGTACTAAGCTAGCAGTGCCTTAGCCCTTAGACAGGCAACCATAAGGTAAGTGGTTCAGTTTCTAGACCAAATCCCCCAAAATGATGTCTCCAGAACAAATATCCTGCCTGAGCTCCCTGAAGAAGTTTCCCAGATTGTGTACAAGAGATAGTTTGCAGAACAAAGTTTCAGATCCCCATACTGAGGCCACACTCAGCCCCCCAAAAGGAAACTCCTTACCAACCTCAGAATGAACCACTGGATGGAGCACCAGCCCATTACATCCACAGTAAGCCCCTTCACTGTGCCTAGTAAACAGAATCCCTTAATTGTAGCCTCCAAACTGAGTTTTCCAGATTAGAATTCCCAGATAAATCTCCCTGAAGCTGATCTGCCAAACTGAGGTCTCAAGATCAAGTCCCTCAAGCTAAAACTCCAAAATCACATCCAATGATAGCACTAGGTGGTCCACTCAGGTTGTTCAGATTGAACCCAAATATAGGCCCTCAGAGTGAGTGCCTAGGCTAGGCCCCCAAATAGATTCCACAGATTGAAATTTTCAGATCAAGGTCCTGTACTAAAATTGAGATAACCAGTGACAATGTCAGAACTTATCTGAGTCCTGTCTTCCTGGAAAACAGCCATGGTCCGAAACTCCTCCACGCTTTGTGCTCTGAGAAAGGACTACCAAGGACTTTCCTGCTCCCACATATTCTGAGATAAGACTCAGCTCTCCCTTTCTTCAGTGACTCAGATAAGATCAGTCCCTGCTCTTCCTAATCACCCTGTAAGACTCCTAGACTGTCCACCCTTGTCTACTTGCCACCATAAAATTTCAGTCTCCCTTTCTTTCCTTTAAGACATTTCTCATTAATGTATGGTCTCTCTATTGCAATAGGCTGAATAAAAATATCCCCTTAATTGTCCAGTGTATTCTGTCTTTCATGCCAATCTCAGTCCTCACATTGAAGTACATTGCACTTAAATCCTCAGTGCCTCATTCATTCATTCATTCATTTACTCATTCACCAAATATTGATTGAGTGCTGAATATATGCCAGGCACTACATTAAGCTCTGAGCTAACAAGGCTCTGCTTTCACAGAGCTTACATTCAAGTAGGATAACAGGGGAGGGAGGAACAGTTTTTAATATGGTGGTCAGGAAAAACACTTCTGAGGATGTAACATTTAAATTGTTCCCATAAGGAGGAGATAGAAGGCCAGAAGAAGATGGTTCCAAAAAAGGTAACAAGCACAAAGACAAGGTTAATGGAACTTAGTATGAGAGGAAAAGAGGTACAGGTGTGAGGTGTGAGGTGTGTGACAACGGCAAGGGCCTTGTTAGTCCATGGCAAGAAATTTGAATTTTATTTGAAATGCTATGGAAAATGTTCTATGCAGGGGAATAAAATGATATGATTTACCTTTCTGAAAGACTACTCTGGCTACTGGGTGGAAAATGAATTATAGAGAAGCAAAAGCAGAAGCAAGAGACTGTCAGAAAGCTATTACAATAGTTCAGATAAGAGACAATGCTAGTTTGGTGTAGGTTAGTGATAGTGGAGACAGACAGGTGGACAAATTCAAGACAAGTTTTAGAGATAAAACCCATAGTACTCTGTAAAGTACTACTGAGTGTGGAGGAGATGAGGGAAAGGCATGATTCTAAGTTTTCTAATTTAGTAACTGGTAGTTGTACTGAGATAGAGAAAGGTGGTGGGAGGAACAGACTTGGGGAAAATACCAAGATTTATGTTTTAAACATGTTTAATTTGAGGTGCCTATTAGATATTCAAGTGGAGATAACAAGAGGGCAATGGGTCTACAAGCTCAGAACGTCAACATTTAGAGGCCAGCAAGGAAGGATGAGAAGACATAGATATGTTTCAAGAAGGAGGAACTGGTTGACCAACCATGTCAGAGGCTACTGAGAGCACAATTAGGATGAGCAAAGACAAGTACCCGTCTGTTGGATTTGACAACATGAAGTCTTTGGTGACTTTGACAAAAGCAGGTTTCATGGAGTGGTACAAAACTAGGCTGGAGTTAGTTGAAAAATGAATGGGAGGTGAAGTGGGGACAGCAATGCGTAATCCATGTCTTGAGAAGTTTTGCTATGAAAGGAAGAGAGAAATAGGCAGTAGCAGGAGGGTCTCATGGAATTCAAGGAGTACTCTTAAAAATGGTACATAACAGAGCACATTCATGCACTATTAGGATGGCCCAAAAGAGAACCTGGTGATACAGGAGAGATGGGAGTACCTGAGGGAGTAAAGACCTTGAGTAGGTGAAAGGAGTGTAAAGCAGAAGTGGAGGGACTGGTCTCTGATATGAAGAGGGATAGTTCCTTCAGGTGACAAGTCAGAAGAAAAGGAAGTTGCATGCAGAGAGGATTGTAGATCTGGTGGTGAGATAAAGGAATTTCCATTTGAATGCAGCTATCTTCTTAATGGAAGGTCATGTGAAACCAACAAGCTGAAGGTGAGAACAGAGGCTGGAATGTGGGAGGTTTGGGAGGTGCAGAGAAGATATAAAATAGTAATCTCTGAGAGTGGGGAAGTGAGCATGGCAGGATTGCTATGCTATTAATGCCCATTTGAGGTCTGCAATCAATGAATTAGAGTGAAATCAATTGACTTGTTGTGTGGTTTTTGGTTTTCTCTAATAACATTCAGCTGCTCAGATACAGATGTAGCGTAGGTGGGGCATTCATTGTGACTAACCTGGGTTGTGTTTGGCCAGGCAAGTATTAAGATGGGAGGGAGGGGCTGTATTAGTTTTCTATGCTACAGAACAAATTATCACAAACTTAGAGGCTTAAAACAAAATGTATTTATTATCTCACAATTTCTATGTATCAGAAGTCTAGGAATAAATTAGCTGGGTCTTCTCTAGGGTTTCATGAGGCTGCAATACAGATGTCAACTAGAACTGCAGTCTCATCAGAGGCTCGACGAGGGAAAACATCTGCTTCCGGGCTCCCTCAGGCTGTTGGAAGAATTTACTTCCTTGAAGCTATAAGACTGAGGTCCTCATTTTCTTGCTAGCTTTCAGGCGGGGATGGCTCTCAGCTGCTAGAAGCCAAGTTCCTTGCCACATGATCCTCTCTATAGGCCTTTTCACAACAAGGCAGCTTACTTCTTCAAAGCTAGCAAGAGTGTCTTTAATTCTAATTTGCTAAGATGCAGTCTTATGGGAGCGACATCCCATCACTTTTGTCATATTCTATTGGCTAGAAGCAAGTCACAGATTCTGCTTACACTCAATGGGAGGAGATTACACAGGACAATGAACACCAGGTAGTGGGGATTACTGGGAGTTGCTTTATGGTCTGTTGGGCACAAGGGCTAGAATAGTAAGGATGTTTGCAAGGGAGTGATTATAATGATGGATAATGAAATCTAAGCTGAGTGTATTAGTTTTCTATTGATACATAATGAATTACCACAAAATTGCAACTTAAAACAACACAGTTATTATATCACAGTTTCCATGTGTGAGAAGTCCAGGTACAGCTTACCTGGGTTCTCTGTTCAGGGTCTCACAGGCTGCAATCAAGATTTTGGCCAGAGCTCAGGTCTCATATGAAGCCACATATTATTTCATATTCTCTTCCAATCTCACATGGTTGTTGGCAGAATTCACTTCTGCGTGGTTATAGAACTGAGGTTCTCAGATCCTAGGGTCTGCCCAAAGTTCCCTGCCATGTGGCCCTCTCCGTAGGCAGTTCACGACATAGCAGCTTGCCTCTTCAAGGCCAGCAGTTGAGTTCCTTGCATGCTAGCAAGATGAAGCCAGATAGATAGCTAGATAGGTAGATAGAGATATCTCCCAACACCTTTGCCATATTCTATTGGTTAGAAGCAAGTCATAAGTCCTGCTCATACTCCAGGGAAAAGGATTATACAGGGCATAATACCAGGAGGTAGAGATCATGGGGACCATCTTAGAGTTCTGCCTACCACACTAGGTAAGGAGGGAAGTGAGAGCACAAGGGGAGTGCAGGGCAGTGAAAAGGTGGTGGGGTGAAAGAATCAGAGGTTGAGATGTGTTTGAAGAATTCTTATGCAAGGTAGGTATGAAAGTAAATCAGCTAGAGGACCAGGAGATGATGATTAGAGGGTGGTATGTTTGAACTCAAGATTTGGGGAAGAGGTTCCATTTTTGCTGAGGATAAGGGTTAGGCTGTGACCATGAAAGTGGGAGGCTGAGGTGGCTGGAGAGGAAGGTTGGAAAGGAGGAGGTCAGAGATAGGCCAGTATGGTGGATTGCTCATCTACATCTAGGACCTAGCCATCCAGGAGAGCCTCATAAATTGAGCCCCCCCTAAATGGAGCCCTCAAATTGAGATCCTAAGGTAGAGCCCCATAGATTTGATGCCCCCTAAATCAAGCCCGTTGATTGAATGAAGAAGCTCACATAGGCCTGAGTAAATTCCCATGGAGAGGATATGCCCCTAACTTGTCCTTTTCCATACATAATCTCCTACTCTGAGTATCTATCTGGGTATCCTGCAAGGTTTCGTCTTGTTTCCCTCAGTCTCTCTCAAGCTAATGCCTTTTATCCTATGTTGTCTCATCCTTCCCAGCCACCCCTACCCATCCCCTCCACAACCTACCCCAGGGAGATGCAGCAGGTAAGGCTGCTACTAGCCCATACAGTAATGTTCTCTGAATGTAGTGAAAGAGGCACTCCCCTGGCCAGACAAATTACAAAAATGAGCCCCTTCCACTGGATAGGCACAAGTTCATAAAGGGGTAGCTGCCTTGTTGAGTGCATCACAGGTTAGATTTCAGCCCAGTCCCCACCGAGCCTCTAGATTGGGTATTCTTGTAAATGCATAAACTACACAACCATATACAGCAGCCAAGGCAGCATGTGTAGGGGAAATGACCACTGTGAGGGAGCCTTAGCTCTGCCATCTCCTAGCTAAACAGCCTAATGCCAGCCACCTCCCTTCTCTGAGCCTCAGTTTCCTCATTGGACAAATGAGACATAATCATACTTATATTACAGGGCTGTCCTGAGGATTAAAAGGACTACTTAATGCAAAGCATTTGATGGGGAGCCCTCGAGAGGGGAGTGGGACCTGGGCCCTGCCCTAGGGGGCACAACCTGATAGTATATGTATGTGACCTCATGTGGGTAGGGACCACCTCTGGTCATCTAATATCTCACAATGTACTCTCACACTCATTCCTGCACCATATTTCCTTATCTGTGAATGGTCTGTTCATATCCCTCGCTTATTTTTCTGTTGGGATGTTGGGGCTTTGTATCCAGCAATGCAAAGATGGGGAAAATGATTGGTGTTCATTCACTTCTTCCAGGAGTGGTGCCTGGGGGAACTGTTAATAATTTTATGCTATTGTCAAGTTCCCTGACGGGCTTTTGTCTGTCCAGCCTTCCTTTCAATCCTGTGAGTTTCTCTTACTTTTTGTTACTTGCAGCCAAAGAATTCTGATCAAAATCCACATTTATAAGTGGAGAGATGAAATTGGGCTGGCCTTCTGCTAACCTTATAAGAATGATTTTGAGGGGAGACCCTCAAATAGCATTCTGAATACTAATGAATGAAGTCTTACAGATTCAAGTTTTGCTCTTTATGGGTGGACTCTAATAAATTACTATGTGATATGGAGTAATAAGCCTATTGTAAACCAAAGTTTGAGTCAACATAATACTTTATACTATTCACTGTCAGAAAATTACTGGAGCCTTGGTGACAGAGTCATTTGGGCAAAATATTGGGCAAGCTGGAACTATCAATTGTGAGAACAGTTCAGACAAGCAGAACTCACCCATATTTTTGCTTCCTCCACTATGGAATCTGCTCCATACCAAATATGGCCCTAGATGGAAATCCCATAAGAGTGTCCTGTTACCTTGCCAGGGAGAAACCAGAGCTGAACAGTTCCTGGAATTCCCAGCTGCTGGGCCTCATCCACAAAAATGCCTATGTCCTTAGGCATTCATTCCATCTCTGGGAACCAGGGCTTCATTTGAAGGTTTTATTCAAAGATTAACCCTCATGGAGAAGTTAAGGCTGTTTTTATTTTTATTTATTTTTTTTAAGGAAGAACTTTCTGAATTGTCCTTATCAGCTGGTAGCAATATCTTGGGTGCACACTGAGAAACTTGTACTTTGTCTTGTAGCTGTGTATCTGAATTGTGAGAACGGTGAGTTTGGGACATGGAGTTCAGATCACCCCTTAACCATATCTCCCTTCTGCCACATACCCTTTAATAAGCTACTGCATTTTGTAATGCCAAATCTTTTAAACATGGCCTTCCGGCAACTTAATGAACCAAAACAATTATTAATGGAGACTCTGACATCAATGCGAAGAATCTTAGTGATGTGCAGACCTTTTTTCTTTACCAAAGCAGTAAAACTAGATGAACAGTCATGCATCTATGCACATAGTTTCCCAAAGTTTTCTTCCAGCTGTTGCTGGACAAAGAAACGTTCAACCACCTTGAAGATGCCCAAGAGCCTTTATAGTCCCCCAAAGGGGCTCACAAAATAGAATGTCTTTGATGACATCAGCAACACATAAAGGCTGAAAACTAGGTGCTGGCTATAGGGACAGACAATGGCACTTTGACCCAGTTGCGTGTTGAAAGGAAATTGCTCCTCACTCTCCCTCCTTACTGCCCTCCCTTTCTACTTCCCTCCCTCCAGCTTTCCTTCTTCCTTCCTCTAGAAAGGAGGACCAGATCCAGAGCAGCTCTCGACTGATAGTCTTTAAAGGTTTGCTGCATCTGGATGAAGGTATTCCAGCTGTTTGCCCACTCTGCTCTCTTTTTGCTCAAAGGGCGACCTGTTGGCATCATCTGGGAGTTTTTTAGAAATGCAGGATTTCAGGCCTCACTGACTCAGAACCTGCCAGACTCCCAAGTGATTCATATGCATATTAGATTTCAGAGAAGCCTGTCTCAGTCAAGATCCAGCTGGTCTAGTTTGGGCCTTCTGCCCATCCCTTGACGGAGGAGGGCATATACTATGATTGAACTTCCTGCCAAACTATATCCAGTAGGGGAGGTGATCATTTAAATTTCCCAGGTCAAGGTGCTATTACCAAAAGAATGGGGAAAAAATGCTGGGTAGCCAAGAACCAAATAAATATCCATTTCACCTTTGGTCTTCTTTGGGAAGGTGAGGTTTGGAAGGTATTTTTCCCCCCAGGAAGTGTTAATAAAGCTTTGTGTGTTCATTAGCTCTGGTTCCTCCTTGTAAGCAACGGAAGTTACTTTGCCTATAAAAGGGAATTTCAGGGGCTTGAAAAGGAAAGCCTCACAAGGCCTGGGATAAATCCCTAGGGAATGGAAAGAAGAAGGGTCTGTGATGGGCAAATACCTGATTCATTCTGAATCCTGTGCCTCTGAGGCAGTGAGGTCTCCGAGAAGAGCTAAGTGTAAGCTCAGAAACACTGGTTACTTAGAGTTGCAGTTTGGGGAATATTTGAAGGACCATAGTGACCTATGCTGGAAGGTGGAATCAGCAAAGCTTTGCTCTGGAGTGGACCAGAAGTGCCAGATGGAAACAGACCAGTGTTCAGGAGTGATACATTGTGGCATTGAGGCACAATGTCAGTGGAGATTTTTCTCTGCTGAGGCATAGACAACAAGTCAACCTCCTTTGTGGACTGTGGTCTAGTCCTTTGTGGACTTACCGTTCTGGATAAGCCAGAGGAAGAGAAGAGCCAAAGCGGGTGGTATTAAATTTTTTGCTAATCTGGCCCATGAAGGTTCAAGCCTGTTTTCGTTTATTTTGGAGAAACACAAAAGATATGACTCTACTTGCACCTCAAGAGTTCTAAAGCTATTCATAGAGTCTACATGTGTTTGTATGTAATTGTTAGTTCAGTGTCTTTCTTCCCAACCAGAAAATACCAAGAAGGGCAGGGATTTTGCCTGTCTTATTCATGCCTGCATCCCCAGAACCTAGCACATGGTAGATGCTCAACAAACATTTACTGAATGAATGAATATGATGGAGTATCAGTGTTGTGGGGCTTCAAGACAGGTAATGATACTGGCCAAATCCAAAAGTCATTTAAATGCCTTCTGCCTAGATGTACCCAAAAAGTACAGCCTGATATGGTTTCCTAGTTCTTTAACATTCTCATAAAATGGCTGAAATCCTAACCACTTAGAAAATCCAGTATCTCCCCTGAAATCTCGGAAGATTCTTGGCAGAATCTCATTTATTCTGGCCGGATTTCCTACTTCTTCTGGGCCCATCTGCTACTTTGCACTGCCCTGCGAGATGCCATAGCCACTCCCATTGTTACATACACCAGGAGCAGTCCTTTTCACTGGGGCTTCCCTGAGCTGCCACCAACAGTTCTTGGCATTGTTTTTACCCTGTACCTACTTTTCTTCATGGTCCCCCTCCCATTCAATCCTTTCTTCTTAGACCTTTTAACCTCCTCTAAGGTCACTGACACTACTCTTTCCTCCCCAGACCAGATTAAGTGACTGTCAAGTAATATCTGGCAGTAGGGGGAGAGCCCCACAAGATGGCTTCTATTTTCCTCTCTTCTCTTTCCAATCTTTATTATAGTATATTCTGCTCTAATTAAGGATTTCTCTTTTGCAGAGTCAAAGTGCATTATCTTTGCACAAAAGCCTAAGTTAAGAGCAAAACAAAACAAAAAACTGAACATTATCTACCTCTTCCTCTTTATGTTTCTTCTCTAACAATTCTAATTCCAAATTCCATTCGGGGCAATAATGTACTGCATTGAACTGTCCTCTCTGCAAAATCATGTGCACTCAGAACCTACGAATATGACCTCATTTGAAAATACTATTTTTGCAGATATAATCAAGTTAAGATGAGGTCATACTGGATTAAGGTGGGCCTTAAATCCAGTGATTGGCGGCCTTATTAGAAGAGGGAATCTTGAACACAGAGACACAGAAGACAGACACACAGGGAGAAGGCCATGTGAAGATGGAGGCAGAGATTGGAATGATGGATCTATGAAATAAGGAACACCAAGGATTGCCAGCAACCACCAGAAACTAGGAGAGAGGCATG
The DNA here is from genome assembly GCF_004348235.1 of Phoca vitulina. NCBI lineage: Eukaryota > Metazoa > Chordata > Mammalia > Carnivora > Phocidae > Phoca > Phoca vitulina. The sequence goes on from NW_022589814.1 coordinate 333,359, forward strand.
GATCAGATTCTTCCTCAGAGCCTCCCAAAGGAACTAACCTTGCCAATACCTTGACTTTGAACTTCTGTCCTCCTGAGCTATGAGAGGATGAAATATCTGTTGTTTTAAGCCATTCAGTAAGTATCATTTTGTTATGGCAGCCCTAGGAAACCAATACAAATGTGGATGCTCTTGTCTCCTGGTAGAAGAGCTAGGAAAGGTAAGACAAAAAAAGAAAAGCACAAAGATTAAGATTTCAAGATTGTATCCTGAGATTTTTAATATGGTCTACAACCTTGCTAATCAAAGTAGGTCCAAAGAGCAGCAGAATTACAGTTTAAGAAGGGCTGACCCAAGGAAATTCTGGCACATGCTGCAACATGGATGAACCTTGAGGACATTATGCTAAGTGAGATAAGCCAGTCATAAAAAGACAAATGCTGTATGGTTCCTCTTCTATGAGGTACCTAAAGCAGGCAAATTCATAGAGACAGAAGGTAGAATGGTGGTTGCTCAGGACTGGAGAGAGAGGGGAAATGAGAATTTATTGTTTAATGGGTACAGAGTTTCAGCTTTGCAAGAGGAAAAGAGTTCTGGAGATGGATGGTGGTGATGGGTGCATAACAATGTGAATGTAGTTAATGCCACTAAACCATACACTTAAAAATGGTTAAGATGGTACATTTTTTAAAAGAGTTTTTATTTTTATTTTTTTTAGTAATCTCTATGTCCAACGTGGGGCTTGAACTCACAGCCCCGAGATCAACAGCTATATGCTCTTCCAACTGAGCCAGCTGGGTGCCCCTAAGATGGTAAATTTTATGTTATATGCATTTTACCACAATTAAAAATAAAAAAAGAAGGGCGGGCCTATAAAGTCACTTCTGGCTTCTGCCACCTCTCTAGACTCATTTGGCCCATTGTCCCCCTTACTTTGTGCCCCAAACAACCTGGAGTTTCTTCTATTCCCCACATATACCACCTGTGGACTTTGACAAGATGTGGTTCTCTTTGCCTGGTGCACTTCCCCTATCGTATTGCCTAATGTCAAATGTCCCTTTCTCGGGGCAAACCTTTCCTGACACTATAGACCAACTCAACTTCCAACTGGACATTCTAAAGACACCCTGTACCTTTCCTTCCTTATGTGGATTGTGTCAAATACTTATACAATCCATTGTTTAAAGTCTGTGTCTCCAACTAGAATGTCAGCTCCACAAGGACAGGGATTGTGTCTATTTTGTTTACTGCTGTATCCCTCTCCTAGAACAGTTAGATATTCAGTAAACATTTGCTGACTGAATGAATGACCTACTCATTGATGGGTTCAAGCTCCTTACCTCCTATAATCCAAGGCCTATGAACTTCAGTTATGTGGATCCAGAAACCTGACTTTGAAGGAACACACAGAGATGATCCAACTCAGAGCTGGGTGACACAAGCAAACAGTACAATCAATTACTCCACAAAACAGATCCCATTTAATTAATTTATGGAGTGGTTGCTTGGTTGAGCAGAGAACCAGTGCCAAGAGAGATCAAGAGTCTTGATGATACTTGCCTGATGAAACAAAATGAAACAGAGAGTACCTCCTAGTGATTGGTATATTTCTGTCTCTGGGCCTGCATCTCTGTTAAGGTTGTTGGTTGTGAACAATAGAAATCATGTCTGTGCTTGTAGAATCCATGCTCTCCTGGAGGACCAGGCTGAGAAGGGGGACAGGGACTACAGGAATGCTAAAGGAAATGAACAACTTCACACTCTTCCCTCCATCCTTGTATTCTTTGCTCATGATTCAAAGATAGCATCTGGTTGGCTAAGTTTAGTTTATAAGCCCACTCCCCTCAACATACTAGGGAAAAAGAGGTAATGTATTATTTCGCAAAACAAGAAGTCTTAAGGTGACTGGGGGACACCTCTGGGTTGGTTAATTCAGTACCTCAAGGACCCAGTCCTTTCTACCTCACCATTATGGGAAACTCAGTGCATTGACTTTGTTCTTAGAGGCTACCTTGCCTTGCTAGCTGCTAACTCCCTGCATCACTTCCAGACAGGACAATATTAAAAGACAAACAAAGGAATGGTTGCTTCTTCATGTGTTTCCTTTTTCAGATCAAGGAAACCTTTCTTATAATACCACCCCATAGAGGACCACCCTTTCTGTCCCATGAGTCAGGACAGTGTCACATTCTCCTTCTTTAACCAATTTCTGGGACAAGGAATGGGAACCCTATGATTGGCTTAAACCAACTGTTCTCAAAGTTCTTGGCTTCAGGACATCTGTATACCCTTAAAAATTATTGAGGACCTCAAAAAGCTTTTGTTTATATGAGCAATAGTTGACAACTTTTATAATATTAAAAATTCAGACTGAGAAATTTTAAAAATATGGTTGCAAAACAAAACAACAAAATGTACTAACTTCTTGTGTGTTTCCATGTAGATGCACGAAAAACTTTGGGATTTAAAAGTAATGATGGGTGCCTGGCTGGCTCAGTTGGAAGAGCATGTGACTCTTGATCTCAGGGTTGTAAGTTTGAGCCCTACTTGGGTGTAGAGATTACTTTAAAAAAAAAACTTTAAAAAAAAAAGCATATGCTAAAAAATTTTTAAAAATAAAAGTAATGATGTATTGGATGATAATAAGGTTGCAGAGATTATAGCTAGTAACAGCACAGAAGTACTGATATTAAACTGAGTTAATCTGTAAAAACACATATATTTATGTTAAACCTTAAAAAATTCTAGAAAATACAAGAATATACAAAGACACATTCTATTCACTGTCAGAGTGATGACATCATATGTCATGTAACCTCTAGAAAACTCCTTCATATACTTGTAATTAGAGTGAAAAAGGAAAAGAACATCATGAAAAGGGTTAAGTAATGGGAGTGAAAAAGGAAAAGAACATCATGAAAAATGTTTTGACCTTGCAGTACGAAAAGGTCTTGGGGATCCCCAGGAGTCCCACGTACACCTTCAGAACCAGTGGCTTAAATCAATCAGGACTTAGTCCTGAGTCACACAGGGGAAGAGTGGGCCCTGGAACCAAAGCAGGGTCCTGACAGCCTGGAAGAGGGAGGTAATTGACAGGGCCTGCTATAGTGGGTCAGAGAGAATTCCCCAAAGACAACAAAGGAAGGGGAAGTGTGTCTGAGCAAACATAAATCAACAAGCAGTATCCCCACTCTCTCTCCCCCGGACAGGACTACTGTCCATTGGACACACTCTTCTAATTTCTGCATCTCTCCTTTTCATGGCTGGGCATGGTTGTCCATGGAACCATTTTTCCTTCAGATGTGTTCATAGCCCTGATGAATTTGTTTAGGCACTTGGCTGCCTCCCATTATATATTGCTTTCATTAGATCGGTGTTTGCTAAACAGCAGCTGCTGGAGAAGAACCTTAGAATGTTTGCCAAGATCAAGCACCACCTTGGCTATTATTTATTTAATCTTCATCTTTAATTCAACTCAATTTATTTCAAAAGGAACATCTTATTCACTATCCACACCATTGATTGAAAGTCTCTTTAAGCCTCTCCAAGGAGTCGCAGGAAAAATGATCCACTAGACTATTGATTCTTCCTTAGAATTACATTTGTGTGTGGGTTAAATTGGTTTTAAAAGCCTTTTCTGTTTTTATTGTCTCATCAGATGATGTGGTCCAGGCAAACCTAGCATTTCAATGATGTGGTTTCTTAGAGGAGTTTTTTTTTTTTTTTTCCTAGAAAGTCAAACCAAACTCTGACCATCATTAATTGTACCAGGGGCAAGACAAAAGGAGAGTTTTAAATTCCTCATTCGTTTCACTTTTCCCCTCCAAAATGAATGGTAAAAAAGAAGACTACAAGTGTAACAACACCCCCTTTTTCCTGCTTCTCCTCCCCCTCCGCCCCTCCTGAGGGTCAGCTTCATTCAGGCCTGGGAGGTGGGAGGCCCCAGTGGCTTTGAACAGCTGCGGAAGCTTCAGAGTCTTGGAAGTTGCTCATCCTTAAACCTGGGAGGAGGGAGGAGTGTAGAGAGGGGGTGGGGTGGTCACAAGAAAGATTGCTGAGGGGTGGGTGGGGCGTTAGATTGACCCAAAGGCCAACAACCCATTGAAGGGAAGGAGAAGAGAGAGACAAAGAAACAGAAAAGCAGAAATCTGAATCACAGAGAAGAGAAAGGGCAACACATAGAGGGGCCAAGAAGGAGAAAAAGTCAGAGAAAGACTAAGGGAAGGAAAGACAAAAATAGAGGAAGACAAGAAAGAGGAAAGAAAAGTAGCAGGAACTAGCTCCTCTAACCACCCTGACGGAATGATCACCATTTTCTGAGTACCACTCCACTCGACTTTCTTAGGGTAATCTCATTTCTCCCACATCCAAGTCCTTGCAGGGCTTGCGGGGCACCTAGCTGTCATCTCTCTGTTCAAATCTGGTAGACTTTAGGGATCCAATGCAAGTCTGGGAACAAGGGCAGACATACCTAGAGCTGAGATTCAGGAAAACTGGATCAGGCAGCAAGGAGACCAAAGTTGAGGTAACTAGCGGGAAAGCTTTTTCAGAAGTTCTGGCAAAGGGATAAGAACTGCACTAGTGGGATAGTGAGGAGGGAAAGAAGGGCTGCAATATCATGATGTCACCAGTTACCTCATGGCCAGCCTTCTAAGAGCTTTCTTCACATCCAGGATTTCATTTTATCTGCTCCAACAATTTTTTCTTTACAGGGAATATTATATCAATTGTACAAATGAGGAAACTGAGTCTCAGAAAGTGAAAGAGATTTGTCTAAGATCTCTTAATGTGTCTGTGGAGGAACTAGGGCTAGGGCCAAGGTCTTCCGAGTGCCTATTAAGTACCAGGCCCAGTCTTGCTGCTTTGAACATATATTTGATCCTCACAGCAACCTTATAACATTAAGGAGGTATTAATATCCTCATTTCTCACAATTTGCACAAATGTACAGCTGCTCCTGGACTCCTTTGGGAGGGTGGCCTATTGGCTATTATTCTTTCTGGGGGTCAAAGCTTCCTAGGGGCTACAGCTTCTTTCCATGAGGAGAGAAATCCCTCATAACCACCCCTACCCCTCCCTTGGGGTAGTTGTTCAGGGCTGGAATGGGTCTGAGCCTACATATTTGGTAGACCTTAGAGCTGCTCTTAGAAAAGCAATAATATTCCATTCTTCCAAGGGCTAGGGCTGGGACCCAGGGCTAGGATTTCCTCAGCATATCCCTTGTGCATTTTCCTCCCTCTACCCTGCTTCCACCCTCATCCAAACCATCACCGTCTCTCACAGGATTACTGCAACAACCTCCTACTAGTCTCTTTGATGAGGACTGTAGACAGTAGTTGTGCGGTTCATGCACTGCACAAGGGCATCTGGTTGAGGGGCCGAGTAGGGGCTGAAATCCAGCCTGTATTCTGGTGCTAAGTCGTGCATGCTGGTGTGGGGCTGCCTCTGCAGGAAGAAGGGGCATATTTCTCTTTAGACAAAGGCCCTCTTCCCCAAGCCAAGTGCCATAAGGCTATGTCCACTTGGAGATGGCACCTTTTATAAAGTCATACATTGACAGGCAAATAACACCTAAACAGCAACCTTGTTCTTGCTTTCACCCTTGCCTCCTTCAGTCTATTCTCACAACAACCAAAGGGGTCCTGTGAAAACTTAAGTGAATCCCATCTCTCCTTTGTTCACAATCCTCATGTGGCTTCTACCTCACTCTGAGTCAAAATCAAAGTCCTTACAGTGACCTACAAGGCCCTACATGATCTCACCTCCCAATACCTCTATAATCTTAACTCTCACCTTTCTCTCCCTCATCACTCTATCCTAGCCACACTGGACTTCTCACTGTTTTCTAAACACACCAAGTCCATCTCATCTCAGGATCTCTGTACTTGCTTTTCTCTCTGCCTGGATTCCTTTTCCTCCAGATATCTGCATCACTGATTCCTCATCACAGACAACATACCCTCAGTTCTACAAGATCCAAAGTAGTACCCAGAGCACATGTTTCTTTGATTATTGATCCTGAGGAGTGGGAAGAAAAAAAGGTTTGTGACAGGGGTGCTTGGCTGGCTCAGTTGGAAGAGCATGCAAGTCTTGATCTTAGGGTCATGAGTTTGAGCCCCATGTTGGATGTAGAGATTACTAAAAATAAATTAATAAATAAACTATTAAAAAAAAAGGTTTGTGACATCATTGGAATTGCAGCGAATGTTCTCACTTTCAAACTTTCCTCCATCATTGCATTACTCACTCAGGATTCAGTCTTAAAAGAGAGCCAAATTTGGGTCAAGTGCCCACACAGTGTCTATACCAGGGGGAGGTAAAAAAAGGATCTGGCCCCATTGGCTTTTGTAATGGGAGCCAGTAGTGGGGAGCAGGTGTTGGGAATTCCCCTCCTGCCAGGACTACACGCAGTGGAAAGTATGAAACTGGATAGCCCAAAAAACAACAACTGTCATGTTTTTAGGCAATGAAGTAGGAGGCTCAGTCTAAAGCAATTGCTGGACAATTGCCATGAGGAAGTAGAAGGAGGTGGTGAGGTCCTTAAAGGTACTGACTACTATGGCCATCTTGGCAGGAAATGTAAAGCCATGCCAGGGCAAGTGTCAAAGCTGGTCAAGGAAGCAAAAGGCCAGCAGAGTCCTCCTGCCACCAAGTTGAAGATGAATCTCTTCTCGGGAATTTTTCTTTTCTTTGAAAAAATTTTAAAAGTCCCTTAAAATCGTTTTAAATCCTGGCTTTCTGGGGCCCAGAATGGGATTGATTTGCTCTATCACGTGGCAGATAGATCCTAGGATGAGCCCCAAAGATTCCCACCTCCTGATGTTCATGCATTTAGGCAGACAGAACTTGTAACTTGCTTCTAACCCATAGAACATAGCAAAGGGGATGGGCTGGTCACTCCTATGATAACATTATGTTATACATGACTCCACCTAAGAAGACTGGAGTCAGAGAGACTCTTCCTTGCTGGGCCTGAGGAAGCCAGCACCTGTAGTGCAGCCTGGTGATATTCTGACAGAGAACTCAGCTTAATTATGCAGAGACTCCTGACCCACAGAAACTGGGAGATAATAAATGCATGTGTTGTTTTAAGCCACTAGATTTATGGTAATTTGTTACACAGCAGTAGAAAACCAATACAATCATACTCCCCAGTTAGTGACCTCATCATCAATCCAGGCATGGTACCACATGGAGATAATAATAGCATCTTCCTCATAAGGTTGTTATAAGGATACCTGAGTTTAATTTTATAAAGGACTTAGAACAATTCTAGGCACACATATATGTATTTAGGGTTTTTGTTTGTTTTTTAAAGTGGCGGGTGTGGTCTTAATTTTAATTGTATAAAGGGCTTAGGACAGTTCTGGCACATATATGAAAGTTTTTAGGGTTTTTGTTTGTTTTTTAAAGTGGGGGGTGTGTGGTCCCATCTTCATCCCAATAGCTTCCACATTTGCATTATTGAGACTTGCTTCTATTGTCAATTTTACAATCTCTGCAGAGCTCACAGGTTTCTGGACCATTCCATACCCTATTTGGTATATCACAGACAGAACCATCTTGTATTCTGGCTTAGAGGACAATATATTTAATTTAGCTGTTTTGACAAGATCTCTTCATTTTTCTCTTTTTTTGTCATTTTTTATTGTGGTAAAATACACATAACATAAAATTTACCATTTTAACCATTTTAAAGTGCACAGTTCGTTGGCATTAAGTGCAGCCATCACCAGTATCTATTTCCAGAACATTTTTATTACTCCAAATAGAAACCCCATGTCCATCAATCAGTCACTCCCTATCCCCCCATCCCTAACTGCTGAAACCACAAATATGTTTTCTGTCTCTATGAATTCGCCTATTCTAAGTATTTCATATAAATGGAATTGTTGTCCAAAACCAACCTCTGTGCTCTGGAGCCAAAATATAACATAAAGACAGAGTTTGGGAATAAAGAGGAACAATAGTTTTATTACTTTGTCAGGCAAAGGAGGCTGCAGGAGTCTAATGCCTTCAAAACTGCAGACCCACCAGGGGTAAAAGGCTGAGGGGTTTTATAGGAAAATACAGGACCTAGGCAGTTGCAATAGAAATCTGTTATGTGTTGTCGGCCGCGTTTGTCATGTCCTCAGTATGGTGTCATGATTAGTGCTGGTGCTGGCGGGCCAAGTTTCGTTACTAACTATACATTGAGGTCAGCAAGATGTCAATATCGATACTGAGTTCCTGGAACAAAGGATTCTACAGAAAAAAAAAAGTGAAGGGGAGGAGGAGGCTTCAAGAATGAGGAAGAGAAAAATTGGTTCAGTTTAAAGTCAAGCCTTGCTGAAGCATTTGTATGTCTATCTTAATTTCCATTCATCTTTACGTTTCTATAATGGTTTCAGAATCATATGATATGTGGCCTGTTACGTCTGGCTTCTTTCACTTAGTGTAATGTTTTCAAGGTTCATTCACGTTATGGCATGTATCAGTTGTTCAATTTTAATGGCTGAATAATATTCCATTGAACGGATATACTACATTTTGTTTATCTACTCATCAGTTCATGGACATTTGGGGTGTTACCACCTTTTGGCACTTGTGAATAGTCTTGCTCTAAATATTCATGTACAGGGATTTATTTGAAAACAAATTTTCTTTTTTTTTTTTAAAGATTTTATTTATTTGTCAGAGAGAGAGAGCGTGCACAAGCGGGAGAGCGTTCACAAGCGGGAGAGCGGCAGGCAGAGGGAGAAGCAGGCTCCCTGCCGAGCAGGGAGCCCAATGCGGGGCTCGATCCCAGGACCCTGAGATCATGACCTGAGCCGAAGACAGACGCTTAACTGACTGAACCACCCAGGCATCCCTGAAAACCAGTTTTCAATTATTTTGGGGATGTACCAAGGAGTAGAATTTCTACTATGTGGTAATTCTATGTTTAACTTGTTGAGAAACCATCAAACAATCCAGCGTGGCTACACCATTTTACATTGCCAGCAGAAATGTTAGAGGGTTCTAATTTCTCCATATCCTTGCCAAAACTTGTTAATTTACTATTATTATTATTATTATTATTATTATTATTATTGCCATCCTGGTAGGTGTGAAGTAGAGTAGTATCTTGTGTTTTTTTTAATTTTTTAAATTTAAATTCAATTTAATTAATATATACTATATTAGTTTCAGAGGTAGAATTTAGATTCAATGCAGCTGAATTTAGATGTATGCAACAGATTCATCAGTTGCATACAACATCCAGTGCTCATCACTTCAAGTGCCTTGCTTAATGCCCATCACCCAATTACCCCAGCCCCCCACCCACCTCCCCTCCAGCAACCCTCCGTTTGTTTCATATATTTAACAGTCTCTTATGATTTGCCTCCCTCTCTATTTTCATCTAATTTTATTTTTCCTTCCCTTCCCCAATGTTCATCTGATTTGTTTCTTAAATTCCACATATGAGTGAAACCATATGGTATTTGGCTTTCTCTGACTGACTTACTTTCTGTAGCGTAATACCATCTAGTTCCATCTACGTCTTTGCAAATGGCAAGATTTCATTCTTTTTGATGGCTGAGTAATATTCCATAATGTGTGTGTGTGTGTGTGTGTGTGTGTGTATATATATACACACACACACACACACCCCACATCTTCTTTATCCATTCATCTGTCAATGGACATCTGGGCTGTTTCCATAGTTTGGCTATCGTGGACATTGCTACTATAAACATTAGGGTGCATGTGCCCTTTCCAATCACTATGTTTGTATCCTTTGGATAAATACCTAGAAGTGCAACTTCTGGGTCATAGGGTAGCTCTATTTTTAACTTTTTGAGGAACCTCCATACTGTTTTCCAGAGTGGCTGCACCAGCTTGCATTCCCACCAAGAGTATAAGAGGGTTCCCCTTTCTCTGCATCCTCACCAACATCTGTTGTTTCCTGACTTGTTCACTTTAGCCAATTCTGACTGATGTGAGGTGATATCTCATTGTAGTTTTGATTTGTATTTCCCTGAGGCCCAGTGATGTGGAGCATTTTTCAATGTGTCTGTTAGCCATCTGTATGACTTCTTTGGAGAAATATCAGTTCATGTCTTTTGCCCATTTCTTGACTGGTTTTTTTTTTTGTTTGTTGGTTTTTTGGGTGCTGAGTTTTGTAAGTTCTTTATAGGTTTTGGATACTAGCTCTCTATCTGATAAGACATTTGCAAATATCTTCTCCCATTCCATAGGTTGCCTTTTAGTTTTGTTGACTGTTTCCTTTGCTGTGAAGAAGTTTTTATCTTGATGAAGTCCCAATAGTTCATTTTGCTTTTGTTTCTCTTGCCTCGGGAGACATGTCTAGCAGTTGCTGTGACTGAGGTCAAAGAGGTTGCTGCCTGTGTTCTCCTCTAGGATTTTGATGGATTCCTGTCTTACATTTAGGTTTTTTATCCATTTTGATTTATTTTTGTGTATCGTGTGAAAAAGTGGTCCAGTTTCATTCTTCTGCATGTGGCTGTCCAATTGTCCCAGCACCATTTGTTGAAGAGCCTTTTTTCCATTGGATATTCTTTCCTGCTCTGTCAAAGGTTAATTGACCATAGAGTTGAGGGTCCATTTCTGGGTTCTCTATTCTGTTCCATTGATCTGTGTGTCTGTTTTTGTACCAGTAACTTACTGTCTTGATGATTACAGCTTTGTAATAGACCTTGAAGTCCAGAATTGTGATGCCTCCAGCTTTGGTTTTCTTTTTCAACATTCCTTTGACTATTCGGGGTCTTTTCTGGTTTCATACAAATTTTAGGATTGTTTTTCCAGCTCTGTGAAAAAAGTTGATGGTATTTTGATAGTGATTGCTTTGAACGTATAGATTGGTCTAGGTACTGTAGACATTTAAGCAATATTTCTTCTTCCAATCCATGAACATGGAACGTTTTTCCATTTCTTTGTGTCTTCCTCAATTTCTTTCATGAGTGTTCTATAGTTTTCAGAGTACAGATTCTTTACCTCTTTGGTTAGGTTTATTCCTAGATATCTTATGGTTTTGGGTGCAATTGTAAATGGGAACAATTATTTGATTTCTCTTTCTTCTGCCTCATTGTTAGTGTATAGAAATGCAACTGACTTCTGTGCATTGATTTTATATCCTGAGACTTTGCTGAATTCCTGTGTCAGTTCTAGCAATTTTTTGCTGGAGTCTTTTGGGTTTTCTACATAGAATATCATGTTGTGTGCAAAGAGTGAAAGTTTGAATTCTTCTTTGCTGATTTGGATGCTTTTTATTTCTTTTTGTTGTGTGATTACTGAGGCTAGGACTTCCAGTACTATGTTGAACAACAGTGGTGAGAGTGGACATCCTTGTCATGTTTCTGACCTCAGAAGGGAAAAGCTCTCAGTTTTTCCCCATTGAGGATATTTTCTGTGTGTTTTTTGTATGTGGCTTTTATAATATTGAGGTATGTTCCCTTTATCCCTGCAAGGTAGAGAGTTTTTATCAAGAAAGGATGCTATATTTTGTCAAATGATTTTTCTGCATCTATTGAGAGGATCATGTAGTTCTTGTCCTTTCTTTTCTTTTTTTAAATTTATTTTATTTTATTTTTTTAATGATTTTTAAAAATATTTTATTCACTTGAGAGAAAGAGTGAGAGAGAGAGAGAGCGCGCACACAAGCAGGGGGAGGGGCAAAGGGAGAAGCAGGCTCCCTGCCAAGCAAGGAGCCCGACATGGGACCCGATCCCAGGATCCCAGGATCATGACCCGAGCTGAAGGCAGATGCTCAACTGACTGAGCCACCCAGGCGTCCCTCTTTTTTTTTTTTTTTATTATGTTAGATTAGTCACCATACAGTACTTCATTAGTTTTTGATGTAGTGTTCCAAGATTCATTGTTTGTGTATAACACCCAGTGCTCATTGATTGATTTGCCGATGTTTAACCATCCTTGCAGTCCAGGAATAAATCCCACTTGGTCGTGGTGAATAATCTTTTTAATGTACTGTTGAATCCTATTAGCTAGTATCTTGTTGAGAATTTTTGCATCCATGTTCATCAGGGATATTGGTCTGTAATTCTCCTTTGTAGTGGGGTATTTGTCTAGTTTTGGGATCAAGGTAATGCTGGCCTCATACATCGAGTTTGGAAGTTTTCCTTCCATTTCTATTTTTTGGAATAGTTTCAGAAGAATAGGTATTAAGTCTTCTTTAAATGTTTGGTAGAATTCCCCTGGGAAGCCATCCAGCCCTAGACTCTTGTTTGTTAGGAGATTTTTGATTACTGATTCAATTTCTTTGCTGGTTATTGGTCTGTTTCTCTGTTTCTTCCTGTTTCAATTTTGGTAGTTTATATATTTCTAGGAATGCATCAATTTCTTCCAGATTGCCTAATTTGTTGACATAGAATTGCTCATAATATTCTCTTATAATTCTTTGTATTTCTTTGGTGTTGGTTGTGATCTCTCCTCTTCCATTCATGATTTTATTTATTTTGGTCCTTTCTGTTTTCTCTTTGATAAGTCTGGCTAGGGTTTTATCAATCTTATTAATTCTTTCAAAGAACCAACTCCTAATTTCATTGATCTGTTCTATTGGTTTTTTTTTATTTCTATCATTGATTTCTGCTCTATTCTTTATTATATCTCTTCTCCTGCTGGATTTAAGCTTTATTTTGTTTATTTATTTTATTTGCTGTTCTTTTTCCAGCTCCTCTAGGTGTAAGGTTAGGTTGTGTATTTGAGACTTTTCTTGTTTCTTGAGGAAGGCCTGTATTGCTATATACTTCCCTCTTAGAACCACCTTTGCTGCATCCCAAAGGTTCTGAAATTTCGTGTTTTCATTTTCACTTGCTTCCATGTATTTTTTAATTTGTCTTTAATTTCCTGGTTGACCCATTCATTCTTTAGTAAGATGCTCTTTAACCTCCACATATTTGTGGCCTTTCTAAATTTTTTCTTGAAGTTGACTTCACGTTTTACAGCACTGTGGTCTGGGGGGGCCTGAGTGGCTCAGTCGGTTAAGCATCTGCCTTTGCCTTGGGTCATGATCCCAGGGTCCTGGAATTGAGCCCCACATTGAGCTCTCTACTCAGTGGAGAGCCTGATTCTCTCTCTCCCTCTGCTGCTCCCCCTGTTTGTGCGCGCTCTCTCTCTATCTCTTTCTGTCTAATAAATAAATAAAATCTTAAAAAAAATAAAGAATTGTCGTCTGAAAATATGCATGGAATAATCTCAATATTTTTGTACCAGTTCAGACCTAATTTGCAACCCAGTATGTGATCTATTCTGGAGAATGTTCCATGTGCACATGAGAAGAATGTGTATTCTGCTGCTTTAGAATGAAATGCTCTGAATATATCTGTGAAGTTCATCTGTTCCAGTGTGTCACTCAGAGCCCTTGTTTCCTTGTTGATCTTCTGCTTAGATGATCTGTCCATTGCTGTGAGTGGGGTGTTAAAGTTGCTTATTATTATTGCATTATTATCAATGAGTCTCTTTAACTTTTTTATTAATTGGCTTATATATTTGGCTGCTCCCAAGTTGGGAGCATAAATATTTACAATTCCCTTTTATTATGATATAGTGTTCTTCATCTCTTATTACAGTCTTTACTTTAAAATCTAGTTTGTCTGATATGAGAATTGCTACTCCAGCTTTCTTTTGATGTCCATTAGCAAGATAAATGGTTCTCCACCCCCTCACTTTCAATCTGGAGGTGTCTTTGGATCTAAAATGACTCTCATGTAAACAGCATATTGGTGGGTCTTGTTTTCTTATCCATTCTGATATCCTATGTCTTTTGATTGGAGCATTTAGTCCCCTTACATTCAGAGTAATTATTGAAAGATATGAAGTTAGTGCCTTTGTATTACCTGTAAAGTCACTGTTCCTGTAGAACGTCTCTGTTCATTTCTGGTCTTTGTTACTTTTGGGCTCTGCCTTCACTCAAAGGATCCCTGTTAATATTTCTTGCAGGGCTTGTTTAGTGTCTACAAACTCCTTTAGCTTCTGTTTGTCCTGGAAACTCTTTATCTCTCCTTCTGTTCTGAATGACAACCTTGCTGGATAAAGTATTCTTGGCTGCATATTTTTCTCATTTAGCACATTGAATATATCATGCTAGTCCTTTCTGGCTTTCCAGGGCTCTTTGGACAGGTCTGCTGCCAGCCTTATGTTTCCACCCTTGTATGTTAGGGACCTCTTGTGCTGAGCTGCTTTCAGGATTTTCTCTTTATCTCTGAAATTTCCAAGCTTCACTATTCTGTGCCTCTTGGACTTGAAAGTCTGTTTCCTTCCCCAGATTAGGGAAGTTCTATAATTTTAATCATAGAAGAAATTGTCACTGTTTTAATTTTAAACATTCTGATAGGTATGCAGTGAAATATCATTTTGTTTTTAATTTGCATTCCCCTAATGGCTACTGGAGTTTAGCATCTTTTCACATGCTTCTTTGCCACCTTTATATCCTCTTAAGTGAAATGCCTCCACATCTTTTGTCCATTTTCTAGCTGAATTTTTTTATTTTTTATTTTATTTATTTATTTGAGAGAGAGAGAGCATGTGCACAAGTGGGGGGTGGGAGAGAGGGAGAGGGAGAAGCAGACTCCCCACTGAGCAGGGAGCCCGATGTGGGGCTTGCTTGATCCCAGGACCCCAGGATCATGACCTGAACCAACTGCAGAAACCCAACAAACTGAGCCACCCAGGTGCCCCTGAATTTTTTTTTTACTATTGAGTTTTGAGAGCTCCTTATTATATTCTACATACTAGTGTATCAGTTCTAGCAGTTTTTTCATGGAGTCTTTAGTGTTTTCTATATACAGTGTCATGTCATCTGTAAATAGTGAAAAGTTTAATTTTCCTTGCTGATTTGGATACCTTTTATTTATTTTTGTTGTCTGATTGTTGAGCTAGGACTTCCAGTACTATATTAAATAAAAATGGTGAGAGTGGACATCCCTGTCTCTTTCTTGACTATAGAGGAAAAGCTCTCAGTTTTTCCCCACTGACTATGATGTTCACTGTGGATTTTTCACCTATGGCCTTTATTATGTTGAGGTATTTCCTTCTAAACCTACTTTGTTGAGGGTTTTTATCAAGAATGGATGTTGTACATTGTCAGATGCTTTTTCTGCATCTATTAAAATGATCATATAGTTCTTATCCTTTCTTTTATTAATGTGATGTATTGTGTTGATTGATTTGCAAAGATTGAACCACCCTTGCAACCCAGGAATAAATCCCATTTTATTGTGCTAAATGATTGTTTAAATATATTGTTGGATTCAGGTTGCTAGTATTTTGTGGATAATTTTTGCATCCATGTTCATCAAGGATATTGCCCTGTAGTTCTCTTTTTTAGTGGTGTCTTTATTTGGTTTTGGTATCAGGGTAATGCTGGCCTTATAGAATGAATTTTCCTTCCTTTTCTATTTTTTGGAATAGTTTGAGAACAATAGGTATTAACTTTTCTTTAGATGTTTGGTAGAATCCTGCTGTGAAGCCATTTGGCCCTGGATTTTTGTTTGTTGGGAGTTTTTTTTTTTATTATTGATTCAATTTCTTTGCTGGTTAATAGTCTGTTCAATTTTTCTATTTCTTCCTGTTTCTGTTTTGGTAGTTTATATGTTTCTAAGAATTTATCCACTTCTAGTTTGTCCAATTTGTTGGTATATAGTTTTTCATAATATTCTCTTATAATTCTTTGTATTTCTTGGTATTGGTTGTTATTTCTCCTCTCTCATTTGTGATTTTATTTATTTGGATACTTTCTCTTTTCTTGTTGGTAAGTCTGGCTAGAGTTTTATCAATATTTTTAAGTTTTTCAATGAACCAGCTCCCTATTTCATTGATCTGTTCTACTGTTTTTTTAGTTTCTAGATCATTAATTTCTGCTCTCATCTTTATTATTTCCTTCCATATGCTGGCTTTAAGCTTTGTTTGTTCTTTTTCTACCTCCTTTAGATGTTAGGTTTGGTTGTTTATTTCAGATTTTTCTTGCTTCTTGAGGTAGGCCTGTATTGCTGTGCACTTACCTTCTTGGACCACTTTTGCTTCATCCCGGAAGTTTTGGACCATTGTGTTTTCTTTTTCATTTGTTTCGGTGTGCTTTTTAATTTTTTCTTTGATTCCCTGGTTGACCCATTCATTGTTTAGTAGAATGTTGTTTCACCTCCATGTAATTGTGGTCTTTCCAGAATTTTTCTTGTGGTTGACTTCTAGTTTCAGAGCATTGTGGTCAGTAAAAGTGCATGGTATGACTTCAATGTTTTTGTGTTTGTTGAGGCCTGTTTTGTGACCCAGTATGTGATGCAGAATGTCCCATGTGCATTTGAAAAGCATGTGTATCCTGCTATTTTAGGGTGAAATGTTCTGAACATTTCTGTTAAGTCCATCTTGTCCAGCGTGTCATTCAAGGTCATTGTTTCCTTGTTCATTTTCTGTTTAGATGATCTGCCCACTGATGTAAGCAGGGTGTTAAAATCCCCTACTATTATTGTATGATTATCAGTTAGTTCCTTTATTTTTGTTATTGTTTCATATATTTGGGTGCTCCCATGTTGCATGCATAAATGTTTAAAATTGTTATATCTTCTTGTTGGGTCTTCCACTTTCCTATGATATACTGCCCTTCCTTTTCTCTTGTTATGTCATTTTTTAGCGATTTTATTTATTTATTTGTTTATTTATTTATTTATTTATTTTTAGAGAGAGAGAGCACATGTTGGGGGAGGGGCTGAGGGGGAGGAAGAGGGAGACAATCTCTCAAGAAGACTCCATGCTGAGCATGGAGCCCAATGTGGGGCTCAATTCCACATCCCTGAGATCATGAACTAAGCTGAAACCAAGAGTTGGACACTCAACTGACTGAGTTACCCAGGTACCCCATTGTTAAGTCTTTTTGTAAAGTCTAGTTTGTCTGATATAAGTATTGCTACTGTGGCTTTCTTTTGACATCCATTTGTGTGATAAATGTTTCCCCATCCCCTCACTTTCAATCTGCAGGTGTCTTTCGGTCTCTATTGAGTCTCTTGTAGGTAGCATATAGATAGGTCTTTTTTTTTTTTTGTCCATTCTGTCACTCTATGTCTTTTGATTGGAATGTTTAATCCATTTACATTCAAAGTGATTATTGATAGATATATATTTATTGCCATTTTATTACTTTTTTGTCATTGTTTCTGGAAATTTCCTCTGTTCTTTTCTTGTCCTTGTCACTTTTGGTCTCTCCTTCCACTCCTCTTAATATTTTTTGCAGGGCCTGTTTAGAGGTCATGAACTCCTTTTGCTTTTTGTTTGTCTGGGAAACTCTTTATCTCTCCTTGAATTCTGAACGATAGTCTTGCTGGATAGCGTATTTTTGGCTGCAGATTTTTCCATTCAGCTCTTTGAATATATCATGGCACTGCCTTCTGGCTTGCCAAGTTTCTATTGTGAAATCTCCAGCTAGCCTTATGGGCTTTCCTTTGTAAGTTAAGGACTCTTTTTGTCTTGCTGCTTTAAAATTTTTTTTTATTGCTATATCTTGCAAAATTAACTATAATATGTCTTGTTGGCCTGCTTTTATTGATTTTGATGAGAGTTCTCTTTGCTTCTTTGATCTGGATATCTTTTTCCTTCCCCAGATTAGTGAAGTTTTCAGCTGTTATTTCTTCAAATAAATTTTCTGTCCCATTTCTCTCTCTTCTTCTTCTGAGACTCCTGTAATACAAATGTTATTACATTTGATGGAGTCACTGAGTTCCCTAAGTCTATTCTCATGTTGCATAATTCTTCTTTCTCTCTTTTGTTGAGCTTCATTGCTTTCTATTACTTACTCTTCTAGGTCATTAATTTGTTCCTCTGCTTCTTCCAGCCTGGTGTTCATTGCATCAAGCCTGTTTCTAATCTTATTTATTGCATTCTTAATCTCTGATTAAATCATTTTTTAAAAAAGATTTTATTTATTTACTTGAGAGAGAGAGACAGAGACAGAGCATGAACAGGGGGGAGGAGGCAGAGGGAGAAGCAGACTCCCTGCGAGCAGGGAGACTGATGCGGGGCTGGATCCCAGGATCCGGAGATCATGACCTGAGCCGAAGGTAGTTGCTTAACCGACTGAGCCACCCAGGCGCCCCTCTGATTAAATCATTTTTAAGTCTTTTATCTCTGTGATGCGGGTCTCACTGATGTCTTGTATTCTTTTCTCAAGCCCAGTGTGTATCCTTATGATTGTCACTTTAAATTCTCCATTAGGCATGTTTCTTATATCTGTTTCACTTTGATTTCTGACCATGGTCTTTTTAAAAAGATTTTATTTATTTATTTATTTATTTGAGAGAGAGAGCGTACAAGTGGGGTGAGGGGCAGAGGGAGAAGCAGACTCTCTGCTCAGTAGGGAGCCCAATGTGGGGCTTGATCCCAGGACTCTGGGATCATGACCTGAGCCAAAGGCAGATGCTCAACCAACTAAGCCACCCAGGCACCCCTCTGACCATGGTCTTATATTGTTCTTTTGTTTGGGATAAATTCTTCTATCTTCACATTTTGTCTGTCTCTGCCTTCTTCTCTGTGTTAGAAAAGCCAGTTATGTCTCCTGCTTCTGAAAGTAATGGCTTTATGATGAAGAGATCATGTAATGCCCAGGGCCTGGTCCTTCAGGGAATATCTCTGGTGTGTGCTGCATGTGCTGTGCTGTTGTGTTTTGGCCATTCCATCCTTCAGGCCAGTCATCTGCATAGGCTCTCCTTGCTTACTATGGGCAGTGTTTGGTCTCTGGCCTGTATGTGGCAAGTTTTAACTACCTGTTCTCTGGTCTGCTTGTGAAATAATACTGTTACCACCTCCAGCAGAACTGAGGCCCTGCAAAAGTCTCCTGTCAGGAGATGTGTGAGCAGGGTTTTGTGCTGGTCTTCTGTGGGAAGGGCCTGGCTTGCTGGGACTGAAGTAAGTGTGACTGAGAAGGGCAGTCCTTTAAGAGTGCATGGGGATGGGGCTTGTAAGCAAGTTAGGCAGCCAGTGTTGGTGCTGTGCTGCTTCCCCTAGGTGGCTCTGTGTTTATGCTGAGGGGCAGGGGAGGGAAATGGTGCCAGGCAGCTCCTTTGTTCCTGAAGAGTTGTCTCCTTGAACGCTGCTTCCCAGGGATGTGCTCTGAGAAGAGCAAATAATCTCCCTACTGCATGCCCCAAGTGCTCTTCAGATTGCTGTTTTCTTGCTGTCTGCCCCTGAGTTGTTTGCCTGCCTTCTCTCTAGGAGCAATTCAGTGTCCTCTGGGTTCTATCCCAGCCAAGCCCACTGACCTTTAAAACTCCACACTTTAAGCCCTGCTGGTTGCAAGAACTCATGAAATTCAACTCCTCTCATTTTCCAAGCCAATGGTTTTGGGAAATGTTCTTTTTGTGTGTTCCCCTGTGTGCTCCTGTCTCTCTCACCCTTCTCCACAACCAAGGCTCCCTCCCCTCCACAGCATGTATGATCCTTTCCTCCTCTAAATTTCATCTCTGCACTTCCTACTTTCTTCGATGTGGCATCTTCTCTCCATTTAGTTGTGGAGTTTGTTCTGTCAGTCTTCAGGTTGATTTCTGGGATATTTAGGATGATTTGGTAATTATCTAGTTCTGTTCATAGGATGAGGCTCCTACTCTGCTGCCATCATCCTCTCCCTGAATAGATTTATTGTATTTGCTATTCTCAATGCAATTAAATACATTATCAATTGGGTTGATGTGCATTTTCCTAAGATCCAGAGCTGGTGTGAAATTCTTAAATAAATCAGTGAACCAAATAAACCCATGGGTCATAGCTGTTTATGCAGATGATGCCCAATCTTTATTTCCAGCCCAGATTTCTTCCCTGAGCTCCAGACCCAGGTCTCCAATTACCTACTGGATATCTCCCTGTGAATGCCCCATAAGCACCTCAAATTCAGCAAATATTACTAAACTCATCATCTTCTTTTTTTAAAGATTTTATTTATCTATTTGAGAGAGAGCAAGCACGAGTGGGGGGGGGGCAGAGGGAGAGGGAGAAGCAGATTCCCTGCTGAGTGGGGAGCCTGATGTGGGGCTCAATCCCAGGACCCTGAGACCATGACCTGAGCTGAAGGCAGATGCTTAACTGACTGAGGCACCCAGGCGGCCTAAACTCGCCATCTTCTTACCCAAACTTGTTTCTTTTCCTATGTTTCCTACCTTAATTGGTGGCATTACCATGTGCACAATGACCTAAGTCAGGAACTAAGCAACAATCTCTCCTTTCCCTGCTAAATTCCTCCAATTGACTTGACTCTACAACTAAAGGTCTATCAAATCAGTACTCTCTTTTCCATCCCCATGGCCATCTCCTTAATTCTGGCCTCAACATCACTCTTCCTGATTATTCCATTTGCCTCTTTCAGTCAAATTTTCATCCTTCAGTCTACTTGCCACAATGGCCCCTGGCAATTGTGTCCTGGTAAATGTTTAACAACAGGCTCTCTAGGGGGAAAAAAAGCTTTAATTTGTAGCATTTGTTGACATCCATTATGTAAATATCCCCATTGTGACTGATTTCAAGCTACTAGCATGTCAGTTAGCTTGCAGAATTCCTGAAATTTTAAGAATCATCTGTCTTTGAGCTGGTTGGAGGCAGCTGCAGGAAACCACTGGTATAAATGAATCTTTGTAACATGCAAATTTGACCAAGTTACTCCCTTGATTAAAACTTCAATGACTCTCCCATACCCAGAGGATAAAACCCAAATTCTTCAGCTCGTCATTCACATTCCTTTGTGATTTAGCCACTATAGACATTACCAGCTTCATTTCTCAAACCACCCAAACTACCAGCCTAATGTCCCATCCATTTTGAATTGGATTCACCAGGCTGTTTCACACCTTTGTATCTTTTTTCTTGCTTCTCTCTGCACCTGGTGAACACCTATTTATTTTTCCAGACTCATTTGATGTCCTCAGGTAGAACTGGACATGCTCATATCAAAATCCATTCAGACTTCTGTCATAGTACCTGTAACTTTTTGTTTTATCTGTTCCTTTATGTTTCTTTCTCTGATACCAACCTGTGAAGTTACTTGAAAATGGACAGAGTATCATTCATCCCTATCTCTCTAACACCTAAGGCCATAGCCTGGTCTATAGATACAATTTAATAAATAGCTATTAAAGGGAAAGTTGATTTAGACTAAGACTTGAAGGAGTTAAGAGGTGGCTGGACAGACAAGTATGAACAGGGAATTGCAGGTGAGAGAAAGTGTACATATATACAAGGTATAATAAGAACACTCTCTAACTCCTTAGAAGGCAAGGTGTGTGATGCTCCTGAGGAGTTTTTTAAATATTCCTCTGAATAAGTAAATAAAGAGGCTATTAGTGAGCCTATCACACTATGGACTTCAATTATGATTAATGGCAACAGTCACTATGATTTTTACACTCCCCACCCCTGGCTCATCTGCCATGGGTACAAAAAATGTGCTGTACTCTGATTATGGAAAATACAAATGCTCCTTCTTTTCCTACTTTTCTTATGAATGATTTTTAAGACTTCTCAGTGTTGATGGTGAGAAGCAGACAGATTTAGGATACATTTTGGAGATTGGGCTTGAGAGGACTTGGTAGATTTGATGTAGAATGTGAAGGAAGGGGAGATATCAAGGATAATTCTTAGGTTATCTAGGTTAACTGGAAAGATGAAATTGTCATTAACCAAGATGAGGAAGACTGCAGGAGGAGCAGGTTTGTTGTGGTGGGAAGATCAAGATTCTATTTTGGACATGCTGAATTAGAGAAGCCTATGAGACAGCCAAGTGGAAAGTTCAGGTAGGCAGTTGAGGACACAAGTATGGAGTTCAGGATAGGGTTGACTATTTGGGAGTAATTAGTATATAAATGGGTGGTAGTTAAAGTGCAAGGACTGGATGAGATTGTCTGGAGAAATATCTGAGGACTGAGTTCTAAATACTCTAAAGTTTGGGGGCCGGGGGAAAAACACTGGAGTCAGCATAAGACAATGTGAAGGAGCAGCCAGTGAGATAAGAGGAACACTATAAGGTTTCAGTGTCATAAAAACTAAGAGAAGAAAGTATTGTAAGAATGAAATTAACTCTATTGAATGTTGGTGTCATAGTCAGTTTGGGCTGCTAAAATAAAATACCATAGACTGCATGGTTTATAAACAGTAGAAATTTATTTCTCACAGTTCTGGGGGTGGAAAGCCAAGATCAGGGTGCCAGTATGGTTGGGTTCTGGTGATAACCCTCTTCCTTGTTGCACACAGCCATTTTCTCCACTTATCTTTACATGGTGGAAAGGGCAAGAGGGTTCTCAAGGACCTCTTTTATAAGGGCACCAGTCTCATTCATGAGGGCTTCACCCTCATGACCTAATCATCTCCCAAAGATCCTACCTCCTAATACCATCACATTGGGGATTAGGATTTCAACATATGAATTTTGAGGAGACACATTCAGCCCATAAAAGTTGGAAGTTGTTGAGTAAAATGAGGATGAAGAAGTACTGAATACAGTTGGCAACCTAGAGCTCACTTGTGGCCTTGCCAAGGACAATTTTACTGGAGGAGTAGGGACCAATACCTACTTACAATGAGTTGAGAAGAGAAAAGAATGTGACAATAGCTCTACAGTCTCACCTGGCACCATCTGAGGTCAGTGAATATTAACCAAGATCTTTATTTCTTCTTGGGAGACAGTGTATGATACCATACAGATTAAGACAGAGTTTAGAGTCAGACTGCCTGGTTCTAGTTCTGATTTAGCCACTTGCTGGTAGTGTGACGTTGACTTCCCTTAGTTCTCAGGGAGGCTCATTTCTCAGATATTTCTCCAGACAATCTCATCCAGTCCTTGAACTTTAACTACCACCCACTAAGGGAGCAAATGACTTCCCTTCTCTGTGCCTCAGTTTTCTCATTTGTAAAGTGAAAATAGGTTGTTGTGAGATATATAAAAATTAATCTGTGTGACATAGAATAGTGCCTGGCTCCTAATAAGTGCTAAAGAAATGGTAGATCTGATTAATATTTCATTTTTAGCCCTCAGAGAGATCTCTGGATTGGAATCCTGGAGGGCAGGCCTCCAGTCCTATTTCTGCCACAGATGAATGACCATGAGTAATTCACTTAAAAATAAAGAAGCTAAAACAAAATATTTCTAGAAATTCAAGGACCTAGAATAAGTTCTAACCTATGTGGATAGCAACTTACTCAAATTTGAAATGGGTGAAATCATGGTATTTTATACACACACATCCACACTCACAGAAACCACTGGAATTTGAAGGGCCAGATATGAGATCACATTAGTTGCTGAATTTAATGTTATATCAAGTAGGAGGCAGCAGGGTTCAATGAAAAAAGAACTGAACTGGGATGCAAAGGGAAGAAAGAAACAATCAGAACTAACATGGCTCAGGTGTCTACACGGGCTAACCAGGCATTTCACAGCAACCCACCATGGTTAAGTATGATTCTCATTTCACAGGTGAGAAAACTGAGGCTCAGAGAGGGTAGGTAACTAGACCAGAGTGGCACAACTATTGAGTAGAAGAATCAGAATTTGAACTCTGCTATTTTGACTCAAAAGTGCCTGCTTTTTCTACCACTAAGGCAGCCATAATGCTCTGTGGTCAAGAGCATAGGCTTTGGAGGGAGAACACCTAGATTTGATTCTAGCTCCTGCCAGTTATCAGCTGTGTGACCCTGTGCAAGCAACCTCTCTTGTTCATTAGTAAAACAGTGATGATAATAAGACTATTTAATTTTCACCGGGCCCCTGTGAGGATTAAACAGTACTATAAGTGAAGCACTGAGCACATAGTAAGGGATCCATAAATGGTAGCTCACAGTAATACAGTATTATACTACTCAGGGTTTAGATTCAGGTTTAGCGATTAGTGCACCCAGATAAGTTACTTTACCTCCCTGGGCTCCAGTTTTTATCTCATCTCTAAGGTTGAATCTCAGATCTGTACCTCTGAAACAAATAATGCAATATATGTTAAGAAAGAAAAAAAAAAGAAGAATGTAGCAGGAGGGGAAGAATGAAGGGGGGGAAATTGGAAGGGTAGACAAACCATGAGAGACGATGGACTCTGAAAAACAAACTGAGGGTTCTAGAGGGGAGGGGGGTGGGAGGATGGGTTAGCCTGGTGATGGGTATTGAGGAGGGCACGTTCTGCATGGAGCACTGGGTGTTATGCACAAACAATGAATCATGGAACACTATATCTAAAACTAATGATGTAATGTATGGGGATTAACATAACAATAAAAAAATTAAAAAACAACAACAACAACAAACAACTTGTATTGAGCTATTGGCTTTAAAGGATTTTAATAGGATTTAAATTCAATCCTAATTTTTTTAAGTAAGCTCTAGGCCCAATGTGGGCTTGAATTCACTCTGAGATCAAAAGTCGCATGCTCTACCAATTGAGTCAGACATGCACCCATCAATCCTAATTTTAAGCATCTTGTGTGAACACTGGCTACTTCCGCTGAGCTGATTGGGGTCACAAAGAGTTTCCTTATATTTGACCTATATCCATCTAAAACTATTTTTTAAAAAATATTATTATAACCCCTTCTGTGATGTTCTGTCCCTATTTAGCCCTTTATTAGTTAAAAGTACCACATAAACATCTATTATGGAACTAGATATCTGGTGATTCAATCATTTTGTTGCTTTCATTTCCCCTTTCTAAACACATTCCAGTTGACTAACCTCAGTAGGTTCTGGTGATTATTTCTTTCAGAGATCCCCTTTGAGGTAAACACAAAGGTACATGGAGTTTTTATCAGTAGAGGTCCTCAAAGAATCAAGTAAAACATTTCCTGCTCTAAGAAACACTACATGAACCACCCCCTCTTCAAAATTTGTTTAAAGAGAAAGAAAAAAGCCAAATATATATCACACTGAATATATCTGTAACACATCATACTCTCCAGTATTATTAAAACAATCAACTCATAACATTTACTAAAAGCTCTCAAAACTGGGAGTTAAAGACCAAAGATTTGGCAACAAATGATGGTAAAACAATTGGTTATACATAAGAAAAAACTGAAATTGGAGGCTAATACTATACCATATACAAAATCCAACTCCAACCTTAATAGACTCTTAAAAATAAAGGCAATATTTTGAGAAAGAAAAAAAAAAAGAACGGCCCTTGATTTTCAGAAGCTGGCCTGGCACTCACAGCTAGGCCATGTTATTCTCATATTTAGACATAAACACAGAACACCCACCTCAGACAAGGTTATGCTGAGACCATAATAAATTGAGACAAAGCAAGGTCATTTCATAATTCTGTCTAAACACTGTGCCAACACCAAAAGCTCCCTCTCTAGGCCAAAATGAGTGACTTTTACTTTACCAATTATAACTTTAGCTTTACGCTATTTTTCCCTCCCCATAGATAAGATTTATTGAGATACCTGATCATAGAATTGCCCCCTCCCACTGTCTGTTGGCACCCAATTTAGAACAAACTCCCACTTTCTTAGGCCCTCCTCCAAATCACTCAACCAAACTTCAATTCCAGTAAAAGGTTTTTTCTAATCCAATTTTACTGAGACACCCCTGGATTCCTCATGGTGTGTTTTTTTCCTTGTTTCAATTAATAATAAATTCAACTTGTTCAATTTTAGGTGGTCTTTGACTAGAGGGCATTGACAACTTAAAAACCTTGAGCAAAAAATATTGGAGAATATATTTTTACTTTGGGGTAGTGAAGTATTTCTTAAATAATATATAACATCATTAACAATATAGAATAAAATTGATAAATTTGAGTGTGTGTTAGGCAACCTCTTATATGGTCCCAATGATCCCCTCCTTCTGGTTTTCACACTCTTGTAATCCCTATTGTTGGCAGTGGGCTGGGTGTAGTAAATTGCTTTTGATGAGTACAATAAGGCAGAAGTGATAGGATTTCACTTCTGAGATTAGGTCATAAAGATTGTGGCTTCTATCTTGGGTTCTCTTTCTCATTCACTCTCCCTCTTAGATTGCTCACCCTCAGAGAAGCCATTTGCCATGTCCTGAGAAAGCTCTACGGAGAAGCATCCATGACAAGCACCAAGGTTCATTAACCACCACATAAGTGAGTTTGGAAGTGGTCCTCCCTCAGTCAAGCCTTCAGATGAGACCACAGTCTCAACCAACAGCTTGACTGCAACCTCATGATACACCTTGAGCCGGAGGCTAAACCATTTTCAAATTCCTGACCCACAGAAAATGTGGAATAAAAGTTTGTTGTTTTAAGTTGCTAAGTTCCAAGGTAATTTATTACATATTGATAAGTAGCTAGTATAGACCACATTAAAATTAAGGATTTTGGTTCATCGAAAGACATGCTATTAAAGTGAGAAACTACAAAGCTATAAATTGTGAGGAGAATATTTGAAATACACATGCTTGTCAAAGGACTGATAACCCGAATATAAATCAAGAACTTCCACAGATGAGAATGGGAAAAAAATTGCTCAATAGACAAATGGGCAAAAGACAAAGATAGGCATTTCACAGAGTGAGAAAGAGGAATGTCAAATAAGTATATGAAAGGACACTCAACCTCATTAATAATCAGACCAAGGCAAAATAAGATCTCATTTTACTCATTAAACTGCCAAAAGTTAAGAAGTCTGCCAATACAAAGTAATAAAAAGGGGAATGTTTATATACTACTGGTGGGAATGTAAACTGAGACAACCATTTCAGAAATATTTTGGTATTACCTAACTAATAAAGCTGAGCATGCCCATATTCTACAATCTGGACACTTCTTTCTTAGGTATATGCCCTGGTAAAAGTCTTTCATGAGTGCCCCATGAAACATGTTCACAGCAACACTATTGGTCATAGTGAAAATATGGAAAAAATTTAAATGTCTGTTGAGAGAAAATTAAATTGTGGTAAGTGCATACAGTGGAATATTATATATTTTTGGAAATGAATTAATTACATCTACATATAACAAAATGAATCTTTTAGAAACATAATACTGAATGAAAAGAGCAAGATGCAGAAGACTATGGAGAGCATATTATATTTATAGTTAGATATAAGGAAAAACTAAGCAATATATTGATTATGCATACATACATAGGCAACAGAATTTTTTAAACAAGTGATAAATATAAAATTCAAAATAGTGGTTAGTTATGTGGAGAGGTAGGGGTGGAATAGAGAGAATCATACAGATAAATATAAGTTATTGGTAATTTCCAGTTTTTAGGCTGGGTGGTAGATTCATGGGTGTTTTATTATTAAGATTTATAACTTAGACCTAGTTACAAATATTCTTTTAAATGCATCAAATATTACTTCATTTAAAACATTTTAAAGAACAAATTAGGAGCATTTTTATTTTTTATTATGGAAAATTAAGAGCATTTTTTTACATCTAAAGAAAGCAACCAAGTTCATTTTTTAAATGGAAAGGAAAAATACAGAAGGGAGAAAAGTTTGGTGAGCTCCTAAGAGGATCAAGAAAAGGAATACAATTCAGGGAAAAAGAAAAAATCTTCCATTCTAAACTATGTTATTATTTTAATCCTAGATCATTCAGGAAGCTATTCTGGCTAAAACAGGAATTTATTAAGAAGATTATACATTCACCTGCAGTTCACATCAAGTAATTTCCATCCATGTTCCACGTCTACATCTTTAAATAGTTTTTAATGCTCTCCCTTCTCAAATCAATCTCAAACTTCAGAAACTGCCACATAAGGAAGTAGATAGAGCTACTTCTATTGGTGCTAGAGGGGAACCAGTCTCAGTTACATTCTTGGGGTTTTCCTAACTGGTTCTGGGGTCTTATGCAATGCCAAATCTTGAATAGGTGTTGAGGAGGATCATTTGTCTTTACAGGTTATTACTGAGGGACATTGTCCACTTGGCATCTTCAGATTGGCAGTCTCTCTGTGGCTTCTGTGCTTGCCTTAGGACACAGAAATCATTATAATATTTGTAACACCAGGCCTTACATTCCTGTCCCTCAAGTTTATTAAAGCAGACATTCCTTTCTGGGGCCTCACGGGGAGGCTATGGAAAGAAAGGCCCAGCTGCCAGCTGACTTCTCCCACCTTCCTGCCCCCCAGCCCATGGGACATTGCTTTTGAATCTGATGGAAGTCCCATTCTCCCTCAAACACAATTCTCCTATGTGCTTGTGTTTTTAGAAAAGAAAGCTCAAATATCTTGCCAGCTGCCCTGTTTTTAGCTCAACCACATGCTTCCTAGAAGGCGAAGAAGTACAGAATCTGCATCTTCCAGAAAAGGAGAAAAGGAAAAGGTGAAATACAGGAAGAAAAACCCCTGATATTTCAAAATACTATCTGGAGATAAGCAAAAGTTTTCCAAATAGGACTCAAAAAAACGCTAACTGGGGCACCTGGGTGGTTCAGTCAGTTAAGTGTCTGACTCTTGGTTTCAGCTCAGGTCATGATCTCAGGATCCTGGGATCCAGTCCCATGTCAGGCTCCCCACTCAGCAGGGAGTCTACTTGTCTCCTTTTCTCTCTGCCTCTCTGCCCCGCACCACTAAAATAAATAAATAAATCTTTTAAAAAACCGCACTAACTGTAGAGGGGAAAAATTGGACTCCTTAAAATAAAGAACTGTTGTTTATCAAAATACACTGTTAAGAGAGTGAAAAGGCAAGACAAAAAAAAAAAAGAAGAAGATATTTGAAATACATACATCAAATAAAGGATTCATGTTAAGAATATATAACAAAGTCTTATAAATCAATAAAAAAATGCAGACAATCCAATTGAAAAATTACTTAAAACCAGCACTTCACAAGAGAAGTTATCCTAATGGCCAGTAAACATGAAAAATTGTTCAACTTCCTAAGTCATCATGAAAATGCAAATTAAAATCATAATGCAATTTCACTCTACATCTACCAGTATGGTTAAAGTGGGACAGACTGACAATACCAAATGTTAGCAAAGATGTGGAACATCTTGATGGGAAACATAAAATGGTACAACCACTTTGGAAAACTGGCATTAACCATTAAAGCTGAACAACTGTAGCAATTCCACTTAGCTATATACCCAAAAGAAATAAATATATATGTTTAACAATAGACATATCTAAGAATGTTTATGGAGGCACTACTTATGATAGCCCCAAATGGAAACTAGCCAGATGCTCATCAGCAGTAATCAGATAAAGAGTAGTATATTCATACAAAGGAATAACATACAGCAATGAAAATGAAGAAACTATTTCTACATAAAATATGGAGGAATCTCACCAACCCAACATTAAGTGTAAAAAGACAGACATAAGAGTACATGTTGTATGATTCAATTTATATAAAGTTTTAAAAGAAGTAAAATTAATTTTTGGTGTTAGAAATCAGAATAGTGGTTTTCTTTGAGATGAATAGTGACTGGGAGTGCACATGAGGAGAGCTTCTAGGGGACTGGCCATTTACTATTTTGGGATCTGGATGCTGGTTCCACAGCTGTGTTCTCTTTATGAAACTTCATTAAACTCTCCACTTAAGATTTGTTCATTTTTCCATATATATGTAATACTTCACTAAAAATTTACCTACAAAATTTTCACCTGAAATTTATCCAGCCACATTGCACCTGCAAATCTGAGGGCCAGACTCTGAAATGTGATTCACCAAAATAACCAATGACTCTTTAAAGCTTTTTAAGTACTGCCCTTCCACTTTTCCTGGTTATACCCCTATGCAGACTTTCCTGGAACACAGAGGACTCAGCAAAATTTCTTTTATAGGTCCTTTTACTGAAACTGAATAAAGTAATCTAGGCACATATGTAGGTTTTCATTAAATATGGTAGGCTGTCACAAATTGGAAAACTTGGTATTCTATACCTACCTCAGCTGGAAATGAGGGACAGCAATTCATTTGAACCTACTTGCCCAACTTCACTTGATGCCCGAACTCATCCATCTTCTGACAAATTGCAATTATCTTTCTTCTTTTCCTTTTTTTCCTTTTCCAGTTTCTCAATTCACACCTTCAACTAACAGAAGATGCCAAACTTTATCGCTCTTACAAAAAAAAATGTATGCTTTTTATAGAAAAATTCAGCAATAGAAAAAAAGAACAAAGAAACAGGCAACAGATACCCCCAAATCCCACCACCCAAGTATAACCAGAGTTAGCAATTGGTGAGGTCTCTCTGTAGAATGTATTCAAACAGCAAGAAGGATATATAGAAGAAAGATGGATCATGGATGGATAGAGATGAATATGAATATTTAAGCCACAAATTGGGAGAAGACAAATTGCCATAAATATAGCAGCAAAGGATTAATATCCAGTATATGTAAAAACTCCTATAAACAAAAAAGATGCACAACTCAATTAAAAAGTGGGAAAATGATATGAAGACAATTTACACAGTATGACACACAGAAGAACCGATAAACATATGAAAAGATGGTAAATCTTACATGTAATCAACAAATTAAAAGTAGAGGGGAACCTGGGTGGCTCAGTTGGTTAAGCATCTACCTTCAGCTTGGGTCAGGATCCCGGGGTCTTGGGATTGAGCCCCATGTTAGGCTCCCTGCTCAGAAGAGAGCCTGCTTCTCCCTCTCCCTCTGCCCCTCTCTCCCCACCCCACTCATGCTCTCTCTCTCGTTTACTCTATATCTCAAATAAATAAATAAAATAAAATAAGTTAAAAGTAGAGTGACACAAAGTGAAAGGAATGGGACACATTCCCACATGTATGCAGTCTTATTGCTAATATTTCACAACAATCATATTGGCAAAAATTAAGTGAATTTTAAAAAGTTAATTAGGTGGTAATATGAAATATTGGTAAAAATGTGAAGAAAAAGAAAAGGAAAAAGGAAAGAAAAAGGAAAAGTTTGCAGTATAAATCAGTACAACTACACTGGACATTAATTCAGAAATACCTAGTAAAATTAAATATTGATGTCCAAGAGAAATAAAGACACATGTTCACAAAAAGACTTCTACAATAATGTTCATAGCCACTGTATTAGTTATCCATTGCTACATAACAAATTACATCAGAATTTAGTGGCTTAAAACAACAAATATTATCTAACAGTCTCTGTAGTTTCAGGCATGGTTTAGTTGAATGCCTCTGCCTCAAGGTCTCTCACAGGGCTGCAATTAATGCATCATCTGGGGCTGTGCTCTTATCTGAAAGATCAATTAAAGGGAGCAGATCACAAAAGGTCATGCATACCAGGAGACAGAGATAGTTTGGGGCCATTTTGCTTTTTTTATTATTAAACCTTTAAAAATTTTAATCCCAGTAGAGTTAACATACAGTGTCATATACAGGTGTACAATATAGTAATTCAATAATTCTATATATTACTCAGTGCTCATCATGATAAGTGTTCTTTTAATCTCTTTCACCTATTTCACCCATCCTTCCACCCATTTCCCCGCTGGTAACTATCAGTTTGTTTTCTATAGTTAAGAGTCTGTTTTTTGGTCTCTTTTTTTCCCTTTGTTTGGTTTCTTAAATTCCACATGTGAGTGAAATTATAAGGTTTTGTTTTTCTCTGACTGACTTATTTGGCTTAGCATCACCCTCGAGATCCATCCACGTTGTTACAAATGGCAAGATTTCATTCTTTTTTATGGCTGAATAATATTCCATTGTGTATATATGCCACTTCTTCTTTATCCATTCCTCAATCAATGGACACATGGGCTGCTTCCATAATTTGGCTGTTGTAAATAATGCTGCAACAAACATAGGGGTGCATGTATCTTTTCCAATTAGTGTTTTCATATCGTTTGGATAAATACCCAGTAGGGAAATTACTGGATCAGATGGAATTTCTATTTTTAATTTTTCTGAGGAAACTCCATACTGTTTTCCACAGTGTTTGCACCAATTTGCATTACCACCAACAGTGTATGAAGGTTCCTTTTTCTCCACATCCTTGGCAACACTTGTTTCTTGTGTTTTTGATTTTACCCATTCTGACAGGTGTGAGGTGATATCTCATTGTGGTTTTGATTTGCATTACCCTGATGATGAGTGATGTTGATCTTTTCATGTGTCTGTTCGCCATCTGGATGTCTTCTTTGGAGACATGTCTGTTCATGTCTCTTGCCCATTTTTAATTGGATTATTTGTTTTTAGGGAGTTGAGTTGTATAAGTGTTTATATATTTTGAATATTAACCCTTTATTGGATATATCATTTGCAAATATCTTGTCCCATTCAATAGGTTGTCTTTTAGTTTTGTTGATAGCTTCCTTTGCTGTGCAGAAGACTTGTATTTGGATGTAGTGTCAATACTTTATTTTTGCTTTTGTTTCCCTTGCCTCAGGAGACACAGCTGGAAAAAAAATGTTGCTATGGCAGATGTCAGAGAAATTATTGTCTGTGCTCTCTTGTAGGATTTTTGTGGTTTCAGGTCTCACATTGAGGTCCTTAATCCATTTTGAGTTTATTTTTATTTATGGTATAAGAAAGTGGTCCAGTTTCATTATTTTGCATGTAGTTGTCCAGTTTTCCCAATACCAATTGTTGAAGAGACTTTTTCCCATTTCATATTCTTGCCTCCTTTGTTGAAGACTAATTGACCATATAATCGTGGGTTTATTTCTGGGCTCTGTGCTGTTCAATTGATCTATGTGTCTATTTTTGTACCAGTACCATACTGTTTTGATTACTACAGCTTTATAGTGTATCTTGAAATCTGGGATTCTGATACCTCCAGCTTTGCTTTTCTTTCTCAAGATTGCTTTGGCTATTGGGGGTCTTTTGTGGTTCCATACAAATTTGAGGGTTGCTTGTTCTAGTTCTGTAAAAAATGCTGTTGTTGTTTTGATAGTGATTGCATTAAATCTGTAGATTGCTTTGGGTAGTATGGACATTTTAACAATATTGGTTCTTCCAACCCATGAGCATGGAATATTTTTCCATTTCTTTGTGTCCTCTTCAATTTCTTTCATGTGTGCTTTATACTTTTCAGAGTACGGGTCTTTCACCTCTTTGGTTAGGTTTAATCCTAGCTATTTTATTATTTTTGGTGCAATTGTAAATGGGATTGTTTTCTTAATTTCTCTTTGTGCTGCTTCATTATTGGTTTATAGAAATGCAATGGATTTCCGTACATTGATCTTGTATCCTGTGACCTTACTGAATTCATGTATCAGTTCTAGTAGTTTTTTTGGTGGTCTTTAGTGTTTTCTATATATAGTATCATGTTATCTGCAAGTGAAAGTGTATTTCTTCCTACCAATTTGGGTGCTTTTTATTTCTTTCTGTTGTTTGATTGCTGAGGCTAGGATTTCCAGTACTATGTTAAATAAAAGTGGTGAGAGTGGACATCCCTGTCTTGTTCATGACCATAGAGAAAAAGCTCTCAGTGTTTCCCCATTGAGTATGATGTTTGCTGTGGGTTTTCAGATATGGCCTTTATGATGTTGAGTTATGTTCCCTCTAAACCTACTTTGTTGAGGGTTTTGTTTTTTCTTTAATCATGATTGGATGTTGTACTTTGTCAAATTCTTTGTCTATTGAAAGGATCACATGGCTTTTATCCTTCTCTTATTGATGTGATGTATCATGTTGATTGATTTGCAAATATTGAACCGATCTTGCATCCCAGGAATAAATCCCACTTTAATGTGGTGAATAATTTTTTAAATATATTGTTGGATTTGCTTTGCTAGTATTTTGTTGAGGATTTTTTACATCTATGTTCATTAGGGATATTGGCCTGTAGTTCTCTTTTCTTGTGGTGTCTTTATCTGGCTTTGGTGTTAGGGTAATGCTGGCTTCATAGAATGAATTTGGGAGTTTTCCTTCCTCTTCTATTTTTTGGAATAATTTGAGAAGAATAGGATATTAACTCTTCTTTAAATGTTTGGTAGAATTCACCTGTGAAGCCATCTGGCCCTGAACTTTTGTTTGTTGGGAGTTTTTTGATTACTGATTCAATTTCATTGTTGCTAATAGGTCTGTTCTAATTTTCTATTTCTTCCTGATTCAGTTTTGGGAGGTTATATGTTTCTAGGAATTTATCTCTTTCTTTTAGGTTGCCCAATTTGTTGGCATACACTTTTTTATAATATTCTCTTATGATCCTTTGTACTTCTGTGGTATTGTTTGTTATTTCTCCTATTTTGTTTATTCATTTGAGAGAGAGAGAGAGAGACAGAGCATGAGCAGGGGAGAGAGGCAGAGGCAGAAGGAGAAGCAGACTTCCTGCTGAGCTGGGAGCCCAATGTGGGGCTTGATGTGGGGTTTGATTCCAGTACCCTGGTATCATGACCTGAGCCGAAGGTAGACACTTAACCATCTGAGCCACCCAGGCGCCCTACTCTTATTTTGTTTATTTGAATCCTCTCTCTCTCTTTCTTTGATGAATCTAGCTAAAAGGTTTATCAATTTTGTTGATCTTTTCAGAGAAATTGCTCCTAGTTTCATTGATGTGTTCTATTGCTTTTTTGGTCTCTATTTTGTTTATCCCTATTCTACTCTTTATTATTTCCTTCCTTCTACTAGTTTGGGGTTTTGTTTTTTCTTCTTTTTCTAGCTCCTTTAAGTGTATGGTTAGATTGTATATTTGAGATTTTTCTTGCTTCTTGAGTTAGTCCTCTATTGTTATAAACTTCCCTCTTAGAACACTTTTGCTGCATCAATTTGGGGCCATTTAGAGGTTGCCTACCACAGCATCTTTATTCATAACAGGCCCACCCAGTTTAGACATCCATCAATAAGAGAATGGATAAACAATCTATGATGCATTCATAAAATAGAATACACTTAGTAGTAAAAAGGCTGAATGAAGGAAGCTTTACACAAAAGAATACATAGTGCAGGGGCGCCTGGGTGGCTCAGTTGGTTGAGCAGCTGCCTTTGGCTCAGGTCGTGATCCCAGAGTCCTGGGACCGAGTCCCACATTGGGCTCCCCGCTCAGCAGGGAATCTGCTTCTCCCTCTGACCCTCGCCCCTCTCATGCTCTCTTTCACTCTCTCTCTCAAATAAATAAATATTTAAAAAAGAATACATAGTGCATAATTTAATTTATATGAAGTTTTATAACAAGCAAAACTGCCAGTCTATAATGGAAATAAGCAGAACAGTGGTTGCCTGTGTGTGGGGGGTAATTGTTTGGGAAGAAGTATGAAGGAACTTTCTGGGTTGATGCTAATGTTCTGTGTCTTTCTTGTTTTTTTTTAAGATTTTATTTATTTGTTTGACAGAGAGAGACACAGGAAGAGAGGGAACATAAGCAGGGGGAGTGGGAGAGGGAGAAGCAGACCTCCCGCTGAGCAGGGAGTCTGATGCAGTGCTCGATCCCAGGACCCTGGGATCATGACCTGAGCTGAAGGCAGATGCCCAACGACTGAGCCACCCAGGCGCCCCTAATGTTCTGTGTCTTGATAAGGGTTTTGACAATGCAAGTATGTGCGTTTGTCAAAATTTGTTAAATTACCACTTAAAATTATATTTAATTACATGTGCATTTTATTACATGTAAGTTTTTACCTCAAAAGAAAAAAAAATATAGACAAATATTCAACTGTATTTAATGGGGTGTGTGCTGAAATATTTAGGAATGAAGTGTACTGATATCTGCAACTTTGAAATGCATCAAAAAAATAAGATGGATTAGGGGTGCCTAGGTGGCTC
This sequence comes from Phoca vitulina, assembly GCF_004348235.1. Taxonomy (NCBI): domain Eukaryota; kingdom Metazoa; phylum Chordata; class Mammalia; order Carnivora; family Phocidae; genus Phoca; species Phoca vitulina. Next base: position 368,937 of record NW_022589814.1, read on the forward strand.
AGTCAGTTAAGTGTCTGATTCTTGGTTTCAGCTCAGGTCATGATCTCACACATATGAGATCAGGCCCCGCATCGGGCCCTGCATTGGGCTCCCTGCTCAGTGCACAGTCTGCTTCAGATTCTTCTCCCTCTGCCTCTCCTTACTCATGTGTGCTTTCTCTCTCTCTCTAAATATTTAATTAAAATCTTTTTTAAAACATAAGATGAACTGATGAATTATCAGAGAAATGGGTAGATGGATAGTTATATATGATAAAACAAGTGTAGTAAATGTGGGTGGGAATGCAAACTGGGTACAGCCAGTTTCCTTAAGAAGTTAAAAATAGAACTACCCTATTATCCAGCAATTGCACTACTGGGTATTTACCCCAAAGATACAAATGTAGTGATCTGAAGGGGTACCTGCACCCCAATTTTTATAGCAGCAATGTCCACAATAGCCAAACTATGGAAAGAGCCTAGATGTCCATCAACAGGTGAATGGATAAAGAAGATGTGGTGTGTGTGTGTGTGTGTGTGTATAAATGGAATATTTACTGGAATATTACTCAGCCATCAAAAGGATGAAATCTTACCATTTACATCAATGTGGATGGAACTGGAAGGTATTATGCTGGGCAAAATAGGTCAATCAGAGAAAGGCAATTATCATATGGTTTCACTCATATGTGGAATATAAGAAATAGTGCAGAGGATCATAGGGGAAGGGAGAGAAAACTGAATGGAAGAAATCAGAGGGGGAGAAAAACCATGAGAGACTCTTAATTATAGGAAACAAACTGAGGGTTGCTGGAGGGTAGGTGGGTAGGGGGATGGGGTAACTGGGTGAAAGGCATTAAGGAGGGCACGAGATGTGATGAGCACTGGGTGTTATATGCAACTGATGAATTACTAAACTCTACATCTGAAACTAATGATGTACTATATGTTGGTTAATTGAATTTAAATTAGAAAAAACAAGTATAGTAAAATATTAATTGTAGAATTTAGGTGGTGGGTACATGTAAATTCACTGTACAATTTTTCAACTTTTCTGTATGCTTGGAATAAACAATAATAAATAATAAATGTTGGAGAAAAATTTAAGATGCATATCCCATATTACCCAGCAATCCAATTCTAGGTATTTGCCCTACAGAGAAATCTCAAACATGAGTATAGGTAGACATGTGCAAGGATGTTCACGACAGTGCTGTATGTAATAGTAAAAAAGTGGAACCAACTCACCTGTTCCTCAGTAAAGGAATGGATAGATCAATTGTGATTTATTCGTGCAATGGAATATAACATACAATGGAACTAGATCTACATGAATCAACTTGAATAAATCTGAAAAACAATGTTGAGTTTAAAATACAAGCTGCAAAATCATGCATACACCATGAGACCATTTATGTAAAAACAAGATAAGTATTGTTTATGGCTAATGTCATATGAAAGAATCCTATAAAAACATCCATTGGAGGGGTGCCTTGCTGGCACAGTCAGTAAAGAATGTGACTCTTGATCTCAGGGTTGTGAGTTTTAGCCCCACATTGGGTGTAGAGATTACTCAAAAAAAAAAAAAATCTTTAAAAATATCCATTGGAGGCGCCTGGGTGGCTCAGTTGTTAAGCGTCTGCCTTCGGCTCAGGTCATGGTCCCAGAGTCCCTGGGATCGAGCCCCGCATCGGGCTCCCTGCTCAGCAGGAAGCCTGCTTCTCCCTCTCCCGCTCCCCCTGCTTATGTTCCCTCTCTCGCTGTGTCTCTCTCTGTCAAATAAATAAATAAAATCTTTAAAAAATATATCCATTGGAATAATATATACCCACCTCAGAATGACTGCCCCTCTGAGAGTAAAGGATGTGAGATAGGGCTCTAGAAGTATCTTTAATGCCTTATGTCTTTCAAAAGCAAAAATATTCCCAGCAATTATGGAAATATATTAATATGTTTAATCTTGGTGGTGGATTTATACTCCTTGAAACAATTACCATGTGCCAGAAACTTTGCTAAATGTTTTATATATTTTCTATCTCATTTAATCCTCAAATGAAGTGGATTACCATTCATATCCATTTTCCAAATAAGGAGCCTAAGGCTTAAGGAGATTAAATAATTTAACCAACATCTGGGGCTCCTGGCTGGCTCAGCTAGTGAAGCATGCAACTCTTGATCTTGGGGTTTTAAGTTCAAGCCCCACATTGGGTGTAGAGATTACTTCAAAAAAATAATAAAATCTTTAAGAAAATAATTTATCCAACACCATACATGCTGGCAGATCCAGAAAATCTAACTGCAGAGTGTATATTTTTGACCACTCTATATTTGTCACCTGATTAACCCTGTGGATTGGTGTCTAAACCTCATGGAGAGAGAGGTTTCAAGCAGGATATGAGGGGCTGATTTTATAAGGGATGCCATGAGACACAGGGGGACAAAAGGTGACACAAGGTGGAGAAAATGGAACTTGTCTTTACTTCTACACAGAATACAATATATCTCTACCAATTCAAAGATTGGAAGAAGCAAGAGACACAACTCTTTATGCAGATGTTGGTGTTCTCATGGTGGATGTTATCCTCTGCTGTGTGTTGAATTGTGTTCCCCAAAAAGATCTAAGTCCTAACCCCCAGTACCTGTACATGTGACCTTATTCGGAAATAGGGTCTTTGCAGTTGTAATCAAGTTAAGATGAGGTCATATTGGATACTCCTCTCTCTTGCCCTTGCATGTTTTTAGGCACTTTAGAGAACAGTCAGAGCCCCGATGGCCCAAGTCCTTGGCGTACTACCTCTGCAGATTCCTGAGTTATGCTGAAAACACATTCCAGGTAACTGCACCTTTGTTTGTTCTTTTATAACTAGGTACCTAGTAAAGTGGAATTTAAAAAAATTATCCCAATTTCTTTATGTCATAAAGACTGTGACTCACTCTGGGCAGGTTTTTTATTACTCTTAGCTAAGGAATAACAAGATCTTTTTTTCTGTGTTTTAGCATTGTTATTCAGAGTTCTGAAGAGTCTTTGGGAGGGAGTAGACCCAATTAGCATAAGAAGGCAAGGTGCTTCCAGAGAGGAAAGGAGCAGAGAATTCAATCCCTTCTTGCTTAGATTTAAAGTTTAGAAATCTGTTGGAGTGGTAAGAAAGGAGCCAGTGGTCCCAAAGGAGAAATTACCTAGACGGCTAGCAAGAATCTAGGCTTTTTATCTAGGCCCTTAATCTCAACACCAGAACCTAAGGGTTCTTGAGGGTTGGACTGGTTTTAAAGTTTAAAGCCCCAGGACTGAACCTGGCAGGCACAATGGTATGTTTTCAGGGTCAACAGCTAAGAATGAAGGATTAACTCAAAGAGCTGTAACCTTGGCACTCCAAACTCTTGCGCTGTGCAGGATAAGGGGAGATGGCAAGAGAAGTAACAGAGCTAGTGGACTGAATGGACTTTCTAGATCTCTCTCTTTCTGCCTAGAGTTTAGAAATAGGACTCATCACCTTGGAATGAATAGGTACCTAGTTTCTTTACTAAGTTAGCAGGGACAGAGGTCTCAAAAGGGAGATGGCAACTTCTTATTAATAAAAGCAGATGAGTGCTTAAACGGTTGATCAGAGACAAAAGACAAGTAACCATTATTTATACTCTTAAGTGGTAAAGTGGGTCGTAACTCCATTCAATGAGTATTTACTGTCTATTATACATGAGGCACAGTACCAGACTCTAAGACTACTGTAGTGTGCAAAAGAGATGTAGTTCCTGTGCTCTTAGCTTATGCTCTTGTAGAGGAGACAGACACTAAATGGACTGGATAAAATTCAGTTTCTCTGCCAGCTCATTGGTTCATGTAGCCCAAATGTGACCTCCAAAACTACAAATTTATATCCTTATCAGTTCAGCACCTGTAGTTAACTACAGGAGGGTCTGGGTCCCCTTCCAAACTCTTAGGGAAGAGAAGCTGATTAGCTTAGCTTAGATGAGGTGTCTATCCTGGTCCAATCAGCTGCAGTCTGGGAATGAGGTGATAATGGCACATTGCCCATTCAGTGGGGCAGTGGGAAGGCTCTATAAGAAGTGAGTATAGGGAGTAAGACAATTGAAAACAATGAACCAGCTTTACATATTGGATTTCACAATATGTATCAAGTAACTACAATAACCTATACAATGCCTAATATAATTTAATAATATCAAGTCCTGGGGCACCTGGGTGGCACAGTTAGTTAAGCATCCAGCTCTTGGTTTCAGCTCAGGTCATGATCTCAGGGTCGTGGGATTGAGCCCCACATCGGGCTCCACACTCAGCATAGAGTCTCCTTAGAGTTTCTCTCTCCCTCTGCCCTCCCCCTCCCCACTCTCGATCTCTCAAATAAATAAATAAATCTTTAAAAAAATAATATTAAGTCCTTCCAATAAGCAAGTGATTCTTTCTTCCCAAAGAAAAATTAAAGCCCCAAATATATCCAAAGCATCTTATCTCTCTCATTTTTTTAGTCAGAGGAATCTCACATGGGTGCCTGGTGGGAGCCCAAATTCCTAATTCTGTTGTCATGTCCTGGGCTGTCTTCTGCCTCTGTTTTGTTTTGTTTGGCTTTGGAAAGAAGTCCTCAAGAAGAGGAGAGGCCTAGCTCTTGCTGAGATGAACCTTAGAGCTGCCCTGGTCTTTCCTACTCTGTGTCAGATGCCAAGATCTACAAACTGGCCAGTGAGTGATCATTAGGCCCCTTCCTATGATCTCTGCCCACCCTCCAAACCTCCACAGGATATTGAGAGGCATCCACTACCATTCCCCAGATAGTAAGCAGAGGTATTGGCATCACCACATCACGTGTGTATATATCAACCACAGGTGACTGAGCCACACTAGATGTTAATTGTGCTCCATGAGAAGAAAATTTGCAATGCAGGATCAGGAAGATCTCTAGGTTTATTTATTTATTTATTTATTTTAAGATTTTATTTATTTATTTGACAGAGAGAAAGAGAGCACAAGTGGGGGAGGGGTGTGGCAGGCAGAGGGAGAAGCAGGCTCCTCACTGAGCAAGGAGCCCAATGCGGGACTCGATCCCAGTGCCCTGGGATCATGACCTGAGCCGAAGGCAGGCGCTTAACCAACTGAGCCACCCAGGTGTCCCAGGAAGATTTCTAGGTCTTATCCCAGTAAGAGGAACTAGAACGTGTATGAGCCACAAGGAATCTAAAAGGGATGAATCTTTCCAGCTTAAGGTCTAAACTACAGACTGGCCAATTAAGCTCCTTGGTCACTTTCCCTCTGGGCTCATACCCTGGGTTCTGTTCCTCTCAGTCTTACTACCCTGACTATGGGCAGTAGGAGGCAGAGAAAACTTTTTTTTTTTTTAAAGTAATCTCTATACCCAATGTGGGGCTTAAACTCATGATCCCAAGATCGAGAGTCAGATGCTCTCCTGACAGAGCTAGCCCCTAGAAAACCTTTTCATAAGGCTCAAAGTAGTGATTCTTAACCAGGGATGACTTTGTACCCTCCCCACCACCATGCCCAGAGGACATCTGGCAATGCCTGGAGACAGTTTTGGTAGTCACAAGTGTGTTGGGAGGAGGTACCACTGACATCTACTTGGTAAAGGTCAAGGATGCTACTAAACATTCTACAATGTACAGAACAGCTCTCCAAACAAAGAATATCAATAGTACTGAAGTTGAGAAGCCTTGGCCTAGAGGGCTTAGAGCAGAATATGCCTCACTCCCATCAGGCCTCCGATCTTTTGGACTCCATTCAAGTTCCCTCTTAGCCTGCTCAGTGAAGGATAATGGTCTAGGGATGAACATTTCTACCCCACTACCTGCACAGGAAAAAAGGCACAGTCCAATAGGTTAACTAGAGAGAGAAAGATGTCCAAACAAGGACAAAGTCAAGACAGAGATATGCCAAAATAGAGATCCCCATAGCAACAGCTTTTAACCTCTCAGTTCTTACCTCATAAAACTCCACCCCTAGAAGAGTGATTCAATTCTGTGTCCTTGAATATTATTACAAGAGCTCCATTTTGGGAGTAGATGGGAATAAGGAAAACTTGAACTTTTCCCATGAACCCAAGTAAGTTGTAAACTTCCAAAATCTAAGCCTTTGTCTCCAGCTAGAATGTCATTTCCCACCATCTTGGCCTGTCTAAATCCTACTAAACTTTTAAGGCCCACATCAATGTTTCCTTACCTGATCCCCCATAACTCCCCAGCTCTTCAAAGTTGGATATCTTTTTATAGCACATATTACTTTCTACTTTGTATTAGGGTTATTTGATTCACAAGAGATTTTCAGCTTTTGCATTTGATTTTTATAACATCTGCATAGTCATATATATTAACACACCCACACCATATTTTTTGACTGAATTTGAACTTGAATCCATCAGACAACAAACATTTCAAGCTATTGCCTGCCATCTAACCCTCCAGTTCCTACAATGAAACCATCTTGGTAGAGCAGATTTTGCACAGTGATCAAATATTTTATTATATTTTCTCTTATTTTATAAAAATACAAATGGAAAGCCAAAAAAGTGAAAGGGCTAATACTACAATTTAGACAAAGACTAATAACATTAAACATGTCAAAAGCAATGACTTGAGGCAAACATATTAGAGCAGCTGGTCAACAGGGGATTCAATTGCGAAGGAAAAGAACAAGGTAAAAGAATATGGACAGATGACTGAAAATACATCATTGAAAATTGAGTCAAAAAAGGTACAGTGTAATGATGAAGGAAATGGAGAATTTTTTAAGATTTTAGTCTGAGAATCAGTATAGATTTCTAATATATATATATGGGCTTCTAGAATCAGAGAAATTCACCATGCCACACAGCTATCGATTAGGGCACAACTACTATGTATAGTGCTATCAAATGAAAAAAGAAGACTGGTGTTCAACTTCCTTTGAACAAATTTGTCAAGAGAGTTGAAAAGAAGGGCACCTGGGTGGCTCAGTTGTTTAAGCGGCTGCCTTTGGCTCAGGTCATCTCAGGGTCCTGGGATCAAGCCCTGCGTCCGGCTCCCTGCTCAGCTGGGAGCCTGCTTCTCCCTCTCCCTTTGCTCCTCCCCGCTCATACACTCTCTCTCTCTCTCAAATAAATAAATAAAATCTTAAAAAAAGAGAGAGAGTTGAAAAGATACCTCAAAGTCAACATGAAAGTTCCCTGCTTAATCCTTTGAAAGTCATTATCAAGTCCTTCTTCCCAACATTAAAACCAGAAATGCTTGAAGAACTAATGGCCAAATTTTTTCAAAATTTGTTGATTATAAAACCACAGACCTTTTTTTTCAGCCCTTGACTAAATTGTAAGCTCAAGTGCTAGGACTTGGCCTAAGGGTTCTAGGGCTATGGGTTCTCACCATAAATTGAGCACAAAGTATTAAATTAATGAATGTAATAAATAAATGAACCTCACTATTTTCCAACAAATATTTGCTGAGGTCCACAGAAGAGATAATACAGTTCTTGAAAGTAGAATGCTTTCAAGTGTAAGGCTTACTTGTGAAAGGAACTTCTGTTCCCAAAGATTATAGTGTTTCTAACAAGAAGTCTGCTATCATCATTAACATTGTTCTGTACGTAAATTATCTTCTTTTAAAAACAAGCTTTTTTAAGATTTTCTCTTCATCATTGGTTTTAAGAAATTTCATTATTGACATGCCTTAGTGTAGTTTTCTGCCTGTTTCTTCTGCTTGGGGTTTTGTTTTTGCTTTTGTTTTTTAGTTTCTTGGATCTGTGGTTTTCTTTTTTTTTTTTTTTTTTTTTTTTTTTGAAAGATTTTTTTTTTTTATTTGAGAGAGAGAGAATGAGAGAGAGCACATGAGAGGGGGGAGGGTCAGAGGGAGAAGCAGACTCCCTGCCGAGCAGAGAGCCCGATGCGGGACTCGATCCAGGGACTCCAGGATCATGACCTGAGCCGAAGGCAGTCGCTTAACCAACTGAGCCACCCAGGCGCCCGGATCTGTGGTTTTCTAATTTTCAACAAATTTGGAAAAATTTCAGCCAATAGTTCTTCAAATATTTTTTTCTGACACCCCCTCCTTTCTGGGACTCCAATGACATGTGTATTAAGGCCTCTTGAAGTTGTCTCACAGCTCACTAATGCTCTGTTCATTTTTTTCAGTCTTTTTTCTCTGTGTGTTTAACTTTAGAGAGTTTCTTTTTTAAAAAAACATTTTTTTTCTCTTTTTTTAAAGATTTATTTTAGAGAGAGAGTGCCTGTGAGTGGGGAGAGGGCAGAAGGAGAGGGAGAGAGAGAATCCTCAAGCAGACTCCCCATGAATGCAGAGCCTGACTCAGGGCTCTATCCCAGGACCCTGAGATCATGACCTAAGCTGAAACCAAGAGCTGGCCACTTAACCAACTGAGCCACCCAGGCACCCCATAACTAGATAGTTTCTATTGTTATATTTTCAAGTTCATTAATCTTTTCTTCTGCAATGTCCATTGTCCAAAAAATATCTTAAAGCAACTTGTTTTTAAAAAGATACTCTATAGAGGTGCCCGGGTGGCTCAGTTGGTTAAGGGGCTGACTCCTGATTTTGGCTCAGGTCATGATCTTGGGGGTCCTGGGATCCAGCCCCGCATCGGGCTCTGTGCTCAGTAGGGAGTCTGCTTGAGGATCCTCTCCCTCCAAATAAAAGATACTTCATGTACAGAACAATTATAAGGATGATAGCAGACTTCTTGTTGGAAACAATATAATCTTTTAGAACAGAAGCTTCCTTACCAGGCAAGGTCTGACATCTTAGCTTATGCACTAAAACCCTATGAATGAATGAATGAATGAATGAATGAATGAATGAATGCCTGACTGCCTGTAGCACTTATTATAAAAATATGCACATGTTAATTTGTTCTTCAGTATCCTGTAACAATTCTTGAATTATTATTTTCATTTTTACTTGTTTATGCCGTATCTCTTCCTCTGTAGTCTCTGTCCACCATAAGCAGGGACTATAATTGTGTGTTTCTCTTTTTCCCAAGTAGCAGCATTAGTATAATTATTTTGCCCAGGTTTCCTGACTCTCAGTCCAATACTCTTGTTTAACTATTCTACTAACCAGCATCCTTAACATAAATAGTTTACCAAGGTAATTATAAGTATCCCTTGGCATATGCAAGGATGTATTCTTGAAAAGGCATGTATGGTTTTTTTCTTTTTAAAGATTTTTATTTATTTATTTGTCAGAGAGAGAGAGGGAGCACAAGCAGGGGGAGCAGCAGAGGGAGAGGGAGAAGCAGGCTCCTCACTGAGAAAGGAGCCCGATGCGGGACTTGATCCCAGGACTCTGGGTTCATGACGTGAGCCGAAGGCAGACGCTTAACGACTGAGCCACCCAAGCGTCCCAAAGGCATGCATGGTTTAAAATTGTGCAAATTAAAAGCAATTTTCTCTCAAGAAATTATGGTAAAAGATATTATTATGCCATTTCCATTTCAGCTAGGTAAAAGTTTTGCTATAGAAGTAACATGTGCTAACTATCCCTAAATGCACACACTCCCAAATGAGGTAATCATTATTAAAAATATGGTGTGGACTCTTTCACAATTTTCTCCAGGTCAATAGGAATAAATGTAACACATTATTTTTAATAGCTGCATAATATACTTTAGTGTGGATATACCATACTTTATTCAACTATTCCTCTATTGATGGGCACGCAGGTTTCTTGGTGCTTTTATTTCTGTAGGATAGACTCCAAACAGCTTGGTCAAAGGGTAAGTGTATGTAGCAGACAAAATCAGTTGCCATTTTCCCGCCTCTTTCTTGCTAACAGAATGCTAATTTTGTTCAGGTATTAGGCAGAGAACCCTAACCTCAAGGAAGGTGGTCCTGCTCCCTGGTCTGTATGTGACATGTAATTCAGTTATGGCAAAGGAGATGCATGGACAAGTTTTCTGGGGGATGTCTGGAAAAAACTGCCCTTCTTTCAAAAAAGGAGAGTGGCACCTCCCTTGCTTCCCTGGCCACTGCCATTCTCCTTTTCTACCTTTGAATGCGGTTGTGATATTTAGATTCAACAGCCCATCTTACACACATGAAGTAAAAAGCCTAGGGATAAAAAGACAATATGTCAAAGATGGTGGATTAGAGGGAGGGAAAAAAGCCTATATTCTTGAGACCCTGTTGAGCAGCTGATCCAATGTGTGTCCCTCCATATTTCTTGATATGTGAGAAAGAAAAACAAACCGCTGTTTGTTTAAGCCACTATTAGTCAGATATCCTGTCACTTGCAGCCCAAACCATTCTGAACTAATACTGTAGATTTTTAATTTTATTAGATTCTTCAGATTACATTCAAAAAAGGTAGTGTGAGGGCGCCTGGGTGGCTCAGTTGGTTAAGCGACTGCCTTCGGCTCAGGTCATGATCCTGGAGTCCCTGGATCGAGTCCCGCATCGGGCTCCCTGCTCGGCAGGGAGCCTGCTTCTCCCTCTGACCCTCCCCCTTCTCATGTGCTCTCTCTCTCATTCTCTCTGTCTCAAATAAATAAATAAAATCTAAAAAAAAAAAAAAAAAAAAAAAAAAAAGGTAGTGTGAGTCCTACTTCTATCAGCAATGGATGGAAGCAGGTAAATAGACATTCATCTGGAATTTATTTTTGTATATGGCATAAGGTAGAGATTTTTGTTTTCTTCTAGTTGGATGATCAATTTTGAAAGCACCGATTATTAAATAAACTATCCTTTTTGCACAGAATTGAAACAGATACTTTATTTTTACTTTTTTTAAGTTTTTATTTTAATTCATTAATGTACACTGCTATATTAGTTTCAGGTGTATAATACAGTGACTCAACACTTCTATACATCACTCAGTGCTTATCACGACTATTGCACTCTTTAATCCCCATCACCTATTTAACCCATGCCCCCACCCCCTTCCCCTCTGGTAACGATCAGTTGGTTCTCTATAATTAAGAGTCTGTTTCTTGATTTGTTTCTCTCTCTCTTTCTCTTATTTTCCCCTTCACTCGTTTGTTGGTTTCTTACATTACACATATGAGTGTAATCATATGGTATTTGTCTTTCTCTAACTGGCTTATTTTGCTTAGCATCATACTCTCTAGCTTTATCCATGTTGTTGCAAATGGCAAGATTTCATTCTTTTTAATGGCTGAATAATATTCCATTGTATATTTATACCATGTCTTCTTTATCCATTCATCAATTAATGGACACTTAAGCTGCTTCCATATTTTGGCTATTGTAAAAAATGCTGCAGTAAACATAAGGGTGGGGGTGCCTGGGGGGTTCAGTCTGTTAGGCGTCTGCCTTCGGCTCAGGTCATGATCTCAGGGTCCTGGGATTGAGCCCCATGTCAGGTTCCCTGCTCAGGAGGGCATCTGCTTCTCCCTCTCCCTCTGCCTCCTACCCCCTGCTCATGTTCTGTCTCTGTCTCTCTCTCTGTAAAATAAACAAACAAACAAACATAAGGGTGCATGTATCCCTTTGAATTAGTGTTTTTGTAGTGTGATTGCTGGATTGTAGGGTAGTTCTATTTTTAATTTTTTGAGGACCTTCCATACTGTTTTCCACAGTGGCCACACCAGTTTGCATTCCCACCAACAGTGCATGAGTATTCCTTTTTCTCCACATCCTCACCAATACTTTTTATTTCTTGTATTTTTGATTTTACCCATTCTGACAGGTGTGAGGTGATATCTCATTGTCATTTTGATTTGTATTTCCTTGATGGTAAGTGATGATGATTATCTTCTCATGTGTCTGTTGGCCACCTGTATGTCTTCTTTGGGGAAATGTCTGTTCATGTATTCTGCCCATTTTTATTGGATTATTTGGTTTTTGGGTGTTGAGGTTTTTTTGGCATTGAGTTTTATAAATTCTTTATATATTTTGGATACTAACCCATTTACAATTGCACCAAAAAATAATAAAATAGCTAGGATTAAACCTAACCAAAGAGATGAGAGACCTGTACTCTGAAAACTATAAAACACTGATGAAAGAAATTGAAGAGGACACAAAGAAATGGAAAAATATTCCATGCTCATGGATTGGAAGAACCAATATTGTTAAAATGTCCATACTACCCAAAGCAATCTACAGATTTAATGCAATCACTATCAAAACAACAACAGCATTTTTTACAGAACTAGAACAAACAAGCCTCAAATTTGTATGGAACCACAAAAGACCCCCAATAGCCAAGGCAATCTTGAGAAAGAAAAGCAAAGCTGGAGGTATCCGAATCCCAGATTTCAAGATACACTATAAAGCTGTAGTAATCAAAACAGTATGGTACTGGTACAAAAATAGACACATAGATCAATTGAACAGCACAGAGCCCAGAAATAAACCCACAATTATATGGTCAATTAGTCTTCAACAAAGGAGGCAAGAATATGAAATGGGAAAAAGTCTCTTCAACAATTGGTATTGGGAAAACTGGACAACTACACACAAAATAATGAAACTGGACCACTTTCTTACACCATAAATAAAAATAAACTCAAAATGGATTAAGGACCTCAATGTGAGACCTGAAACCACAAAAACCCTACAAGAGAACATAGGCAGTAATGTCTTTGACATAGGCCCTAGTAACTTCGTTCTAGCTATGTCTCCTGAGGCAAGGGAACCGAAAGCAAAAATAAACTATTGGGACTCCATCAAAATAAAAAGCTTCTGCACACTGAAGGAAACAATCAACAAAACTAAAAGTCATCCTACAGAATGGGAGAATATATTTGCAAATAACATATCTGAAACAGATATTTTAATGTTTCTGTAGTTACTGCTTTCAATTTCTGTATCTTCCTCTCACACCCTTTTCCCCCATACCCAGGTTTTATTGCCTCAGGGGAAGGGAATGTGGAAGGACAAAAAGCAGATTTCACTTGCCAATCTCTTTGTTTTTGTGTTTCAAAAGCCCAGGTCCTTAGGGGAGGAGATTAGGGGCAAAGACAAAGTGTCTTGGTCAGAAAATATGAAGGGCAAAGGATTTTATCCAGCTTAGAGAGAGATTCTAGCACTTCCTGTCCTTAGGGCTGGGGATAACGTAATGCTATTAGGGAGACCCATGGGTCCTGGTAGGGGGACCCATGCTTCCTGGCACCATCTCTGGATAGACAGGAACACTTGAGAAAACAGGGGCTGTTCTATGCAGCCTTAACAAAAATTCCCAAGCCACTGGCAGGATCCCAATGTAACAAGGACCTGCCAGATAGTAAAGGAACACTGTGGGCAGAGGTAATGGACCTCTGACTGCTAAGCTGTGTTGCTTGATGGCCAAGCACTTGACGGACTTCTGTTCCCAGGTCTTAGCACTGTGTAATAGCCCAGAACTGTGGCATAAGCCTAGGGTGGAGAAATATCAAGAAGAATTGAGGTTAAGTCACATGGTGAAGGAAACAATCAATAAAACGAAAAGACAACCTATTGAATGGGAGAAAATATTTGCAAATGACACATGTGATAAAGAGTTAGTATCCAAAATATATAAAGAACTGATATAACTCAACACCCAAAAAACAAATAATCCAATTTGAAATGGGCAGAAGACATGAACAGACATTTCTCCAAAGAAGACATAAAGATGCCCAAAAAACACATGAAAAGATGATCAATACCACTCATCATCAGGGAAATGCAAATCAAAACCACAATGAGATATCACCTCACACCTGTCAGAATGGGTAAAATAAAAAAACACAAGAAACAACAAGTATTGGTGAGGATGTGGAGAAAAAGGAACCCTCTTGTACTGTTGGTGGGAATACAAATTGGTGCAGCCACTGTGGAAAAAAACCAGTATGGAGGGTCCTTAAAATATTAAAAATAGAACTACCTTATGATCCAGGAGTCACACAACTGGGTATTTACCCCCAAAATACAAAAACAGTAATTCAAAGATACATGCACCCCTATGTTTATTGCAGCATTTTTTACAATAGCCAAACTATGGAAGCAGCCCAAGTGTCCATCGATTGATGAATGAATAAAGAAGATGTGGTATATATATATATATATATATATATATATATATATATATATATAATGTAATATTACTCAGCCATAGAAAGAATGAAATCTTGCCATTTGCAACACCATGGATAAAGCTAGAGAATATAATGCTAAATGAATAAGTCAGTCAGAGAAAGACAAATACCATGTGATTTCACTTGTATGTGGAATTTAAGAAACAAAAGAAACAAGCAAAGGAAAAAAAGAGAGGGAGAGACAGACCAAGAAACAGACTCTTAACTATAGAGAACAAGCTGATGGTTACCAGTGGGGAGGTGGGTGGGTGGATGGGGAAATAGGGAATGGGTATTAAAGAGTACACTTATCATGATGAAAAACAAATAAAATGAATAAAAGGAACCAAAATAAAAATGAAAATAAAAAAGAATTGAGGTTATTTTACCAGCCCCATAGAAAAGGGAGCTTGGAGTCTAAAGTTAAATGTAATTTTAGAAAGATACAACAAAATGATTGAGAGCATGGACTCTGAACTAAACTAACTGGGTTCTAATCTAGCTGTGCCATTTACTTGCTGTGTTACCCTGGCAAGTTATTTAACTTCTTTGTGATTTGGATTAACAATTTGAAAAATGGTGTTAATAATGGCACTTACCCCATAGGATTCAATGGGTTTGTATAAAGCACGTAGTAAATATTATTTTGTTATTATTATTACTAGTAGTAGTAGTGGTAGTAGTGGTAGTGGTGGTATTAGGGGTAGACTTCATTTGTTTCTGCTACATGAAGGATTTGTAACAGGACTGTTTTAAAAGACTATTACAGAATGTTGGAACAGATATAGAGGGGTCCATGGAAGGGAAGGTGAAGGGAGGGAAGGAGAGAGGAAGGAAAGGCAGGCAGGCAAATGCAGACTTGTTAGTTAGCTCAGAAAATTGAATTCTCTGATTCCCAGAAAAGTATACTATGTTAGACTATACATTTCTCTAAAAAAAAAAAAAATTATTTACTTATTTTGGAGAGAGAGAATGAGCAGGAGGGGCAGAAGGAGAGGGAGAGAGAATCCCAAGCAGACTCCACGCTGAGCGTGGAGCCCAACATGGGGCTTGATCTCATGACCCCGAGATCATGACCTGAGCTAAAACCAAGAGTCAGACCCCTAACTGACTGTGCCACCCAGGTGCCCCTAGACTGCACATTTCTAAAAGAATTGATCTTCTTCTGGAGAGAGAAAGGGCTGTTTCAGCACCCCTCTGTATCCTATCCACATGGGGACTTAGCAGAAGAATTAAGATTCCAGAAGAATTAAGATTCCAGATTTAGAGAAATGATGTAGGTTTCCTCTTTTTTTAGGCTAAGTGGTCAAGGCAAATGTATTTACCTTAAATTTGCCCCCCTACCTGATATCTGGCCTGGGGCACATGAGGAAAGACTGTCTAGGAAGAGGAGATCAGACTCCATAGTAAATCTCCAGAAATTGTACTGTTTAATCTGAAAGGTGGAGATAGCTGCTCATTTCTGAGCTAGGTGATGTTTGTTCTTACTCAGGGGACACTCAACTTCTGCTGGAAGGAGAGAGCGTCCTGGGATGACATTAACAGACCCTAGTTGATTCAGGTAAGAAATTCCCCAGTACCAAGGCTTGCCTGGAGAAAAGATCACCCAGGCATCCAAGTCCTGGGAATTACTGTCTTGAGCAGAGGGCATCTGGATGAGAAGTAAATTTTCTTTTTTTCTTCCTTTCAAATTTTTACTTAAATTCTAGGTAGTTAACATATAGTGTAATATTGGTTTCAGGAGTAGAATTTAGTGATCCATCACTTACATATGACACCCAGGGCTTATCATAACAAGTGCCCTCCTTAATACCCATCACCCATTTAGCCCATCCCCTGCCCACCTCCTCTTCAGCAACCCTCAGTTTGTTCTCTATCATTAAAGTGTCTCCTATGGGTTGCTTTCCTCTCTCTCTCTTTTTCTTTTTTCCCCCACTTCCCATATGTTCATCTGTTTTGTTTCCTAAATTCCACATATGAGTAAAATCATATGGTATTTGTCTTTCTCTGACTGGCTTATTTTGATTAGCATAATACACTCTAGCTCCATGCACATCATTGCAAATGGCAAGATTTCATTCTTTCTGACGGCTGAGTAATATTCCATTGTGTATATATATATACACCACATCTTCTTTATCTGTTCATCAGTAGATGGACACTTGGGCTCTTTCCATAGTTTGGCCATTGTTGATAATGCTGCTATAAACATCGGGGTGCATGTACCCCTTTGAATCTGTGTTTTTGTATCCTTTCAGTAAGAGAAGTAAATTTTCTTTGCCCTAGGTGCTAAGATTTAATAGAGGGAGAATGTGGCTGCAATATTTTGAGACATAAATGGATTTTTTTCTTTCCTGTATTTCTCTCCATTTTCTCTAACCCCTCCCCCTGAAAAAGTAGTCAGCTTTGTGGTATATCTCAGGGGCAGGAGGTGGTGAGGCAGGAAACCAAATACTCTGTCAGTCTCTCTAGCTTTTGTGTTCCAAAAGTGGAAGCCCTAGGGAAGGGGGATTAATGTCCAGAGGCAAAGACAAAGTATCTGGGCCAGAAAACTAGAAGGAGGAAAGATTTGTATAAGGCTAAAAAAAAGATTCTTCTCTTCCTCACTCCCCTCTCCTTGGTGCTTGGGGTGGGGGTGGGGGGCAAAGAGAGCTCTTTGGGAGGTCAACCCGCACAAACTGCCAGGAGCAACATTTGGTTGGCTGGAAGACTCAAGAGAGGAAGGGCTGTGTGGAATGTCTAGGTAGATGGACCAACAGGTGACCTTGACAATGAGTTCTGTGCTCCAAGTACGGCAGAAACATTGGAGAAAACTATAGCACCTGAAAGGACCCATGTGGGCAGAGGGCTGAGCAGTAACTGACAGGCCCTAAGGACTTGGAAATATATAACTTTACTCCACCCCCATGCCTGGGTACTGCATAAGATCCCGAACTGTGGCATCACCTGGGATGAGAGAAAAGTACATTAAGAATGACTTATATTGTTTTCCCAATAACCTGGTAAGAGGAGGGCTCAGGGTCAGAAATTGAGTTTCAGAAACAGTCACAACTCTACCTATGGTTGTAGCAGTCGGATAACTGTCAGCTTTGAGGTTCATCTTTGTTCCATCTTGTTAATTGAAGGAGTTAACTTCTGTGTGGTAGGGAGGAGATCAACATCTAGTAGGGCTATGAAAATAACCCCCAGCCCCAGCCCTGTGGGATGCTGGGGTCTAAAAATGGTTCCAGCAAAAGCTTTTGTAATTCCTTGGCACCAGAGCCTTCACATAAGATGAACTAGATTACTGGAAGAATGTTTTCCTAGAATAATGTAAAGCCAAATTACAAGTAGTTAATATAAATCAAATTTTCTATTTGATGAATAGAAACCTCACAAATGCAACCTGAGAGTCAGTGCAAACCAGTGGGTTAGAAAGGAATATTCCCTGCCATACATTGTTGACTAGCTATAATTCCAATTCCCCTTTCTGCCTATAGTGAGTGGCATTTGTTCTGAGTTATGGACAGGTTGCTTCAAATAGAAGAGCATGTGTGTCAATAAAAGGTCTAAATTGAGAAGAGCCTGTGCTTGAATGGGGAACAGACTGATTTTCTAATTTCTGAAGTTTGTAAAAGTCACACTACTTTACATTTATTTAGCAAATGTTTGACTGCCAAAGAGGGACTTCTCAGAAGGGTTCATATCTGAGCAGGTTGAAGGGCTAACATTTCCAGGTATTGCTCTGTATTGATTACATCATGGCACTGCTCAGAGACTAAGGAAGAAGAGCAGGGCCACAACTGAGGGAGGTACCTGTTGATTTTCCTAAAGGTGGATGCGTGTAGTGATGGTGGGAGTACGGTAACACTGAGAAATAAAAATTGTGGTTCAATTAAAGAAAATGGTGGGCACAAGTTTCTAGTTACCATCTCAGTGGGAGTCAGGGGATACAAAGACTTGTAATAACTTGGTAACCTTTGAAACTGCCCTTTGGTGGTTGGCTGTTTCCTGTTTTCTCCATAGTAGTCAACAGTTCAACAGGGAAAAGGGACTATCTTAGGGGCAGTGAGGAAAGGAGTTTAGGAGACTCCATTCATTCTACAGCTAATTTGGAACACAGAGACCTTTTAAGGTAGGGTGGTGGCCCTATTTGGAGAAATCACACCTTACTCTTCCAAATTTTGCCAGGATCTCCACAGGTGAAATTGTTGGACCTCCTAGCCCCGAATTTCATTCCTTTAGAGTCTCTTTCCATTGTCAAAAGTGGAAGATGGGGATTTGAATCTATTAAGGGCATAGTCTGGTTTTCTTACATGTTCTGGCAATCCTGGGATCAATAAGTGGCTTTCAAGAGGAAAGATGTAAAGACAACAAACAGGGCTACATGGCCTCTCACCGTTCCACTCCATTTGGACTCTGGAAACCTCATATTTAACTTTATTGATGTTTTTTTAAAGAGCTGAAAAGGCTGAGGTTGTGAGCGCTATGGTAGGAAAAGAAAAAAGAAGTGGAGAGAGAAGATTGATAGAACTCTGTAATAGGGCCCTGAGGCTGGGCAGTTATAAATATTAGCCTGGCGTTTTCCACACAGCCTCCTACCCTCAAGGCATCCTGCTAAAGCTTGAGGGGCATTTGAAAGAAATCCTGCCCGTTAGGAGCTTTCATTCAGTGGCTCAGATACCAAATGCAGCCTGGGGGATTGAAAAATGCATGGGCTCTAGAGTGAGCACACTTGGGTTCAAGTTCTGACTCCTTCATACTTAGTTATGTGAACTTGAGCAAGTCATGTCTGTTTTCCCCTCCTGAGCCTCAGTTTCCTCCTCTATGGAGCCAGGATTATTCATGCGAGAATGACAGAAACGATTCTGTACAGTGCATGATACAATGCAGGAAGCAGTTCTTAAATAAAGCCGCTGCGCTGAGGTTAACATGTAGTGAAAGCCTGAAGGAGGTAGCATTCACTACCAACTAAAGGAGAAGGGAGGTGAGCGGTAGGAGATGGTGAGAGCCTGCCGAAGAGGGAGGTGGCCTTTCCGCATGCGCGCAGTCTGGGAGCCCAGCAGAGCAGAGAGGGGGCGGGGCTAGGTTTCTGAAGGGGTTGCTATGGCACCGAGGGGCCAGGGGAGGTTAACTGAACCCTTAAAACATTACTCCCTCCCCCACCCGTCACTGCCTAGGCCGAAGGCCATTGTTCCCAGCAAAATGGCGTCGGTAATTTCCCTCCCGGCCAGAGGCCTAAATAAGGCTGAGGATGGGAATGGGACTGGAGATGAGAACAAAAACTACAATTCCCAGGGTACACCGCACCCGCCTGCGAGGCGCAAGGCACGTGCCCAGGCCTAGCGGTTACATGCCGTCAAAAATCCGTTTTCATAGCTTCCCTTTCCCATCCCCACTTTCGTTGTTGCCCAGCCCCCGCGCGCGCGCACTGCGGTCCTGAGGGGTGGGGGGGACATGCCGTGGTCGTTGCCCTCGCAACGTAACCGGGAGACCGGTATTTGTAAATCTGTGCTTCGATTTCTAATCCCGAAGCCGGCAGGTATGGGTCTCGCGAGAAAAGACGGGAGTTGGAAAAAGGGAGTTAGGGGTGGTGGGTGAAAAGGTGCCTGCGGGTACCACATCTCGGCAGAGCTGCTGCATTTAGAGGCTTGCGGATAACAGAGTGGATGGTGGGTGGCTGGGAAGTAGTGTGTGCTTGGACTTCTCTTTTTTGGAGGGGAAGAAGGTAAAGCAGCCGTGGAGACAGAGCTTTTGAACACACAGGAGGTGTCACGCGTGTCTTTTTGGAAAGGAGAGAAGCCTTTCTCCTGCTCGACGCGCATCCCTCTCTCCCGCTGTGCTGAAGAGGGCGGGGGAGGAGTGCGCACGCTCTAGTTGGCTAGCCACTCGGCACCTCGCAGCGATAGGGGCTGTTCGGAGTTGGGGCTGCTCCGTCGGCTTTCTCCGCCCCTCCCCCTCTTCTTTCCTCCCCTCCCTTCCCCGCCCCCCTCCACCCCCCTCTCCTCTCCAGAATTCCCTGGCTGGAGTACGCGTGCGCCTGTTCTGCTCCCGGGCGAGCGCGAGCTTGGGCTCGCACCCCGCTCCCCTAACCCCGCCCGCTCTTTACCTACCGGCTGTAGCTGGCCCGGTGGGCTCGCGGGAGACGCTCGCGCGCGCACGCGCACACAACGCGGAGCGGAGCTCGAGACATCGAGGAGGGGAGTAAGAAGCATCCGAGGAGGCGATAGAGGAGGAGGCGGTGTGTGTATGTGTGTGTGTTCTACGGTGTGGCTCGTCGAGGGGCGAGCGGAGGCTTGAAAGAGGGCGAGGGAGAAGCGAAAAGAGTCCGAGTGTCTGTCCGTGAGAGCCTCTAATCTGGTGAGGGTCCCGGGCCGGCCGGGGCTCTGGGAGAGAGGGAGGAGGCCGGGGGGCGTGTCTGGGATCCGGCTGAGAGATGAATGGGCCGGGGATGAATGGAGGGAGGCAGCGGCGGCCAAGAGTCTGTTCGGAGTAAGCGCCCTAGCGGGGGGCGGCTTGACCGAGGCAGGGTGATTGCTGTCGCCAAGAGGTATGGGACGAGGCCGGGCTTGGGTCTTCGGGGTTGTCGGAGCTGCTGTCCGTTTGAGCGAACAGGCGGAGAGGAAAATTCTAAGGGGGGAAGTGGAGAAGGGCAGGTTTGGGTTTAAGGTGCGTTTTTTGTCTTTTCTGTTTTTGTTGGGGGTGGCAACTTTGGGAGTTGATGGAAGACTAGGGGATGAGGAAGGTGAGGAGGATACATGGGGAGGCGGGAGATGGTTGACAAAGGACTGAGTGATCATTTAAGTGAGATTGAGGCTGCTGAAAGAGGAGATCGCTTCAGGTGTGGGAAGTTGAGTTTCAGTGGGTAATGGGGTGGGGGAAAGTGGATATAATATAGAGATTCAGTTGATGTGTGAAAGTCAAGAGGACTGGATCGGGTGAGAGAATATTGCTGTGTGGTTGTGTAAGTGGGTTAGGTTCAAGGAGATTGAGAGGTGTTATTTGGGAACGGGTGGTGTTTTCTGTGACTGACAGCTTGGGGATGGGGAGGAAATGGTATGGTTTAGGATAAAAGTGGTGAGGTGGCTTCACTGTACTGAAAGAGGTTTTGTTGGACTAGTTAAGAGTGGTGAAACATTTATGGAGTGGGCTGTGGGTGGAAATCCTGCACGTGTGTATCTCCCTTTCTTGGGAGTTGATAGACCCTGTTAAAATGAAATCGAACCCTCAAAACAGATGCGAGCGGTATGGCTATTCCTTCTTAAGAATTACCTTTGACTAAAACAATTATATGAATAATAGGCTATAAGTTGTGAAAATCTTCTGTGTAGTAGTGATTGCATCCAATTTGGGGAGGCATTGTTACCTGTTTTTCATTTATAGTAAGTTGTAATACCAAGATAACTTTTGAAGAGATCTCAGTATATGACACAAAGCAGCAGGTGTCTTCTAGACAGTCTCTAACCTTTAGATTGATGAGTTTAAAAATTGTTTAAAGTCAGCAGCCTAAGGGAAGGATACCCTGCATTAAAGGATAGCTAAAATGCACCAAAGCTGAGTTTGAATGCTAAAGTAATTATACGTGATTTTTTTTTTGGTCATTCTGAATTTACCTTGTTTGAAAATTGGCACTTTTTTTTTGGTGTGAGTTTAAATTATAGCAGATTACTAGGACATTTTGTTCTCTGAATACATTACTTATCTTCTGGTAAGGATGCCTTGTGATGGTCTCATTCTGTTCTGGGTCAAGATTAATAGTTTATGGATTTGTAACTTTTCATGGTTACTTTTTACAAACTTTACTGACATATACTTATTATCTTGGAAATGTTGCAAATTTGAGAACATTCCCATGCCCTTTTTCTTTTATTCTGCTTTGATGTTGCAAAGAGTGTAATCCTTGTTTTGGCTACGCAGAGTTTAAATACAAAAGCTAATACTATGTTCATATTCTCTTAGATTAAGATGAATACTTAGTGTATTAAGTGGTAGAGTGGAAGTATAAAAGCAACATGAGAGCCTGGGAATGTTGCACCAATTTTGGCAGGCAAGGTAGCCTCCCCATTTTGAACTAGATGTTCAAGTTTTGAGGCTGGGAAGTGTAATCTTGGTATATCTGGGGAGTGGAAAGAGATAAGGCTGGAATCTTAGATTGAGGCTGGGGTGAAGGACTACCCTGCAGAATTAGGAGCCTTTGACTATTTAAGAAGGGGAACAACACAAGCAGATTTTTGATGTTCATCTCTCTTTTGCTTCTGATGCCCCTGCCCCCCCCCCATGCTCTCTCTTCCGTTCCCTTTGAATTTGAGCTCATTCTTTTTAGACTAACCTCTGTCATTAGTTATTCCCAAAAGCCTTTCCTGCTCCCCCCGCTTTTTTCCTTTTCCCAGCATCCTCCACCAAGCTACATTAGGTGCCCCTCTTCAGTGGTCCCATCACACCTTGTACATATTTTTATTACCGTACTTCTGTCGGTAGGCAGGCAGGAAAGGTATTTGCCTTTTTATACTTAAGAGAGAAAATAAAGCCCAGAAAGATAAGAGCTGCCCTAGTAAGTTAAGTGGTGGACCCTGGAATTTTGACTTCTAGACCAATGTTGATTCTCATATCACAAGTCTACATTTGTTGATGTAATTATTCTATAGTGTTTTAGGAGTTAAATTTCTGTAATTTGGACTTTAACTTTCTTCCATAAAATACAGGAATTTTTCATTAAAGTGTACATTAGTTAGCCAGTAAGTGATAAAGCCAGTGGTTACATAGAACCAGAGTAGTCAGAAATAAATGAGAATTGTTATATTATTATAAGATTTCTAGTCAGATAATTTACTTTAAATTAACAGAAGGTCTAAATTTTTGTGTATATGTTTGTTGGGGGGGGGATTGTGTGTAAGAAAAAAAAACCCTTTCTCAGTAACCCTTCTTAGTATAAGTAGACCAGTTCTATTTGCAGATATACTTGATTATTTCTTTTGGCTAAAACCCAGAATACTTTCAGAGAGGTGGGTTTTTTCCCATTTTTTGTTTGAGATCATAAAATTTATGGCACTGTTAGGAGATATTTGATGATTGTAAAGGACATCTATAAAACCATTCATTCAGAAATCCCCAAAACTTCAAGAGTAGAATTTGATGCCATTTTAAATTGTTTTCATAGAGCTTGTCATGAGATACTTGGTTTAGAAAATGTTGAGGTTAAGTTACTGCAGTAATGAGCCTTTAGTTCCCCTTTCTTCAGGGAAATAGTATTTTTTTTCATTAACAGAAATGAAGTAAGATTGTTTTCTGTTACCTGGTAACTTTATTGTGATAAAATTCATATAACATAATGTACCATTTTATTTTTTATTTTTTTTTATTTTTTTATTTTTTTAAAGATTTTATTTATTTATTTGAGAGAGAGAGAGAGCACAAGAGGGGGGAGCGGGAGAGGGAGAAGCAGACTCCCCGCTGAGCAGGGAGCCCGATGCGGGACTCCATCCCGGGACTCCAGGATCATGACCTGAGCCGAAGGCAGTTGCTTAACCAACTGAGCCACCCAGGCGCCCATAATGTACCATTTTAGAGTGTACAATTCAGTGTCATTAAGTACCTTCATGATTTTGCACATCCAGTTCCAAAACATTTTCATCACCCCAAAAGGAAACCCTGCACTCATTAAACTGTCGCTTCCCGTTCCCCTTTCCTCCCAGCCCCTGGCAACCACTAATCTGCCCTCTCTATGGACTTGCCTATTTCATATAAATGAAATCATGCATTATATTACCTTATTGTCTGGCTTTTTTCACTTCACATGTTTTTGAGGTTCACTAGTATTGTGGCATGTATCAGTATTTCATTCCTTTTTTTAGAAGTTTATTTTATTTAGTAATCTCTACATCCAAGGTGGGTCTTAAACTCACAATCCCAAGATCAAGAGTTGCATGCTCTTCCGACTGAGCCAGCCAGGTGCCCCTATATTGCATTCCTTTTTTATGATTGAATAATATTCCCTTGTATGGATATACTACATTTTGTTTATTTATTCATCAGTTCATAGACATTTGGGATCTTTCTACCTTTTGGCTTTTGTGAATAATGCTGGTATGAATATTTGTGTACACGTTTTTGTTTGAGCACCTGTTTTCAGTTCTTTCAGGTATGTACCTAGAAGTGGAATTATTGGGTCATATGGTAATTCTGTTTAACTTGTTGAGGAACCACTAAACTGTTTTCCATAGTGACTGCACCATTTCACATTCCCACCAGCAATGTACAAGGGTTCCAGTTTCTTCACATCCTCACCAACATTTGTTACTTTCTGGGTTTTTTGTTTGTTTGTGTGCTTTATGACCATCCTAAGTGGGTGTGAAATGGGATCTCATTGTGGTTTTTATTTGTCTTTCTATAATGACTAATGATGTGTAGCATCTTTTCATGTGGTTGTGGCTATTTGAATTTCTTCTTTGGAGAACTAAGTCTTCTGCCCATTAAAAAAAATTTTTTTTTAATGCTGACTTGAAGGAGTTTTTAAAGAATATATTCTAAATACTAGACCCCGGTCAGACATATGATTTGCAAATATTTTCTTCCATTCAGAGTTGTTTTTTTTTTTTTACGTTGTAGATAGTGTCTTTTGGTGCACAAAAATTTTGAAATTTGAAGTCCAACTTATCTATTTTTTTTTTAAGATTTTATTTATTTATTTGACAGAGACACAGCAAGAGAGGGGACACAAGCAGGGGGAGTGGGAGAGGGAGAAGCAGGCTTCCCACTGAGTAGGGAGCCCGATGCGGGGATGGATCCCAGGATCCTGAGATCATGACCTGAGCCGAAGGCAGACGCTTAACGACTGAGCCACCCAGGTGCCCCAATTTATCTATTTTTTTGTTGTTGTTGCTGCTTGTGCTTTCTGTGTTATATTTAAGAAACCACTGCCAAATCCAATACAAAGAAGATTTACCCCATCTCTTCTTTGAAGAGTTTTATTGTTTTAGCTTTAATATTGAGGTCTTTGATCCATTTTGAGTTAATTTTTGTATATAGTATGAGGTAAGGGTCCAGCTGTATTCTTTTGCATGTGGATTATCTTGAAGTTTTATAAACTATAAAGTAGATAAGGGGATGGGAGGTATAGGCTTCCAGTTATGGAAGTAATAAGTTACAAGGATAAAAGGTACAGCCTAGGGAACATAGTTAATGGTATTGTAATAGCGTTGTATGGTGGCAGATGGTAGCTGTGCTTGTGGTGAGCATAGCATAATGTATAGACTTGTGGAAACACTATGTTGTTTGCCTGAAACTAATGTAACATTTTGTGTCAACTATACTTCAATAAAAAAATACATAATACACGATACTATACATGTATTTAAATGAAACTATTTTGTGGCAATATCTAGTTATTCTTTGGGCATTTGTGGAGGAGAAATATTTCTAAATGCATTTTTGAAGGTCATGCTTTATATTTGAAGAGTGGGGATATTCTAAAGCTCTTTATGAGGCAGTGAGACTTTCGTGATCAGGAAACTTCAATATGGCAAGCTAGATAATCCTTATGGTAAAGTTACATAAGTATTTTGTTTTATTTTTTTATAAAGAGTATTATTTTTGTTTTCAGATTGTTTGTATAGGGTGAAATCTTTGCTTAAAACTAGGGGAAAAAAGCAGATTTAGTTTATAATTAACAAGAAATTGGCATTGGATTTATCCTAAAAGCAGCCATATCTACGTGTTATTTGGTTTCTGATTGTGAGCCAGCTTCTTGACCAAAACATATATCAATCAGTACCTTGTGGAGACTTTTTATTTGTAGCTTAGGCTATAATCACCTGTACATTGTCCTATTCATTTAGGAATCATGTAAGATTATTTTAGTTCCGTTACTTGTAAAAATGAGAATTAAAATTTAGCACAGCACAATTGGTTGGTAAATCTCAGCCTCTAGTTAAGTGTAATTAAAATAGGGACGTTATTTTGAATTGTTTTAAACACTGGGGGGTGTGTTTAATAGAAGAATGGGAAATTGGCTTGATCAGCCCCAAGACCTATGGGGTGCTAGTTCAGCTCTGATGATATCCAGTGCTGCCTAGAGAATAATTTTTGTCCTGATGAGCTACTATGGCATTTCCATTCAGAGTTAGCCTTTGAAGGTTTCTAGCAAGAGAAAAAAAAAAAAAAAAAAACAAACCCTTGAAGATATGTGGTTCATTTACTAAGGAAGCTTTCAAATGTCCTGATAACTTACTCTGAAGCTGTTAGTCCCAATGAATTTTGGAGTATGACTTACCCAACATATTTGTAAGGTTCTACCATTCATTCAACAAATATTTATTGTGTTCCTCCAGTGTGCAGGGTTGATGTGTTGGGAATAGATGAAAAGGAAGCAAAGCAGGCAATGACCCTGCTCTCTTTGAGGTAACGTTATAGTTGGAGGACAACAGACAGTCAACAAATATATCAGAACATAAATGCTGAGAAGAATGTGTTTTTTAAAAGATTTTATTTATTTTTTATTTTTTATTTTTTTAAGATTTTATTTATTTATTTGACAGAGAAAGACACAGCGACAGAGGGAACACAAGCAGGGGCAGTGGGAGAGGGAGAAGCAGGCCTCCCGCCGAGCAAGGAGCCCGATGTGGGGCTCGATCCCAGGACCCCGGGATCATGACCTAAGCCGAAGGCAGACGCTTAACGACTGAGCCACCCAGGTGCCCCTAAAAGATTTTATTTTTAAGTAATCTCTACACCCAACGTGGGGCTCAAACCCACAACCCCGAGATCAAGAGTCACATGCTTCACTGACTGAGCCAGCCAGGTACCCTGAAAAGAAATTTTTTTAAAGGGTGCTGGGATGTTAGAGAGAAGACTCTTTAGCTCAGGTGGTTAGTTTGGAAGGTTTCTTTGAGATCTGAATGTTAAGAGACCAGCAATTCTTAGTATCCTTTCTGTTAATTGTTATTTTGTTAAATTGTTAATTTATCTCTTCTAAACACTTTAGGTTTCTTAATATTTTCAATGTGTGAGTTACATGCTTTTGTTTCTAAGGGAAAAAAAAAACAGGTACATTCCTTATGAGAAGACACCATGTTCCCAATTGAAAATGTCACTGGAGTAGGAGTCAGCCTGGGTTCTAGTCTTGCCCTCAGTGTAATCTTGTGTAAGTCTGTAAGCATCGATTTCCTCATTTGTTACTAAACAAAGCAAAAGCCCTACCTGTTTTGCAGGTTTTGTTTTGTTTTGTTTTGTTTTTGGCTAATTAAGTGAGAAAATATACTTTGTAAATTATACAACCATGTATGAAATACAGTGTATTCTATTAACACATTTTTGGAGTCAAAGTTTCTTGATTGAGCAGTATTTTCCTACCAATTTAAAGCTTTCATGTTTCTAACCATCTGGTAAATTTTAGCACCAAATATCTAAACTCATTGATTAATCAGGAGGGGTTGGGTTCTTAGAAAGTGGTAGTGTGGTAGAAAGTATGTTGGATTTGGAGCTAGAAAACTGGGGTTCCAGAATTCTCCTCTTCACTTACTAGCTTTATGACTTGGGCAAGATGCTAAACTTTTCTGAGCCTTCCTAATTTTCTGAATTTGGGGTAATACCACATAGCTCTCGGGGTTGTTGTTAGGAGTAATTGAGTTAAATAGATGAAGTTCTTATGGAAACTATAAAGCAAGGTTTGATAAACTTTTCTGTAAAGGACCAGATTGTAAATATTTCAGGCTTTGCAGGCCATGAAGTCTGTTGGAACAACTCAGCTCTGCTGTTGTAGCAGCCATAGGCAATATGAATGAGTAAATGAATGAGTAAATGAATGAGTGTGGCTGTGTTCCAATAAAACTATTTATGAACATTGAAACATGAATTTTGAATAATTTTTCTGTCATGAAATACTATTCTTCTTTTGATTTTTTCCCCAACCATTTAAAAATATAAAAAATTTTCTCAGGTTACCTGCTGCACAAAAACTGGCAGTGGGGTGAAGTGAGTTTGGCTTGCGGGCTGTATGTAGTTTTGCCACCACTGTTGTAAAGGGTTAGGCAGAATAAAGTGTTAATTAGGGATTTGAGGGTAGGTGATTGATAAATATAAAGCCAGGTGCCCCAATAAATATAAATTGTTTAATTTTGATAATGAAAGAAGATGGAGATGATCTCAACCCCTTTTCTAATTTGGACCCAGAAATTTCTTCACACAAAATGAGCATCTTTAATTGAGGAAATGATCTTGCCAAAGCAAAACTGGATGATGGCAGTGAGGAAGAAGATAGTTTTAGTGTTATAAACTCCCAAGGACTGTGATGTGGTTATGCATTGTATGTATCTGTGCCATACAGGACTGTGTATAGTGTTATGCATGTGGCTCCACATCATATGTGGCCTCGTATTATGAATAAAGAGTGGACTTGGGAGTCCAGTGCCTGAGTTGAATTCTGGCCTTGGTTTACTGGCTATGTGATTTTAGACAATTAACTTAATTTTTTGAGCCTATTTTCCTCATTTGTAAAATGGGAGTAAAAATATTATCTACCTCAAGATTTTTGTGATATTTACATGAGAAAATGCATGAAGGGGCTTATGGTGCTTGGCACAAAGCATTCAGTAAGTGTTAATTGATATTTATTTGGATTTATATTGTACATACCTTACTAGTTTTCTTCTTCCTTCAGTTATTTTGAGAAATGATAATATCCTTAACTGGTTCTTTTATGCAGGTTGTTGATGGACAATTCTGCTTTAAAGGATTAAAATAACATAGAGGTAGATTAAAACCTTAAGGTCCAGGGGCGCCTGGGTGGCTCAGTCGTTAAGTGTCTGCCTTCAGCTCAGGTCATGGTCCCAGGGTCCTGGCATTGAGCCCCACATCAGGCTCCCTGCTCAGTGGGAAGCCTGCTTCTCCCTCTCCCACTCCCCCTGCTTGTGTTCCCTCTCTCGCTGTGTCTCTCTCTGTCAAAAAAATAAATAAAATCTTGAAAAAAAAAAGTAAAACCTTAAGGTCCACCTTTACATAATTTCTGCCCTCCAGTGGGTAACTATTATTAAGAGTTGACTGTAGGGGCACCAGGCTGGCTCAGTTGGTAGAGCATGCAACTCTTGATCTTGGGGTTATAAGTTCAAGCCCCATTGTTGGGTGTAGAGATTACTTAAAAATAATAAAAAAAAATCTTAAAAAAGAATTGACTGTGAACTTGTACAGTCCTTTTTCTCTGTATTTACATGTATATGCATATGCAAATAAAAAATAAATATGTTATGACTTGCTCTTTTCCCAAAGAATATGACTTAGGGCTCTTTTCATGTCCATATATGTATGTTCACATCATTCTTTTTAATGAATACATAGTGTTTAATCTGCAGGATAAATTAAGAGCATATCTTTCCAGGCTTTTTTATATGCATTTAGACATATGTGAGTACATTTAGAAACATAAGGTTTTGTGGGTTTTTTTCCACATAAATAATATGTTGTATATGCTATACTATAATTTGTTTTTTTTCACTTAATAGTATTTATGTGTAAGAGATTTTTATACACTAGTATATATCATCTCTCATTTTTTAAACAGATGCATATTGTTACATAGTACAGATGTACCAAGGCTTACTTTACCATTCTCTTATACATGGATATTTAAGTTCTTCTCAGTATTTTTTGCTATTCCAAACAATGCTTCAGTAAAAGTCCTAATGCATGCATATTTGTATACATACAAGAATATTTCTCAGGTAGATACTAAAAAGTGTAATTACTGGTGATAAGTATGCATTAAGATACTTGGAATTTGTCAAATGAAAAGGCTATTCCAGTTTGTGTGCCAAGAGTGCATGAAGTGCTGAATTTCTCATATGCTTCTTGAAATGTAATATTAACAGATTTTTTGGCTCATCTGATGGATAAAAAATGATATTAAATTGTTTGAACTTGCATGTCCCTGCTTACTAAAGAGTTTGAGCCATCCTCCTATCATCCACATATTGGCCATTTGCATTTCTTACTAATTTTTTTAGTTCTTTGTATATTCTGGATATTAATGCTTTGCTATACATGTTGCAAATGTTTGCTCCCAGTCTGTTGCTTAGCTTTTAACCTTGTTCATGGTCAAATGGGCAAATGTGTTAGCTTTTTATTAATGGTCTTTGCATTTTGTCTTTTTATGAAAGCCTTTCTTCAGGTTAGAAATCTATTCAGCCATATTTTCTTTTAATAGTTGTATAGTTTTGCTTTTACGTTTAGCTCTTTAACCTACCTGGAATTTATTTTTGTGACTGGTTTTAAGTAGGGCTTTAACATTCCCTCCCCCACCTTATAGACAGTTATTCTGACAATGTTTATTATACTGTCTGTTCTGTGCTGAAGCTACATTATTTAACTTAATATAGCTGTATTATATTACAGCTTTCTTTATATAGGTATTGCATATTTCTTCTTGAGTTTATTCCTAGATGAGTATGTTATAGCTCTGTTGCTCTTATGTACAGGATAGTGTGTGTGTATTTAAAATCTCAGTGACCTGTCTTCCTCCAGACACCCAGCCTTTCTCTCCCCTTCCTAGTGCTGCCCACCTACAGGTCCCTCACCTTAGAATAGCTGTTGTTTAAATTACATTTTCTAGCTGATTATTGCCGATGTATAGCAAAGCTATTGATTTCTGTTTGTTGATTTCATCTTTGGCCTTTCTGTTGGGCTCTCTTGTTAGTTCCTATTACAGTTTTTAGTTGATTTGCTTGGATTTTCTAGATAGATAATCATATAGCTTGCAAGTTTTGAATTTTGTGTCCTACTTTCCAATATTCATACATCTTGTTTTATTTCCTTAAGTGGTAGCAGCGATAATAAGAATTCTTGACTTATTCATGACTTTAATTATTGTTTATGTGAAAGATGCTTAACCTCACTCATAAGATAAATGCTAATTAAAACCACACTGAGATTCCTTTTTAAAATCTATTGGAGTGTTAAAAGTCAAAACGTTTGATAACACCTTTTTTGTTGTCAAGGCTATGGGGTAAAGGACACTTTTACACGTTGTAGGTGGGAGTTTGAATTGGTACAATGCCCATGGAAGGCAGTTTGGCAGCATTATATGTAGATACACATGTATTATGTGTATTATTCTGGATATATTAGCATACTTCAATAAAAGTTGAATATGCAAATTTCTTTTGCTCCAACAATCTCATTTCAGGAAATACATATATACACACACACCCACACACATATATGCAAAATGTGCAATGCTATTTGTCATAACAAATAACATAGCAAATAATTGAATACTATATACTATATAGGTTTTAAAAAATAAGAATGAGGAACCTCTATGTAGTGACAGGGAAAAAATATCAAGTTGTTGTGACTATAAACAAAAGTTTGATATATACTATGCTACTTTTTATGTAGGGAAGGAGAAAGAGAACATATATTTATATTTGCTTATTTGCCTAAAGAAACTCCAGAGGGCTACACAATAATCTAATGAGTGGTTACCTGTTGGGGGAGTGGTGGGAACTGAATGGATGGGAAACAGCGTTGGGAGGGAACCTGTTAATTATATACCTCTTTGATTTTTGAATTTTAGGACTATATTTTTAAAAATTAAAAATGGTTTCTTGAATTATTTCAACTCCTCCAAGAACATTTTTGTTTCTCTTGATCTTTCTTTTCTTTGTTACAGGTTTTCTCCAAATGGCCGTCTCCTGATTCTGTCCATATTTAAGAATGAGCTAGTAGAAGGGCTGACTGGGAGTTCTGTGTACGGAGACAGGGTTGTCAACTGGTAGGCTTTATTTTGGGGTGAGTGGGT
The DNA here is from genome assembly GCF_004348235.1 of Phoca vitulina. Taxonomy (NCBI): domain Eukaryota; kingdom Metazoa; phylum Chordata; class Mammalia; order Carnivora; family Phocidae; genus Phoca; species Phoca vitulina. The sequence continues at coordinate 400,687 of NW_022589814.1, forward strand.
GGACAGCTGGCTATTAACACTTGGAGGACCCAAATACCAGAGGGCAAAGGGCTTTGCTCTGGGGTGCCCTTGTTCATCTGGATTTGCTGAATTTGGTATTCTGTGTGCAAGGATTTTTGTCTTTGGTGGAATAGGGAGGAGAGTTCATCAACTGTGTCATAATTCAGACCTTCAATTAGTCCCTTTTTTTCGGCCTTTTTTTTTTTTTTTTAGCTCTGGCGCTTTATGGGATCACTTATCTCTGGGGTTTGGTCCTGCATGTCTTCTCCATCCTGGGTTGGAACCATTTCTATTACATATTTTAGGTTGTAGTATCCTTTGATTTGTGTTACTAGGCAGTTCTTTCCTGTCTGCTGTCTGTCAGAAATTATTGAAATCTTGTATTTCCTATGCCATTTTCCATCTGTGTCCTTGGCTTGTGACGTACTTTTGTACTTTTTTTTACCATCGCTTTTCCAGGGTCTTGGAAAGTATAAGAGATATAAGTGTTCAGTTCATCTTCTTGAACCAGAAGTCAACAGTAGTATATGTTAAACTTGAGTAAACTGTAGGCTCCTTGAGGATAAGGACTTTTTTTCTTTTATCCCCAGATCCTGACAGTGCTTGGCACTTGGTAAATGTTTATTGATGTGACTATAGCTATATGAGAGAGAGAGGATTATTAATGGGAAATTTACTGTGTAATTCGGACAATTTATTAAAAATTTTTATTGAATTATACTTGACATACAACATTGTACTAATTTTAGGTGTGTACTACATAGTAATTTGACAATTCTATACATTATGCAGTGCTCACCACAGTAAGTGTAGTTACCATCTGTCACCATACAAAGTTATCACAATATAATTGACTATATTCCCTATGCTGTAGTTTTCATCTCTGTGACTTACTTATTTTAGAACTGGAAGTTTGTATCTCTTAATCACTTTCCCTATTTTGCCTATCCCCTCACTCCCCTCACATCCTTGTCAACACTGGTTATTTCTTGTCTTTTTGATACTAGCCATTCTGACAGGTGTGAGATGATACTGTGGTTTTGATTTGCATTTCCCTAATAATTTGTAATATTGAACTTTTTTTAAAGTAAGCTCTGTGCCTAACGTGGGGCTCAAATTCATGACCCTGAGATCAAGAGTTGCATGTTCTACCTGCTGAGCCAGCTGGGTGCCCCATGTTGAGCATCTTTTCATGTTTCTCTTGGCCATCTCTTTGTCTTCTTTGGAAAAATGTCTATTCAGGTCTTCTGCCCATTTTTAAAAAAGATTTTTATTTATTTATTTATTTATTTAGTGCGAGAGGGGAGAGGGGCACAGGGAGAGGGAGAGAATCTCAAGCAGACGCTGCCATGCTGAGCTCGGAGCTGGAGCTCACAACCCTGAGATCATGACCTGAGCCGAAATCAAGAGCCGGACGGTTAACCAACTGAGCCACCCAGGCGCCCCTGTCCGTTTTTAATTGGATTATTTGTTTTTTGGGTGTTGAGTTGTATGAGTTCTTGGTATATCTTGGATATTAATTCCTTATCAGATATGTCATTTGCAAATATTTTCTCCCATTAAGTAGGTTGACTTTATATGCATTCTTTCAATTGCTGGTTCCAGAAGTTGAAATTCTTGAGCCATTGATTAACAAAATACTGATTTTTATGCTGAATTTCTCATAGATAGAACCATAATAAGCTATGGGGGAATATTATTTCAAACTTTTCACTCAAATGCTCCAGGATTATATATCAAACAGGCTAAAGGAGTAGATATAGGGTACACATGTGTGAGATTTTTCCCTATAATTTCAATCTCTATGGAAGTGCTTTTGAGGTTATCTTTATACATATTCCTAGTTTGTTACCATTTTATGAAGGAAAAAATGGTCATGCAAAGGTTACGATATATAGCTGTTGAACTTAGTAAGAGGCTTCAGTTTTGAGGCCTGATTTTTGTGGACTATTTCACTGAGGTATGTTTCTGCATTGCTGAATGTAGAAGAGATGTTTCCTGGTCACTGAAGCAATGCCAACATGGTTTATTACTGGAAAGCTTTAAAAGAATGCATTATATACTTATCAGCCTTTCTAAGTGAGTCTACTGAAAATCATTTAATGTTTTTTAGAGTATTGTTGAATAGTGCTTTAATACAACGCTGCCCCTAGGGGTCATTAAGATGTAGAAAATAAAAGCTTCTATTTATTGATTATTATACTGTGCCAGGCACCGTGCTAAGTAGTTTATATGTATATTTTCATATCAGTCCTGTGAGATTTCACAAATGAAATCAAGAATGAATGAGGTAAAGTAATTGGCCTCAAATCTCCTTTGAGGAATGAGAGGCAGAACCAAGATTTGATTCCCACTCCAAAGCCTGTGTTCTGAACATCTGTTTTATGGACAAGAAGCTAATGGATCATGATGGAAAGGCCTTAGATAGTCTATGCTTAGTGAAGTTCTTGGCCTAGTTTTAAAAATTTGTTTTTCATTATTTATTGATGTCAGGTCTTTTCCCTTCAGAACAGTGATTCTCAACCCTGGAGGCCAGGCTGAAGATAAAGAGAATGGACAAAATTGGGGGGAGGAGGGGGGGAAGATAGAGAATATAATTTTAAAAAGGCATATTTGATATTATGGCTTTGATTTTAGTCAAAATGTTTTAAGATTCTTAAGAGAGACATCATATTTTATTGAGATATAATTTATATACCATAAAATTCACCAATATAAATGTAAATGATTTTTAGTAAATTATAGAATTGTGTGATCTTGATTTCAATCTCATTTTAGAACATTGCTGTCACCCCCAAAAGATCCCTTGTGCCAGTTTGCAGTCAGTCCTGTTCTTATATACTTCAGCCCCAGGTGACTACTAATCTATTTTCTGTTTCTATAGATTTACATATTCTAGACTTTTCATATAAATGGAACCGTATAGCATGTTGTCTTTTCCTCTGGCTTCTTTCACTTAGCAAAATGTTTTCAAGGTTTATCCTTGTTGTAGCATGTATCCGTAGCTCATTCCTTTGCATTGCCAAATAGTATTCTATTGCATGGATATAACACATTTTGTTTATCCATCAGTTGACAGACATTTGGATTGTTTCCACCTTTTGGCTATTGTGAATAATGTTGCTGTGGATACTTGTGTACAAGTTTTGTGTGGACATATGTTGTCATTTCTCTTGGGAAGATGGTGTCATATAGTAACTCAATGCTTAATTTGTTGAGGAACTGCTAGGCTGTGTTCTGAAGCAGCTGCACCATTCTACATTCCCACCAGCAGTGTATAAGGGGTCCATTTTTCCACATCCTTACCAATACTTGTTACTGTCTGTCTTTTTTGTCATAGCCATCTTCATGGGTATGAAGTAATATTTCACTGTGGTTTTGAGTTGCATTTCTCTAAAGAGTAATATGTAACATCTTTTCATGTGTTTATTGGCTATTTGTATATCTTATTTAGAGAAATGTCTATTCAGATCTTGAGCCCATTGGATTATTTATCTTTTCATTATTGAGTTGTAAGAATTCCTTATATAGGGACGCCTGGGTGGCTCAGTCAGTTAAGCATCTGCCTTTGGCTCAGGTCATGATCCCAGTGTCCTGGGATGGAGCCCCACATCAGGCTCCCTGCTCGGCGGGGAGCCTGCTTTTCCCTCTGCCTACTGCTCCCCCTGCTTGTGCTCGCTCACTTGCTCTCTCTTTCTCTGTCCCTCTGACAAATAAAATCTTAAAAAAAAAAAAAAAGAATTCCTTATATATTCTGACTACCAGTCCCTTATCAGATATATGATTTGCACATATTTTCGGTCAGTCTTTTTGCTTTTCACCTTCTCGATGGCATCCTTTGAAGCACAAAAGTTTTAAATTTTGAATAGGTCTGTCTTCTCAATTTTTCTTTTATCACTTGTATTTTTGTTATTGTATCTGGGAAATCATTGCTTAACCCAAAGTCACTAAGATTCACTTCAATGTTTTTTTCTAAGAGCTTTATAGTTTTAGCTCTTACGTTAGGTCTATGATCCACTTTGAGTTCATTTTTTTGTATGGTGTGAGGTAGGAGTCCAACTTTACTCTTTTCTTTGTGGATATATCCAACTGTCCCAGCACCTTTTGTTGAAAGACTGTTCTTTTCCCATTCAGTGGTCTTGGCCTCTTTTTTGAAAGTCAGTTGACCATAAATGTTCATGTTTTTTTTTGTTTTTTTTTTTTAAAGATTTTATTTATTTATTTGAGAGAGAATGAGACAGAGAGAGCATGAGAGGGTCAGAGGGAGAAGCAGACTCCCTGCCGAGCAGGGAGCCCGATGTGGGACTCGATCCTGGGACTCCAGGATCATGACCTGAGCCGAAGGCAGTCGCTTAACCAACTGAGCCACCCAGGCGCCCATAAATGTTCATGTTTACTTCTAGACTCTCAATTCTATTCCATTGATCTACAATTGACCCTTGAACAATGTGAGGGTTAGGGGTACCAACCCCTGTGCAGTTGAAAATCTGCTTATATAACTTTTGACTCTAAAAACTTAGTAATAATAGTGTACCAAAGCTTTACCAATAACATAAACAATTAACACATATTGTGTATGTTATATGTATTATATACTGTATTCTTACAATAAAGTAAGCTATGGAAAAAATGTTATTAAGAAAATCAAAAGAAGAGAAAGCAAATTCACAGTACTGTACTGTAAAATATCCACCTATAAGTGGACCTGCACAGTTCAAACCCATGTTATTCAAGGGTCAATTATATACATCTATCCTTATTCTGTTGTTCATTTCTAATTTAATTCTTTTGTGGTAGGAGAGCATAGTTTGTTTGATTTCAGTTCTTTTAAATTTATTGAGATGTATTGTATATGATTTGCTCTGGAGATTTTTGCATGTATGCTTGAAAAGAATGTATATTTTGCTCTTATTAGGAGTGTTCTATAGATGGCAGTTAGGTCAAGTTGGTTGGTTGTATTGGCCAAGTTTTCCAGATTCTTTTTGCTTTTCTGTCTAGTTGTTCTCTCCATCACTGAGAATGGGATATTAAAATATTCTACTGTTATTATTGAATTGTTTATTTCTTTCCAGTTTTCTAATACTTACCAATGTCCCTCTTTGTCTCTAGGAACATTTTTGTCTTGGGTTTTTTTTTTTTAGAATTTAGAAGACTGGGGGGAACACTCATTTCCCCATTCCTCTTAATTGTCTCTTCTTATCCTTATAGTTTGGGAAACCAGGTGATCAAATATGTTAGAATTACTATACCAGAGCAACACTACTATTTTTATATTAGGATTCTGAGTAAGATTTATATTTTTCTTTTTCTTTTTTTTAAGAGTTTATTTATTTATTTGTCAGAGAGAGAGAACATGAGCACAAGCAGGGGGAGGGGCAGGCAGAAGAGATCACTCCTGCTGAGCAAGGAGCCTGATGCGGGGCTTGATCCCAGGACTCCGGGATCATGACCTGAGCCGAAGGCAGGCGCTTAACAACTGAGCCACCCAGGCATCCCAACATTTAATTTTTAAAAAGAGGTTATGCAGTTAAAAATGTTTGAAGGTTTTTCCCAACTTAAATTCTCTAATTTTACCTATTTTTGTCTGCTTAGAAGTCTTTTTATCTTACATGTGGATCTGTGCTCTTGAGGTTTCTGGATAAGTGACCTTTAGTTAAGTGAAGTGAATAATATTATTCTTACTTAAGAATATCACACCTAAAATGTTTACATTTGGGAAATGTGAGTGAAGGGTATACTGGATTCTTTGTATATTCTTGCAGGGTTTTTTTTTTCCAAGTCTAAAATTATGTTAGAATAAGTTAAAGAAAAAATCTCTACCTCAGTGAGGCATTGTTAGATACTTTTTCTCACTTGCAGGTGATACTAGTCTTATTAGATGACTTTTAAAGTGTATTGATTTGGCAGTGTAACCTCACAGAGCACTTCTTAGCTTTGGTATTAACACAGTTATTTTCTAGTCCTGTCATCTGATAGGCAAATTTCTGGGAGTTTTTATAGACACTTCTTTTGCCTCACAACCATATTCATTTTGATGGTAAATCTTGCATTTATTATTTGCTTAACATGTCTTGAATCTGTCCCTCTTGCCACTATTTTCAGTGAAACTCAACATCTGTTTCCTGGATTGTGGCAGTAGCTCTCTAATTGGTCTCCTTGTTTTACATTGTATGGCATAGAAATCCTTGGTGACTATCTGCCTCTCTGTCCTCATCTACCTGCTTCTAATATGTGAGTAAACTATTCATGGTACCATTCATATGCACTTACTTCATACTGTTTCATGACTTTGCTTGTGATCTTCTCTTTGCTTGGATCAGCTAATTTTCTTTCTTCAAGACTCAATTTGGTTATCTTTTCCAGGAAACCTTACTTAGAGTATCTGACTTCAGGTTTTTACATGTAGATATCCAGTAGCCCCAGCACCATTTGTTGAAAAGACTGTTCTTTATTAAATTTTCTTGGCACCCTTTTTGAAAATTAATCAACTATGAATATGTGGGGGTTTTTCTGGACTCTTTATTTTTACTCCATTTATCTATGCATCCTTATGCCAGTATCACACTGTCTTAATACTATAGCTTTGTAGTAGGTTTTAAAATTGGGAAGGGTGACTCTTCCAACTTTGCTCTTTTTCAAGATGGTTTTGGTTTTGGCTCTTCTGGGTCTCTTGAAGTTCTATATGAATTTTAGGATCAGCTGGTTAATTTCTGCAACGAAACCAGCTGGAATTTTGATAGGAATTGTGTTAAATGTGTAGAACAATTTGGGGTGTTTCTCCTTTTTGTTTAGTTCAGGGTTGGTTTTCTTCAGTTTTTCAAATTTGGTATTTCTGTGTATGCTTGGTTTGACATGACAAATTGTGTCTTTTGAGGCACATAACATGATAATAGGTATATAGGCTTAACTTTGTGATGCATGTTTGTGGTGGGAAGGGAAGAATTTTCTTATTGGTAGTTTGACCATTTGTGAAAAACTTTTCTTTTCCTTATAGATTCCACATATTTCCACATGTTGATTGTGGAAAGTTTTAGAAAATACAAGAAAACAGAAAGAAAAAAAGTTCATAATTCCACCATTCAGAGTTAATATAGTGTGTACATGTGTGTATGGAAGCTTGTTGTATATATTTCTTTTTTCATTTAACCATATAACATATAGGGAACGTCTTTTCATCTCACTAAAAACTGCAGTTTTTAAAAAAAATTTTTTTGTTTTTTAGGTAGGCTCCATGCCCAACATGGGGCTTGAACTCATGACCCTGAGATCAAGAGTCACACGCTCTACCAGCTGAGCCAGCCAGACGCCCCAAAACTGCAGTGTTTCTTAATGCTGTGTCACATCTCATTTTGATATTTAACTAAACCCCTATTAGGCTTATGTTTAGGATAGTTTTTCCAAATTGTAAGTGCTATAGTTAAATCTTTGCCCAGATTCTTGACTATTTTCTGAGGCAAGTTCCTATAAGTAGAATTGCTGGTTCAAGAGGATGCATATTTTTAAGTCTTTCTTGCCATTTTTTTAGTGTAGTGTGTTACTATTTGACAGCAGTTTCTTTCTGTTAATATTTGAGGGTAAGCTCACTAACAAGTATATACATTATTTGGAACTACCATTAGATATTCATAGCAGCATTATTCACAATAGTTAAAAGGTAAAAAACAAAACAAAACAAAAACCAATCCATTGACCAGATGAATGGAGAAACAAAATGTGGTCTATCCACACAATGGAATATTGTTGAGCCTTAAAAAGGAATAAAATTCTGATACATGCTACAACATGAATGAACTTTAAGTATTACATGAAGTGAACTAAGCCAGACACAAAAGGACAAATATTGTATGATTCCACTTATATGAAGTACCTAGAATAAGCAAGTTCATAGGGACAGAAAGTAGAATAGAGATTACCAGAGGCTGGGGAGATAGGGAGTTTAACGGATATAGAATTTCAGTTTGGAATGATGAAAAAGTTCTGGAAATGGATAGTGGTAGTGATTGTACAACATTGTGAATGTACTTAATGCAACTGAATTGTATGCCGAAAAATGGTTAAATGTTAATTTGATATTAAGTATATTTTACCACAATTAAAAAATACTACAATTGGATTAATTTCAGAATTTTAGATAAAAACCACTCACTGAGAAATTATGTGCTTATTTTACTTATTGTGTGTTACCTTGTAGCTAAGTTCTGGATACTTGTTTTAAATATGATGGATTGATAGATGGTGCTGAGAACTAAGTTCTTAACCAACATTCATGCAATATGAAGATTTATTGGGCTATATATGCCAAGTAGTGTGCTAGGCACTGAGGACTGTGGTGGTAAACAAGATAAGACACAGTCCCTAGAGTCTCCTGGTTGCTAAGATTGAACAGAAAAAGAACAAACTTCTTATTAAGAAAAAAGGGATTAAACAATCAGGTGACTTGTTTTCTCCTTAATGATTTCCTTTGTGGGGTGATTTTAAAATATCCTTTCCCTCCCCTTCAGGTTGCTATGGAAACATGACTAAATAAACGGAAGTCCATTCTGATAATTCTGATACCTGAGATGTAACTGGACTAAAGAGTGGAACAGGAAAAATTTTAGTGCCAACCTCAATTACAATGGCTACTGATTCAGGAGAGCCAGCTAGCACAGAAGATTCTGAGAAACCTGATGGAGTTTCACTGGAAGACAGAGCTCCTCAGCTTGCAGCAACTTTGACAGTGGAAGCTAGACTGAAAGAAAAAAATAGTACCTTTTCTGCTTCTGGGGAAACTATAGAAAGGAAGAGATTCTTCCGAAAGAGTGTTGAGATGATGGAAGATGATAAAGTTGCTGCATCTTCCTCCAAAGATGAGAGAATGAAGACCACAACAAATATTCCAAGAGTAGAAAAGCTTCCTACAAATGTGCTAGGAGGTGGACAAGAAGTTAAATACGAACAGTGTTCAAAGGCAATTTCAGAGTCCTCAAAAGATTGTCTCAAGGAGAAAAATGAAAAGGAAATGGAAGAAGAAGCAGAAATGAAGGCCGTAGCTACTTCTCCTAGTGGCAGGTTCCTGAAATTCGACATAGAGCTGGGAAGAGGAGCATTTAAAACAGTATATAAAGGATTGGACACTGAAACATGGGTTGAGGTTGCTTGGTGTGAGCTGCAGGTGGGTATATAATCTTCTTGGTTTTAATAAATTCCAGTTTTAGCAGGCCTGGCCTTCTGAGTGATCCAGGATTAATATATATCATGGATTAAAATAAAATGAAAGGCTTGTCCCCCAGCTCCCTGAAATTATGCTCTTTTCCTAGATCCTCTTAGGAGCTCATGGCAGCCTTTTTTTTCCTCCTGTTGTTTTCTCTCCTGTTTTAAAGGGGGAAAAATCTATCAATGCTTTCTTTAAGAAAATGCTCTTAATTTATTAACATTGGGAAATCCCCCAAACTCTTGAGGTCTCATTTTGAAAACTTTTAGTAAGTTTTAGTTAGTTGCCTTATTAGTTAATTGATTGTTGTACTAAGTATTTGGGAATGTGATATGTCAGGGATATATTTAGCGTGATACCTCCCTTTTCTCTTTTTCTTTCAACAAATTTTTGGGTTCATATGGTGTTTTTCAGAACAGAAAATGTTATGCTTGATTCTTTGAGGATTTCTATAATACAAACTTGTCCATGCTTTAAATTTACCTCAAAGAGCATCTCTGGAAGAAATAATCACCAGAACCTACTGAGGTTAGTCAACTGGAATGTGTTTAGAAAGGAGAAATGAAAACAACAGGAGACTAGTTGAATTTCCTCGATTTTTGGTTTCATAATATTTGTGTGGTACTTTTAACTAATGAAGGACTAAATGGGGACAGAACATCATAGAAGGGGTTATAATAAGAATAGTTTCAGACAGATATAGTTCAAATATGAAGAAAACCTTTGTGACCTCAGTCAGCCCATGGGAAATATCAGTGTTCACATGAGATGCTTAAAATTAAGATTGAATAGAGCAAGTCACTAAGTACAGGTTTTTGTTGTTATTCAGATTCCAATGGTCTCTGTGCATGTGGATGTGTATGTAGGTGCTGTGATTTCACCCATTCTGAATTTGCTCTAGGTTGCCTTTTAGATAGGTTGAAATTTAGTCCAGGTCCCTGCATTTCTAGGGAGCTTTTTGTTGAACAACATGGTTTTGAAACTTCACTGTCTGTAAGAGTTAGTGTTTGCTTCATATGCGGATTCCAGAGCCTATTGTCAGAGATTCAGATTCAGTAAGTCTGGGGTGGGATATAAGACTGCAATTTTAACAAGCTTTCAAAAGTGCTTTGAATGTAGGAAGTCCCTTGGCTCTCTGGAATGCAAGTTACCTAGCAGTCAAGCCATTCTAGTAGTTCTTGAAAGGTGTATGCATCTGTGGGTTTGCTTGGTTTTCTTTTCACCCCCTTGTTCCCCTTTCAGAATTTTATAAGGTCTGTGTCATAGTAGAAATATTAGGTCATGTGAACAAATAAACTTCAAAATCACCTGAAATTCCACTATTTTGAGGATGCTTTTTAACAGTATATATCTTTCTGGACTCTTTTTTTTTTTTTTCAAATATGTGTATGACTATTTTTTCCCCACAAAGTGGGATCGTTACTATAAGGTTTTGAAAACCTTTTCTTTTTACTTACCATGAACATCTTTTCATTACCAGTAATTGTGAATTAAATTATTATTTTTAATAGACACCTTTATAAGTTATTTAATCAGTCCTCTATTGATGGACATCTAGAATTTTCTCCAGTATTTCACTATTATAAATATGGTTGTGATCAACATTCTTGTATATATAGTGAAAATTATGTACATTTTAATTTCCTCTCTGCATTGTGACATTGGTAACACTCATCTTTTAGTGATACTCTGTCTGTAAATGGGGGAAATCATTTCCATTCACTTGGTAGTAGGATACATAGTAAAGATATGTCAAATATTTTGCAAATTGTATACCCTAGCTATGCTAAAGGATGCTTAGGTAAAACTTAAAATATTCTAGTGGTAGGGACCGCTTTGGGGACTGCCTTCTATCATTCACCTGTGAAAAGACTGAAAGAGCCCATAAAGTCTTACTACTCAAAGTGTGGTCCCTGGACCAGCAGCATAGACATCAGCTTGTTAGAACTACAGGTTCCTACGTCTCATCCCAGACCTACGAAATCAGAATCTGCTTCTTAATGACATCCGCAGGTGATTTGTATGCACAGTAATGTTTGAAAAGCCGTGAAAGAAGGGACCACCCGTCCAAGAGCTAGCTGAATCAGAGGAGGAATTCCCTTAATACACCAACATGAGCTTTATATTATATCGTAGATACTGATTCCTGCTATCTGCTCCAGACTTTCCAAATCAGAATCTCTAAGAGATGGGCCCCAGGAACTTATTTTTTGAAAGTTCCCCAGGTGATTGGACACATAGCCAGATTTGGTAATATCTAATGTGGAGCGAACATTGTAAATATATAAAATACATTTTAACTTACATCAAGAACAGTTGCACTTTTCTATTCTGAAAGGAATGTCAGAATTAGTGGACTTAACTGATACAAATTTTAGACATAATTTTCTGCATATTTGGAATTAGGAAAAACTAACTGATGAGTATTATGCAGTTTGTAATGTATAATTTCTCATATTTTTTCACAAAGTCTTCTTCGTTATATAAACAATTTTGTAGAAAAACATCCCAGTCAATAATTTAAATGTTGAAAGTATTCCAAATTCTTCTCCAATCTTTGTTTATGTTTGTGTGTGTCTGTGTGTATAATATATAAAATTACTATGTCCATACTTTTGTTATCAATTAGATATGTATTTTCTATTTATTAACATCATTAAAATATTTAAACTATGTTTTATTGCATTCATAACGCCTCTTGCTTAAATCTGCTTCCCTGAAATTAGGCAGTTCTTTTTTTAATTTTATTTTTGCATGTTTGATTTAACAGCTTAACAAAGGCTTTTATACCTTTTTCTCTTGATGGCATTTTCCCCCACTGTGGATATTTGAGCCTTGTGTAACAGTTGTTAAAAGCTCCATATCCATTTGTTTGGAATACATTGACCTTATGGCAGTGCAAAGAACCAGGAGAGATAGATTTTACTGCAGATATTTGACTTTGAGGATGTTAAACAAACAAACCTTTTGATGATGTAGGTCAGATTTAGGATTTGGCCATAAACATCTGCATTTCAACAGTTTGTCATATTTTATGGTTTCCATAACTTGATTTATGCATTAGTGGAAGGGCTGACCGATTGTTCTTTGTTGCTAAACTACTTGGTAAATTGGTAATTTACTGTGAGTGAGGGTTTTCAGTCATAAGTGCTGTTTGGAAGACTGTTTGTTTTAGTTCATGATGTTGAAAGACCTTGGTCAGATGTTACTGAAAGGCTTGTTTAGTAACTCTTAGAAGGAGTCAATCACAAAAAATTTGCAATATTTTCCTCTTCCTCTAACAACTTGAGAATCAACAGCACTCTCCTTTTACACATGGAAACATAACCAGTTTTTGCTTTACTATAATTTGGAAAAAATACTTCCACTAGTGCATTTGTCATTTGTTTTCTTGATGGAATTGAGTGTTCATATAATTTTCCAAATGAAGAAACATCATAGATATCTGAAAATTTTTTTGTTATTTAACTGTTTCTAAAATGTGTTTCTAAACATTTCTAAACTGTTTCTAAAAAGTGTTCTTATAATAAGCTTCACTTGTGGGGTCAGATACGTGATTGTGTGCTCTCAGCGTAATTAAATGGGCCTCCTTTTTAATTTTAATTAAAATATTTTTAAAATTTTAATTCCAATGTAGTTAACATACAGTGTAATATTAGTTTCAATATAGTGTGCAGTACAGTGATTCAACAATTCCATACATCACCCGGTGCTCATCAGGACAAGTACACTCCTTAATCCCCATCGCCTATTTAACCCAGTCCCTTACCCACCTCCCCTCTAGTAGCCATCAGTTTGTTCTCTATAGTTAGTATCTGTTTCTTGGTTTTCCCCTCTCTCTTTTTTCCCTTTGCTTGTTTGTTTTGTTTCTTAAATTCCACACATGAGTGAGATCATATGGTATTTATTTTTCTCTGACTGACTTATTTCACTTAGCATTATACTCTCTAGTTCTTAATGGGCCTCCATCTAACAACTAGACATCTAACGAGTCTAGCTATAGTTTCTGAACTGAACCAAAAATGGCACTGAAAAGAAAGATTTTTTAAAAAAAACACAGTTGACTGTAACAGGTTGACATGTTGAGTGAGCATTCTAATGCACTTTCATTATAGTAGTGAATACATTCAGAGCAATGCAATGGAAGTAGCAGTCTAAAAATCTATACTTCCACGCCCAAAGCACCTATCACAATTGTGGAGAAACTTCTTTCCATTTTATTTTTATTCATCATCTAAAAGCACTTTGGGGAAGTATATTTTTCAATACCAGCCCTACATTTAATTGTAAAATTAGAATTAGATAATAATATGAAAACAGCTGAATTTCCAAAAGAAAAATTTTAAAAATATATGCTAGAATTTCTGTTTCTGAATAAATATTGTGGTTCAAAGTAGTCACTCTGGGATACTTTTGCTCTCAAAATATTTTTGTTATGGCCTTCTTGGAAATGTTTCCAGATTCTGTTTGAGCCACACAAGAAAATGCTTCATTACATATAGGCACACCCAAAATATTGTTACTCAGTTTAATTCCCCTGTCTCTTCATCTGACCTAGCCCTCAAAGTGGAATACTCTCATGGACAAAGATTACATTAAGGGGAGGAGGGATAAAGCTTGCTTAAATATATATGTTCTAGTCTCTTTGTTTAAAAACTAGTCACATAACTTTATCAAGTATAAACCAAAGGCAGATGTTTTCATAAAATGACAAAGGGTGAGAGTGGCAGGAGACAGACTTGATCTGGGAAATAGCGTTTATTTTCTCAATTCAGAGTTAGTTTTGAACTATCTGTTTGATAGCTAAAAGAACAAATTGATACATCTAGTAGGCTGAATAATTGCACTCCAAAGATGCCCATGTCCTAATCCCTGGAATTTATGGATATGTTACCTTACATTGTAAAAAGGACTTTGTAGATGCGATTAAAGATTTTTGTGGTGGGTAGATTATCCTGGATTATCTGGGCGGGCCAAAGGTAATCACAAAGGTCCTTAGAGAGAGGAAGGATGGTCATGGTCTGAAGAAGATCTGATGATGGAAGCAGAGGTTGGAGTGATGTGATTGATGGAAGTGGGCAGTGAGCCAAGGAATGTGGGAAAACTTTAAAAGCTAGAAGGAAACAGATTCTTCCCTAGAGCATGCAGAAGGAATGCAGCCTTGCCAATACCTTCATTTTAGTCTAGTGAGACTCGTTTTGGACTTCTGATCTCAAGTAGAAGATAATAAATTTGTGTTGTTTTAAACCACTAAATTTGTGGCAGTTTGTTACAACAGAAATAGGAAATGAATACAATACACACAGCTGCAATTCATTCATTTGTCCATTCATTCAACAAATAAATATTCAATTCTATATGTGTTAGAACTGTGCTAAGTGCTAGGGACATAATGGGGAGGAAAAGCAGACACAGTCCCTATTTTCATAAAACTTACAGTAGAGGGAATTTATAGTCAGTAAGAAGGCTTGGAGATTGGAATTAGTGAAAAGATCAAAGGGCTGTTAAGTATAGGTTTGTTTGAAGGAAATGGTAGGGTTGGGAGTATCGGGCAATGGGGATACCACTCCTTTACTACTTAGTTTTCTTTTTTAAACTTTTTATTTTGAGATAATTTGCTACTAACCGAAGAGTTGCAAAGATAGTATAGAAAGTTCCGGTATGCCCTTCACTCAGTTTCCCCTTATGTTGATATCTTAACCAGAGAACATTTATCAAAACTTAAGAAATTGAAATTAGTATAATAACTATTGACTAAACTCCAGAACTTATTTGGGTTTCACCAGTTTTTCTACTGATGTCCTTTTTCAATGTTATGATCCAATTTAGGATCCCACATTGCATTTAGTTGTTACATGCTCTTAGTCTCTTCCAAACTGTGGCAAGTCTTCAGTCTTTCCTTCTTTTTCTTTTTCATGATCTTGAACTTTTAAAGATACTGCTCAGTTATTTTATAGAATGTCCCTTAATTTGAGTTTGTCATGTTTTCTCATGATTAGATTTAGGCTATGGATTTTGGGAAGAATACCACAGAAGTGATACACCCTTCTCAGTGCATCATAGCTGGGGGTACATGATGTTGGTTTAGATTACTGGTGATGATAACCTTGATCACTTGTTTAGGGTGGTGGCTAATAGATTTTTTCTACTGTAAAATTAATATTTTTCCCTTTGTAGATTAATAAATATCTTAGGAGTAGATACTTTGAGACTATGCAAGTATCTGTTTCTCCTCAAACTTTGCCCAGTTGTTTTGGCAAACATTGGTGTATCTTGCCTGTAATAAGTATTACTCTTGGTGTTCTAATGGTGATTTTCTATTTCCCACATTTCTTCTACAGTTATTTATTCTTTTTTAAATATTTTATTTATTTAATTGACAGAGAGAGAGAGAGAGAAACACAGCAAGAGAGGGAACAAGCAGAGGGAGTGGGAGAGGGAGAAGCAGGCTTCCTGCTGAGCAGGGAGCCCGATGTGGGGCTTAATCCCAGGACCCTGGGATCATGACCCAAGCTGAAGGCAGTCGCTTAACCAACTGAGCCACCCAGGCACCCCTCTTCTACAGTTATTAATTGGAATTGCCTCTTAGTTTTATGTGGTCTCTTCCAAAGTATGACTGTTACGTTTCTGAAAGCCCAACAATTGGGGAATTTGTGGTTGAAGAACTTTAATATATTTTAAATTATTAATGATATCATATACTTTCCATTTATCAAAATTAATGTTAATCATACACTTGTATGAGTACCTGGATAGGTACTTAATTTGAATATTTTATTTAATCTTCGCAGTAGTTGTATGAAGTAGAGATTTTTAGTTTTCACATGGTGGAACTGAGGTTTAGATACATTGAGTAACTTGCCCAAAGTGATAGAGCAGGGATTTGTATCCATCAACTATATATATGAAACATTTGCATAGATGATTTAAGAATTTTCCCCTCATTAGTTATTTGAGCAGATCATTTTGTTCTTAATCAATTTAGAACAAACAGTTTCATAAATGGATCCTGTTTAAAATAAAGTTCTTAACATTAAACTCCTAAGGCTCAAGGGATACTTAATAGTGTCATTTAAGGACACTCCCTGGCCTGGGGCCTCTGAGGAATAATTTAATGGCTGGGTTGCCTTGGTTCAATATCTGGCCTTCATCTTCTGTCAGTGTCCAGAGGTGGTTGGAAATGTTGGGGAGACTGACTCGTGTTCATTCAAAAGCCTAAATCTAGGACACAAATTCATTAATTTAGAATGAGGAATACATTTGGTAGGTCAAATGTTCTAGTTGGTCTGTAGGCTAGATACATGGGACACTAAATTATAAACAGAAACTGGCTTGGTAAGAATAGAGTCAGAACAAAGGAACTGGAGTTCCTGTGTGTGTTCTTCTGCCAAGACAATAGACCAAGCAAATGAACTGTATGCTCAGGTCCTGCCTAGATGAGGACATCCTCTTTTTTTTTTTTTTTTTTTAAAGATTTTTTTTTTTTATTTGAGAGAGAGAGAGAGAGCACAAGAGGGGGGAGTGGGAAAGGGAGAAGCAGACTCCCTGCCGAGCAGGGAGCCCGATGCGGGACTCGATCCTGGGACTCCAGGATCATGACCTGAGCCGAAGGCAGTCGCTTAACCAACTGAGCCACCCAGGCGCCCGAGGACATCCTCTTTGTTCAACAGTACTGGAAGACAAGTGAACCTGGTTCTGTATTTTGTTCATTACCTTTTCCATGTGCTATCTTGACTACCATTGATGAGCACTTTTTAAAAAGGTATTGATACTATTGCTGTCTAAAAGCTTTAAAATGCCAATAGTGACCAGGCTATAACTATTACATGCTGATTTCTTGATTAGTACTTTGGTATTACCACTTACAAATTATCATTACCCTAAATGTGTGTTTATTTCATATAGCTTTAGTTCTGGGATGCTATACCATCTCTCCAAGGAAAGTGGTTTGTGAATGAGGTATCTGCAGTCACTGCTGTGAAGACTGTTTCTGAGAACAGAGCGATGAACTAGAAAGTACTCAGGATTCAGAATATGGCAGACCTGGGTTCCAGTGTTGCCTATGCCAGTTGGGTATCTTGAGCAAGCTAAGCAGCTTAACATTTTGGAGCCTTAGTTTTTTACTTTTTCAAAAAGAACTATTTCTGATATGCAGAATAGAATAAAGAACAACATGATGGAAATTGTGTACCTCCTGTTCAGCTTGAGAAATAAAAATGTTGAGGATCAGAGATAATGATTATAAAACGTGGCACATGGTTGAGTGTTCAATAAATGATAGTGATAAAATACTGAGCGGCCTCATATTTATCCAAAATACTCATTGATGGACTGCTTTGTAAGTTAAGCACCATTTTGAAACCTTCATTGTGGTTTTCCTTACTTGAACAAGTTATAATACAGCTTTTATAACATTGTTGATGATTTCTTCCATTCATGTTTGCAGAAACAGAGCCACATAGCCACTGACCTGGTTATGTCGTTCATTGTTGGTGTTTGCATTAAGAGACATAGCTGATAAGGCTATAGTTTACATTTTGGAAATGAAATGCTTCTTTTTTTGTTTTGTTTTGTTTTTGTTTTTGTTTAAATTCCAGTTAGTTAACATACAGTGTGATATTAGTTTCAGGTGTGCAATGTAGTGATTCAACACTTCATATAACACCTGGTGCTCATCACAACAAGAGCACTCCTTAATACCCATCACCTATTTAACCCATCCCCCCACCCACCTGCTCTCTGATAACCATCAGTTTGTTCTCTAGTTTGGAGTCTGTTTCTTGGTTTACCTCTTTTTTTTTCCCCCTTTGATCATTTGTTTTGTTTCTTAAATTCCACATATGAGTGAAATCATACGGTATTTGTCTTTCTCTGACTGACTTATTTCTCTTAGCATAATACTTTCTACCTGCATTCATGTCATTGCAAATGGCAAGATTTCATTCTTTTTTATGGCTGAGTTATATTCCATTGTATATATATTCCATTGGCAGGTTTACTTTCCACTCACTGAATTAGAAGTGGACCTTGAAAGATCTTGGCCATCCCTTTTTGGTGGAGTTTACCTCCAGCAGTACATCTGGGGCAGCAGTTGTAATTTTGTAAAGTTGTTTACTCCTAATGCTGACTATTGATTCCTAGGATCAAAGGATAAGATGGAGTAGTTTAGTTTGGCACATGAAAGACTTGTATTCTACTAATTTAATCAGAGGGCATCAAAATTTATTCATCATTCTTCAGAACAGATCTGCTGATCTATCACAAGTGGATGACTTCCAGCTAATTATAGGGACAGTTAGGACTTAATTAGCCATCTTAGATTAGACAGAAAAGCATAAACACTTACTTCCAGGTCTCTTCTAAGTATAGTATTCTTTGCTCTTGTTCTTTAAGTTCCTTAACTCTTTTAGCATTTAAAAAAAGGTTCAGATACAACTGACATATAACATTGTGTAAGTTTAAGGTGTACAGTATATTGGATTGATACACTTACATATTGCAATATGATTGCTACAGTAGCATTAGCAATTTATCATGTCACATGTTTATCATTTTTTTGTGTTGAAAACAGTTAAGATTTAGTTGCTTAGCAACTTTGAAATTTATAACAGTATTGACTAATCACTATGTTGTCTATTAAATCTTCAGAACTTACTTATTTACTAGTTGTACATTTATATCCTTAAACATCTCTCAAATTCCCTCCCCCACTCCCTGGTAACCACTGTTCTACTCTCTATTTTTACAAATTCATTTTTTAGATTCCACATTTATTTATTTATTTTTAAAGATTTTATTTATTTGACAGAGAGAGAGAGTACAAGCAGGGGGAGCGGCAGGGAGAGGGAGAAGCAGACTCCCGCTGAGCAGAGCGTGGGGCTCAATCCCAGGTCTCTGGGATCATGACCTGAGCCGAAGTCAGATGCTTAACCAACTGAGCCACCCAGGCACCCCTAGATTCCACATTTAAATGATATCACACAGTGTTTGTATCTCAGAGAGATATCTGCATACCCATGTTCATTGCAGCATTATTTACAATAGCCAAGATATGGAAACAACCTAGGTGTCTGTCAGCAGATGAATGGATAAAGATGTGAAGCATATATATACACAATGGAATATTATTTAGATGTACACAATAGAATATTATTTTGCCATGAGAAAGAAGGAAACCCTGCCATTTATGACAACATGGATAGACCTTGAAGGCATTATGCTAAGTGAGATAAGTCAGAGAAAGACAAATAATGTATGAGTTCCTTAACTCTTTTTTAAAAATTTTATTTATTTGAGAGAGAGAGAGTGAGAGAGCGTGCACGCACAAGCGGGGAGGGGCAGGGGAGAGGGAAAGGGACAAGCAAACTACTTGCTGAGCAAGGACCCTGACGCAGGGCTTGATCCCAGGACCCCGAGATCACGACCTAAGCCAAAGTCAGATGCTCAACCAACTGAGCCACCCAGGCACCCCTTTACTCTTTCTTGAAATAATTTTTCTTGTGGCAAAATGTACATAACATTAAAATTTACCATTTTAGGGGCGCTTGGGTGGCTCAGTCGGTTAAGTGTCCAACTCTTGATTTTTCAGCTCAGGCCATGATCTTAGGGTCCTGAGCTTGAGCCCCATGTCGGGGCTGCTTGTCTCTCTCCCTGTCCTCCTCGCCTTACTTGCTCTTTCTCTCTCAAATAAATAATAAATGAAATATTTTAAAAATTTACCATTTTAACCATTTTAAGTGAATAATTCAGTGGCATTATGTATATTCACGTTGTTGTACAGCCATTACCACCTCCCATCTCCAGAACTTTTAATTATCCCAAACTGAAACTCTATACCCATTAATCAATAATTTCCCCTTCCCCACTCTCCCAGCCCTTGGTAACCACTATTCTACTTTTGGCCTCTGTGAATTAGCCTAGCCTATTCTAGGTACCTCGTAAAAGTGGAATCACACAATATTTCTCCTTTTGTGTTTGGGTTATTTCACCTAGCATAATGTTTTCAAGTTTCATCCATGTTGTAGCATGTATTAGAATTTCATTCCTTTTTAAGGCTGAATAGTATTTCATTGTATGTATATACCACATTTGTTTTATCCATTTATCCATTGATGTACATTTGTGTTGTTTCTTCTGGCTGTTGTGAATAATGCTGTTATGAACATTGGTGTACAAATATCTGTTTAAGTCCCTGCTTTTAATTCTTTTTGGTATATATCTAGAAGTGGAATTGATGGATCATATAGTAATTCTGTTTGTTTATTTATTTATTTATTTATTTTTAGTAATTCTATGTTTAATCTTTCAGGAACTGCCATACTGTTTTCCACAGTGGCTGCACCATTTTACATTCCTACCAGCAATGCACAAAGGTTCCAATTTCTTTACATCCTTGCCAATTCTTGTTATTTTCTGTTTTTGTTTTTTGTTGTTTGTGTTTTTAAATAGCCATCCTAATGGATGTGAAGTGCTATCTCATTCTGGTTTTGATTTGCATTTTCCTAGTGACTAGTGATGTTGAGCCTCTTTTCATGTGCTTATTGTCAATTTATATTTCATTCTTTGGAGAAATAAATATTCAAGTCCTTTACCAATTTTTAAACTGGGTTGTTTGTCTTTTTGTTGTTGAGTTGTAGGAGTTCTTTATATGATCTGAGTATTAATCCCTTATCAGATATATGAATTGCAAATATTTTCTCCCATGCTGTGGATTATCTTTTCATTTTCTTAATAGTGCTTTTGATGTACAAAAGTTTTAAATTTTGAGTAAGTGCAGTTTATTTTTCTTTTGTTAACTCTATGCTTCGAGATTCCACATGAATTTTAGGATGGGTTTTTTTTTTAATTTCTGCAGAAAATGTCATTGGGATTTTTTAAAAGATTTTATTTATTTGAGAGAGAGAGCAAGCAGAGGGAGGGGCAGAGGGAGAAGCAGACTCCTCGCTGAGCAGGGAGTCCTTCGCAGGGCTCGATCCCAGGACGCCGAGATCACGACCTGAGCTGAAGGCAGCTGTTTAACTGACTGAGCCATCCAGGCACCCCTCACTGGGAATTTGATAGGAATTGCAGTGAATTTGCAGGTCTCCTTTGGCATTAACACTTAACAATATTAAGTCTTCCAGCCATTAAATTCCATTTATTTATGTCTTCTTTAATTTTAGCAATGTTTTGTAGTTTTCAGTGTTAAAGTCTTTTACCTCCGTAATTAAATTTCTTCCTACATATTTTATTCTTTTTGATGCTATTGTAAATGGATTGTTTTCTTAATTTCCTTTTTGGGTTATTAATTTTAGTGCATAGAAACACAACTGATTTTTTTTTTTTTTTAAGATTTTATTTATTTATTTGACAGAGAGAGAGAGCGAGAGCAGGAACACAAGCAGGGGGAGTGGGAGAGGGAGAAGCAGGCTTCCTGCCGAGCAGGGAGCCCGATGCGGGGCTCGATCCCAGGACCCTGGGATCATGACCTGAGCCGAAGGCAGACGCTTAACGACTGAGCCACCCAGGCGCCCCGAAACACAACTGATTTTTGAATGTGATTTTGTATCCTGCAACTTTGCTGAATTAGTTTATTGGTGTTTTATTTTGAGTGTCAGGAAAAGGAAGCTAACCACTTGTGCAAATGAAAAAATGTAATATATTTCTAAGTTAATAGAAATAAAGGAAACAAAAAGTAAAATATATAAACAACCTACAATAAGATAGAAGGAGTAAATTTAAGTATATCATGTGCTAAATCAAATATGTTCCTATTACATTTGCTTGTTAAAAAACTGAGACTGTCAGATTGGGTTAAAAGACAAAACCCACGTGTTGTTTACTAAAAACATACTTAAGACAGTGGTAAAGAAAGGTAAAGTAAAGGTATGAACAAGAAAGAGAAAGCAGGAGTGGCAATATTAATATCTGTCACAGAAGGAAGGAAGTAAAGTTAAAGCATTGAACAGGATTTTATGAAATTATTTATTTCACAGTTTAAGAAGATATATAAAAGAGCCATAGGCACAAAAAATATTTTGGTTAGTAATTTAAAAAGAACCTGTAATAGATTCAAGGAAAATGGATAAATATATGGCTATAGTAGGAGATTCCAGGCCCTATTATTTCAAAATAGGACAGATCTAGTAGACAAAAAGTGAAAAAACACAGAAGAACTAGATAATATAATTCACAAACTTCATTTGATGGATATATAGTACTTTACATCCTTCAAAGGAAGAATATACATTTTTATTAAAAAGTTGGTCAGGGGCATCTGGGTGGCTCAGTCGGCTCAGGTCATGATCCCGGAATCCTAGGATCGAGCCCCACATCTGGCTCCCTGCTCGGCGGGGGCCTGCTTTGCCCTCTGACGCTTCCCTGTCTCGTGCTTTCTCTCTCGTGCTCTCTCAAATAAATAGAATCTAGGGGCACCTGGGTGGCTCAGAGGGTTAAGCGTCTGCTTTCGGCTCAGGTCATGATCCCAGCGTCCTGGGATCAAGCCCCACATCGGGCTCCTGGCTCAGCAGGGAGCCTGCTCCTCCCTCTCCCTCTGTCTCTCCCCCTGCTCATGCTCACTCACTCTCTATCTCTGTGTCTCAAATAAATAAATAAATAAATAAAATCTAAAAAAAAAAAGTTGGTCAAATTATGTGGCCTAAAAAAACATTAAGTTAAAGAGAAGAGATTTTATATTCTGTATTAGTAAAAGTAGAAATAATGAACAAATAACCAAAAGATTCTTAACTGGAAATCAGAAATCATACTTCTAGACAAATTTTGGATTGAGGAGAGACTCAAAACTGTAATTATAAACTACCCAGAAAGCAATGAAAAAGAGGACATTATGACAAAATTTGTGGGTCATTGCAAAAGCGATAACCCAGAAGAAAATTGACCACCTAAAATGTCTTCATTATTAATGAATACTAACTAGAAGAGATATGGTACTCTTGAGACATTAGGGAGATAACAAAATAAAGCAAAATAAAGGAAGAGGGAATTAAAGATAACTGAAATTAATAAAAAATTATAAACCTAAAAATAGGATAAATAAATTCTACCCATTTTTGCTTTCTGAAAAGTAATTAATGAACCTGATGAAGAAAAATAAAGAGGGCAAAAATACATGAGCGAAGAAATGACAAATGAAATATAGCCATGCCCTGGAAAAGAGTCAAAGAAGTAGAAGAGAACATAATGTGCAACTTTGTCAACAAAATTTTCTCAACATTTTAGTATGAAACATTTCAAATATAGAGCAAAGTTGAAAGACTTGCCTAGAACATCTATTATATCCACCATCTAGATTCTACCTATAACATTGTTACATTTTAAATCTTAACTAATGGATTGCTCCTAAACAAAATATAACCCAAAATGTACCCAAGAAAAAGTAGAAAAGTTGAATAGGCCAGTTATTATAGAAAGGTGATTTAAATTCTTTTTTGTTGTTGTTAATACTTGGATAAGGAGGCATCCAATGCAATGCAGCATTGTTTATAATAGAGAAAACTTGAATCAACTCAAATGTCCATCAATGGGTAAATGGATAACTTGTGGTAGAACTATATAATGAGATACTATGCAAGAGTTAAAATAAATAAACTGGAACTGTTATACATATCAAAGTAGATAAATACAAAAAATGTAATATCAAACAAAATAATTTGCAAAAGGAACATAACACATGATAACCACCTCTATGAAGCTTTAACACTTGTAAAACTATATTGCTTATGGATACAAACATATAATAAAAATATTTTTAAAACATGCATGGATTAAAAACCTAATTCAGATAGTGGTTACTTCTGTGATGGGAAGGAAGGGGATAGAATCAAGAAGGGATATCTAGGGGACTTCAACTATGTCTCTAATGTTTTGTTTAAAATGGAAGTAAATTTGGCAAAATGTTAAAATTCAACAGAGCTGGTTATTATACATTATTCTTTATGCTTTAATTTTTTTATAATTTAAAAACATAAAAAAACATTAGAAGCAAGTAAGTCCAGAGCCCGATTTCTAGGTAACCTTTAAAAGACAAGTGATTCCAATGTTAAAACTATTTAACCCCACTTAATTTCATGAAGCCAATGTAATCTCAATACGAATCCTTATATTGTACAAAGAAAGAAAACTATAGCCTAATCTCCATATTAATATAGATGTTAAAAACCTTAGCAGAATATTAGCAAATAGGATTCACCAGTGGATCAAAAGAATAATGTGCTGGAACTAGGTAGGCCTTAAAGATTTTAAGAATAGTTCTATATCAGGAACCTATCAAGAAATCGTATGATCACATCAGTAGGTGCTGGGAAAACATTTGATAAAATTCAGCAGCCATTCCTAATTAAAAAATAAAAGTAACGTAGGAATGTAAGGGAATTACTTCAACATGTTAAACTACTTGCAAAAACAATAACAAAGCAATAGATGTTGTAAGCTGTGAGAATAAAACTTTTTATTAAAATACAATAAAAGGCAGTGATAACTGTTACACCATTATTTTTTTCAATATTGTTGTGGATGTCTTAGCAAAATCAATAAGAAAATAAACAGGTCCATCCATGTTGTCTCAAATGGCACTATCTCACCCTTTTTGTGGCTGCATAATATTCCATTGTAAATATATATACCACATCTTCCTTATCCATTCCTCTATTGACAGACACTTAGGTTGCTTCCATATCTTGGCTGTTGTAAATAATGTTGCAGTAAACATAGGGTTGCATATATAGTTTTGAATTAGTGTTTTAATTTTGGGGGGTAAATACCCAATGGTGGAATTAATTGGATCATATGGTATTTCTATTTTTAATATTTTGAGGAACCCCCATACTGTTTTCCAGAGTGGCTGCATCAATTTACATTCCTTCCAACAGTGCATGAGGGTTCCTTTTTTGCCACATTCTCACCAGCACTTGTTATTTCTTGTTGTTTTTTCTATAGCTGTTCTGACAGGTTTACGGTGATATCTCAGTGTGATTTTGATTTGCATTTCCCTGATAATGAGTGATATTGAGCATATTTTTATGTGTCTGTTGGCCATCTGTATGTCTTCTTTGGAAAAGTGTTCAGATTCTCTAGCCATTTTTTTTAAAAGATTTATTTATTTTAGAAAGAGCGAGCAAAGGGGGCAGAGGAAGAGGGAGAATCCCAAGCCGACTCCCTGCTGAGTGCGGAGCTGGACATGGGGCTTGATCTCATGACCCTGAGATCATAACCGTATCTGAAATCAAAAGTTGGACGCTTAACTGACTGAGCCACCCAGGCACCCCTAGCCATTTTTTAAATCTGATTTTTTTTGGTGTTCAGTTATATGAATTCTTTATATATTTCAGATATTAGCTACTTATTAGATATATCATTGAAAATATCTTCTCCCATTTAGTAGGTTGACTTTTTTATTGATGGTTTTCTTTGCTGTGCAGAAGCTTTTTATTTTGATGTTGCCCCAATAGTTTGTTTTTGTTTCTCTTGCATTAGGAGACATCTAGAAAAATGTTGCTATGGCCAATGTCAGAGGAATTACTGCCAGTGCTCTCTTCTAGGACTTTTATGGTTTCAGGTTTCACATTTAGGTCCTTACTCCATTTTGAGTTTGTTTTTGTGTATGGTGTAAGAAAGGGGTCCAGTTTCATTCTTTTGCATGTAGCTGTCCAGTTTTTCCAATACCATTTATTGAAGAGACTGTCTTTTTCCCATTGTATATTCTTGCCTCCTTTGTCATAGATTATTTGACCATAGAAGTGTAGATTTATTTCTGGGCTCCCTATCTTGTTCTGTTGATCTGTGTCTGTTTTTGTGCCAGTGCCATACTGTTTTGATTACAACAGTTTTGTGGTATATCTTGAAATCTGGAATTGTGATACCCCCAGCTTTATTTTTCTTTCTCAAGATTTCTTTGGCTATTTAGGGTCTTTTATAGTTCCATAAAAATTTTAGGATTTTTTTGCTCTCGTTCTGTGAAAAATGTTGGTGGTATTTTGGTAGAGATTGCATTGAATCTGTAGATCGCTTGGGTGGTATGAGCATTTTAACAATAGTAATTCTTCCAATCTGTGAGCATGGGGTATTTTTCCATTTGTTTGTGTCATCTTCAATTTCTTTTGCCAATGTTTTATAGTTTTCAGTGTACAAGATCTTTCACTTCCTTGATTAAGTTTATTCCTGGGTCTTTTATTCTTTTTGGTGCAATTACAAATAGAATTGTTTTCTTAATTTCTCTTTCTACTACTTTATTATTAGTGTATAAAAATGCTACCATGAAATTGTTATTTTTTTATTTTTTAAATTTTTTTAAAGATTTTATTCATTTGAGAGAGAGAGAATAAGAGACAGCATGAGAGGGAGGAGGGTCAGAGGGAGAAGCAGACTCCCCGCTGAGCAGGGAGCCCGATGCGGGACTCGATCCTGGAACTCCAGGATCATGATCTGAGCCGAAGGCAGTCGCTTAACCAACTGAGCCACCCAGGCGCCCAAAATTGTTATTTTAAAAATACCATTTACAGTAGCACCAAAAAAATAATTAAGTATATATAAAGTATGTGCAGTATCTGTGTGCTGAAAAAAAAATTGATAAAAGAAGTCAAAGAAGATCCAAATAAATGGATTGGTTGATTGGAAGACTTAATATTAAGATGTCAGTTTTCTCCATATGACCTAGAAATTCAAGACAAATTACATCAAAATCCCAATGGGAATTTTTGTAGTTGTTGACAAACTGATTTGAAAATTAATATGGAAGAATGAAGGGGGGGAAATCAGAGGGGGAGACGAACCATGGGAGACTATGGACTCTGAGAAACAAACTGAGGGTTCTAGAGGGGAGGGGGCCTGGGGGTTGGGTTAACCTGGTGATGGGTATTAAAGAGGGCATGTACTGCATGGAACACTGGGTGTTATACGCAAACAATGAATCATGGAACACTACATCAAAAACTAATGATGTAATGTATGGTGATTAACATAACATAATAAAAAATAAATAAAATTAATATGGAAAGGCAAAGAACTGGAATAGCTAAAACAAATTTGATAAAGAAGTGTAAAGAATTCACGTTACCTGATTTTCAGACTTACTCCAAGGGTATAGTAATTAAGACATGTTTGGTATTGGCAAAAAGACACACAGGTAAGTGGGACAGAACAGAGTTTAGAAATAGACCCAAACAGATATGGTCAAGTGATTTTTATTTTATTTTTTAAAGATTTTATTTATTTATTTGAGAGAGAGAGAGAAAGAGTGCGCACAAGCAGGGGGAGAGGGAGAGAGAGGGAGAAACAGACCCCCCACTGAGCAGGGAGCCAGATGCGGAGCTCAATCCCAGGACCCCCGGGATCATGACCTAAGCCACCCAGGCACACCCGGTCAAATGATTTTTAAAAAAGATACATTGGCAATTCAGCATAGAATGGATGGTCTTTTCAACAAAAGGTGCTTGAGTAATTATACATGCATACTAAAAAAAAATGAGCCTTCACCTAATTTTCACGTGTTATACAAAATTTAACTTAAAATAGATCATAGACCTAAAAGTGTAAAACATAAAACTAAAACTTCTATAAGAAAACCTGAGAAAATCTTTTTGACTTTTGGTTAAGCAAAGAGTTCTTGGATATAACAGTGAAAGCATGATCTATAAAAGTAGAAAATCAATAAATTGGAGTTGAACAAACTTAAAATATTTTGCGCTATTAAAGACACTGTTAAGGGAATGAGAAGATAATCCAGAGCGGCAGAGAATATTTTTAAATCACATATGTGACAAAGGACTTGTATCCAGAATCTATAAAGAACTCTCAAAACTCAACAATAAGCTAAAACAACCTAATTAAAAAATGGATTAAGGATTGGAACAGACATTTCACCAAAGAAGATAGATGAATGGCAAGTAAGCCCACAGAAAGATGCTCACCCTCATTAATCATTAGGGAAATGAAAATTAAAACCATAATCTGATACCCCAATACACCTACTAGAATGGCTAAAAACCAACCAAATTAAAGAAAATCCTGGCAGGACCAACTGCTAGTGAGGATAATGCGGAGAAACTCTAATACATTGTTGGTGAGAATACAAAATGGTAGAACCATTTTGGCACTTTGTCAGTTTCTTACATAGTTAAACATACCATATGACCCTTCAGTCCCACTTGAGACATTTATCCAAGAAAACCTATGTTCACACAGTTGTACATGAATGTTTATAGTGGTTTTATTTGTAATTGTAATTGCCCCAAACTGGAAAATACCCAAATGTTTTTCATCTGGGAATGGATAAACATATGGTGATATATTCATAGGTGGAATACTATTCAACAATTTAAAGCAACAGAATATTGATACAACAATATGGATCAATCTAAAAGATATTATGCTAAGTACAAGATGCCAGACTCAAAAGGCTATATATAATTTCTTCCCATTTATAGGACTTTCCAGAAAAGGCAAAATTATAAGAATAATAAATAGATGAGTGGTTTCCAGAGTTTAAGGGTAAGAAGAGGGTTTGACTAGAAATGGATGGTGCAAGGGAATTTGTGTGTATGGGGGGAGGGCGGGTGGAATTGATGGAATCATTCTGTATTTAAATTGTGGCAGTGGTTATACAACTTTATGCATTTGTCAAAACTCATGGAACTGTACACCAGAAAGAATCAGTTTTACTAAGTGAAAATTTTTTAATAAATTAAAATTAAATATGTGGTTCAGGAAAAAATAAGCTAGAGTATCAGCTCTTTCTCCTCACTCTCCCATTCCCCCAGAGAACCTTACTGGAACTCTGGACAAATGGAAAGATATATACTATGTTCTTAGATGGCTTTTTAGATGCCAGTTTTCTCCAAATTAATGTCTCTATATTTAATATAATTCCAGTTAGATTCCAAGTGAGTCTTTTATTTTAACTGGAAAAATGATCTTAATGTTTTTATATGGAACATAAAAAGATGAGAAAGCCAAGAAAATAATGAATAGGGAAGTGATTTGCCTTATCAGTCATTACACATACTGAAAGCCACTATCATAGGCATGGACAGATTAGTGAAAGGAAGCAGAACCCAGTATTACTAGAAACAGTATACAACAAACATGTTCCTCAAGTCAGTGAGAAAAGAGTAGTTTAAGCGGTGCTAGTACAACCGATTAACCATCTAGATGAAAAGACTGCATGTACAGGAAACTCCAGATGGATTAGAAAGTTAAATATAAAAAAGTCTTAGGAGACTAAACTTTAGATATTCACATAAAAGATACTGAGTAAAGTAAAAGATATTGCTGAGTGACTATGAGGTGTACCATATGGTCATCATCTGAAGAAAAGACCTGCATGCCAGTCTTCTCCCTTCCAGATATAATTGTAGCTACTCATTTGTGTATCTATCTCGTCCTTTATCTATGCATTTAAATATGTACTAGAAAATGTAGCATTGTTCAGGATGGTTCTTTTTTTATGTACAAATTATCATATTGTAATTTTTTCAGAGTGCCTTTTTTTTTTTGCTCAGCAGTATGTCTTAGAGATCTATCCACATTAGATCTATACACATAGATCTACCTCATTCTTTTAATTGTTATTTGGCTGTTTGGCTATAACCCATGTTTAGCCCATTTGATACTGGGCGGGTTACCTAATTATCTTAACCTCGGCTTCTTTATTTGCAAAATGGAGATGACAGTAGTAATGCCTATCTTAAAGGATTGTTGTGGGACTAAATGTATTAATATATTAAAAAAATTAGAGCAGTACCTGGCATATAATAAACTTTATTATTGACATTTTGGTTGTTTCTAATTTTCACAGTTACAAACCATGCTGCACTGAATGTCTCTTTACATATTTCTTTATACACATCAAGGAATAATGTGTATAAAGTAACCAAAAATGAAATTGCCACAGCTCTGATGTGCTGCTTTATTAGGGTTATCATGAAGTCTTTAAAAAAAAAAAAACCCTCTTTTTAAAAAGTTTTCCCTTTTGTTCTTCTTTTAAAAAATATGTATTTATTTAAGTAATCTCTACACCCAACATGGGGTTCAAACTCATGACCCCAAGATCAAGAGTCACATGCTCTTCTGACTGAGCCAGCCAGGAGCCCCTTCAAGTTTTTCTTTGTATTCCAGTTAGTTAGCGTACAGTATAATATTAGTTTCAGGGACACCTGGGTGGCTCAGTCAGTTGGGCGTCTGCCTTCGGCTCAGGTCATGATCCCAGCGTCCTGGGATCAAGTTCCGCGTTGGGATCCCTGCTCAGTGGGAAGCCTGCTTCTCCCTCTCCCACTCCCCCTGCTTGTGTTCCCTCTCTCTCTGTCTCTCTTTCTGGCAAATAAATAAATAAAATCTTCAAAAAAATTTTTTTTAAAATATTAGTTTCAGGTGTACAGTATAGTGATTCAACACTTTCATATAACACCAGGTGCTCATCACAACCAGTGCACTCCTTAACCCCCATCACCTATTTAACCCATCCCCTCACCCACCTCCCCTCTGGTAAACCATCAGTTTGTTCTCTATAGTTAAGAGTCTGTTTCTTGGTTTGCCTCTCTCTCTCTCTTTTTTCCCTTTGCTCATTTGTTTGCTTTCTTAAATTCCACATATGAGTGAAATCATATGGTATTTGTCTTTCTTTGACTAACTTATTTCTCTTAGCATAATACTCTCTAGCTCCATCCATATTGTTGCAAATGGCAAGATTTCATTCTTTTTAAGGCTGAATAATATTCTGTTGTGTATGTGTATATACACAATGTGTATGTATGTATATATATATATATATATACACACACACACTACATCTTCTTTATCCATTCATCAATTGATGGACACTTGGCTGTTTCCATAATTTGGCTACTGTAGATAATGTGCTATAAACATCAGGGTGCATGTATCCCTTTGAATTAGTATTTTTGGATGTTTTGGGTAAATACCTAGTAGTGTAATTGCTGGATCATAGGGTAGTCCTAGTTTTAACTTTCTGAGGAATCTCCATACCGTTTTCCAGAGTTGCTGCACCAGTTTGCATTTGCACCAACAGTGCAAGAGGGTTCCCCTTTCTCCACATCCTCACCAACATCTGTTGTTTCCTGTGTTGTTGATTTTAGCCATTCTGACAGATGTGATATCTCATTGTAATTTGGACTTGTATTTCCCTGATGATCTGTGATGTTGAACATCTTTTCGTGTCTCTTGGCCATCTCTATGTCTTCTTTGGAAAAATGTCTAGTCATGTTTTCTGCCCAGTTTTTAACTGGATTATTTGTTTTTTGGGTGTTGAGTTTGATAAGTTCTTTATACAGTTTAGATACTAACCCTTTATCAGATGTGTCATTTGCAAATATCTTCTCCCATTCTGTAGTTTGCCTTTTAGTTTTGTTGATTGTTTCCTTTGCTGTGGAGATTTTTATTTTGATGAAGTCCAATAGTTTATTTTTGTTAAAAAAAAAAAAAAAACCAAAACCCTTTAATGGAAGTCTTTTGTGTCTATTAAGTTACCATTTCTTCTACTCTCTTGAGTTTCATAAAAGTATATTCTATCAATGCATATATTTTTTTATCTTTAAAAAATCTTTTGTTTGAACCCTTCTCATATTTCCAATACTACTATGGATTTGTTTTTATATTTATTTTGTCATTTTGGTGGGATTTAGGAAGAGAAGGGAATTAATTTAATATGTTGTCAGTCATCTTGAAATGAAAATCATACCTAAATTTTTAACTAGAATACTTGATTATTTCTCTGTCAGAATCAAAACTTAAAATAGTTCTGTCACTCCTTCCTTTCCTGCTCCTGCTTGCAGAAGACAAAAATTGCTTTTATTCTTCTTTTTCTTACTTTTTAAAAAATTTAATTTAATTTTTTGTAGTTTCAAATTTTTATTTAAGTTCTAGTTATGTAACATACAGTGTAATATTAGTTTCAGGTATAGAATTTAGTGATTCATCACTTACATATAACACCCAGTGATCATCTGGAGTTTTAATTTTAGACTTTCCTTTTCCATTATATATCTTCTATTTTAATTATTGTTTAGAAAATTCATTCAATTTTAATAACCACATTAACCATGATTACTTAGTCTTGACTCTAAGTAAGCATTATTGGAAATTTCATGCTGTTTATTGTATGCCACACTCTCCTTTTCTAATGATGTTATTTGGCCACATTTGTATTGAATTTCTTTGAGTAATATTTTCAGAAAGGGTGTGTGGTATGGTATACTTTGGGTCCTTGTTTTCATGAAAATGTGTTTATTTTTCCCTTATAAATTTGATTGGTAGCTTGTCTGGATTCAGAGTTTTAGGGTTACAGTCCTCCCTCAGAATTCTGTAAACATTGCTCCTTTGACTTCTAGCATTTAATGTAGCAGATTAGCGGTCCAATTCCTGTTTAAAGGTGTTTTACTGGATGGTAATTTTGTATTTCTGTCTGGAAATATGTTGGCAATTCAGATATTTAACCAGAATAAATGTCTGCATGTCTAACATTTTGATTATTCCTGCCCTGATGTTATAGATCCTCTAGATGTGGAAATTCAGGGATTTAGGGAAACTTCCTATTTGTTTATTACTTTTTTCATTTTGATACATTGTTTTTCTTTTCCAGCAAAGGAAATTTTATTTATTTTTCCAGTTTTATTGAGGTATAATTGACATATAACAATGTATAAGTTTAAGGTACACAACATAATGATTCGATATATGTATATATTATGAAATGATTACCACAGAATGTTTAGTTATCATATGAGGTATTGATTTTAAGGTATTGATTTATTTTGCAGGTGGGTTTATAATATAGTTATGAACTATGACAGCTGCTGCATTGTTGAATGGGAGGAGTCAAAAGTATCCACCTAATAAAATATATCAGTGATTATATAGGTCCTGAGAAAAGAATTGACAGGTGAAAATAAATACATACATAAATGAAAACAACAGAATAAAGCACACATTTGAGTGATGTTACAAATGTGCATGAGAATTTCTAGACTCTAATTTGGAATTTCTTATTCCATTTCAGGATCGGAAATTAACCAAAGCTGAGCAGCAAAGGTTCAAGGAAGAAGCAGAAATGTTAAAGGGTCTCCAACATCCCAATATAGTTCGATTTTATGATTCCTGGGAGTCTATATTAAAAGGAAAGAAATGTATTGTATTGGTGACTGAACTTATGACATCAGGAACTTTAAAGACGTAAGTTGACTCTGATAGTGCCAATGAAGTTTTTTTGGAAATAATTTTCAAGAGTAATAAAAGTTGTTTATAAAATAACACTATTTGATTAAAGAATTGGTAGCATCTGAATCTAGTGACTGCTTCAGGGCAGGTTAAAAAGTTTAGGATGTTAATGAAGTTTGTTAGAAAATACAGTATTGAGAAATGAATATTTGTGGGATAGCATAAAATTTTAGAATTAGGAGTAATGTCATTTTGTAAAAATAATGGAAGATCAAGGGTGTGGCCACATTCATATATCTACTGAGCAGTACTATATAATTATAGTTTATTGTTTTATTTCTGACTACAGTTTTTCATTTGATGGTGTAATCACTCTAAGTATTAAATGTGGAATATACTTTTTCTGTTTCCTAGCATCTTTGCACTAAAATTTTACATAGTTAAACCCTCTGATGACCTTATATAAGCAGTTATTAGAAAGTGTAGAAGGACTTTCTTTTTAAAATTGTGCTACCTTTCCACAAAAGGTTACTCTGATTAGAATGATTCTTGTTTTGAATTAAAAATGCTGAAAAATGCTAAACTTGGCAGGATGTCTTCTCTAAGAATGAAGCCTTAGATTTAAAAATTGCTTTTCTATAACAGAGAATAGAAAACAACTCAGTGATGGCAAGCATAGTACTTACAATACCAGCCAGCTTACATGATTTACCCTTAATAGTGCTCATATAATAAGCTAGGTATGTTTGTTTACATGTGGTCTTTTGTTTCTTTGTGTAGGTACTTAAAACGATTTAAAGTCATGAAACCAAAGGTCTTAAGGAGCTGGTGCAGGCAAATTTTAAAGGGGTTGCAGTTCTTGCACACTAGGACTCCTCCCATTATTCACCGGGATCTGAAGTGTGACAATATTTTCATCACGGGACCCACTGGATCTGTGAAGATTGGTGATCTAGGCCTAGCCACCTTAATGCGAACATCATTTGCTAAGAGTGTCATTGGTGATTAAATAGTTTATAGTTTATTGGTTGGATAAAGAGAGATTTTGTTAACTGTGTATGTCTAGAATAGGGATCAGCAAACTATGGCCCATGAGCCAAATCTGGCCCCATTGCCTATTTTTGTAAATAAAGTTTTATGGGAACACAGCTATACCCACTCATTTATGTATTGTCTGTGGCTGCTTTTGCACTACAGTAGCGGAGTTGAGTAGTTGTGTCTGAAATACTGTCTGCTTCTTTACAGAGAAGTTTGCTGACTCCTGGACTAGAATGTGAATTTGCTTTGAAATATCTATTACATATTGACTTATTTCAGAGACATCCTAGTGTATTTCTTTTGTGGGATATATTAAAGATCATTAAAAAGTTCTGAAGACTTAAAGAGGATTTACTAATTTAGTTTAGAAAAATTTATAAAGAAGATAGAAATAAAAACAGATTTTAGTAATCGTTACCTAATCTTGAGCATTACAAATTGTACTTTATCAGTATAGAAAGTTAAGGAAATTCCTTAAGTACTTTATATAGGTGTAGCAAGTATTCTGCAAATTTTATATTTATAAAATGGTTTAGGGAGCAGAAATTAACTCAGGTAATCCTTATGGCAAAGGGAATGTGATATTGGTGGATACATTTTTCTTTTTAATAAAGATGTGGATGTGGTGTTATTTTGTAGGGACTCCTGAGTTTATGGCCCCAGAGATGTATGAAGAGCACTACGATGAATCTGTAGATGTCTATGCTTTTGGAATGTGTATGCTGGAAATGGCTACTTCAGAGTACCCTTACTCTGAGTGCCAGAATGCAGCTCAAATATACCGTAAAGTAACTAGCGTAGGTATAACTTTATTCTTTTTACTTCCTAGATTGTCACATTTCATGTTGAAGTTGGTAAAGTCAGCTTAAAACTAATTTTGGTTTAGTGCTATATAACAGTGCTAAATTTAACATAATTGTAATGAAACAAGCTTTAGATTTATGCTATATACCTATACTTTATTGGGGTCACATAAAATGTTCTGTATTATTATCTTTGGGTAAATGTACAGACATATCATCTATATCCACTTGTTTGTAAATAATTTTTAGATTTATTAGGTAGATATTATTTTTTCAAAGCTGAATAATGAAGATTGACTAAATGGTTTGGAAGGTTTCTGGTTCTAAAAGAGCATTCAAAATATTGTTCCTCAGCTACAGTATTTGATTCCCTGTTATGGGTATTTTTTTACATTACAAATTGCAAGGAATGTAAAGATGAATAAGAAGTGTTTGCTACCCACAAAGAGCTTGCATTTTTAGTATGGATAAATTCACAAATAGCTATAAACATAAGAGGATAGGAATAGAGTAAGGGATGTAAGGGAGATAAAAACAAAGTCTTAGGATAGTTCAAAATAGGTCTGTTTCATATCCAGTTGGGTGGCTCTAGAATAGGCCAAGAAAGAGATTGTCAAAGTGTTCAAAGTAACTGATATTAATAGGTACCCTTTTTAAATGCATGCTGTATACTGCATGCTTTCATATTTAAATCCCTACAAGATGGCACTATCTTCAGTTTATTAATGATGAGACTGAGAACCAGAGGTTGTGACTTGCCCAAGTTCACACAGCTACATGTGGATCCACAATGGTGGATTTTGACCCTAAATCTGACTCTGGAGATATTTGTGTAGGGAGACTAGAAATAAGGCTAATATCCAGAATGTGGGCCATTCTGTAGGACAAATGACCTAGTTTCTCCAACAAATCAATTTCATGAAAGCAAAAGGGGAGGGACTGTTAAAGAATACAAGAGACTTAAAGTAGTGGTGAGCAGGTAAATGTTTAATAACTGATTCTCTGAAAAAGAAAAAGCACTGATTTCTAGCATTTGCTGATTTCCTTGGTGTTAAATATTCCCACAATGACTTTTAAGTTTAAGGTTTTTTTTTTAAGTCACCAGTGTGACCTCACTGAATGCAGGGTTGGAAATGGTATACACAGTGGAATTTATATGATCTATCCACCATACAGATAGAATAAACAACCTCAAGAGCATAAATAATAGTAAAATGTAGTAAAATAATTAAGGGCTGGTATTTTCAGTATTTATTACCTTGGTTGTTGATATAATTTATTTAATTGTAAGCTTATGTAATTTAATTTTTGTAAATGACTGTGTTTAACAGCCAGCTTGCAAAATTCTTGAAAATGTAATAGTTGCCTCTTGTAAGCTGGTATGAGCCAGCTTTAATGCACCATACATGTACTGTGAGGACCTTGTTTGGATCCTGATTTGAACAAACCAAGTATAAGAAGACATCATTTAGACTATTTGGGAAATTTAAGTGTGGACTGGGTTTTAGATGATGTTAAGGAATTATTAGTAATTATTTTAGGTGGGATGATGACATGATATCTGTTAGAGATATAAACTAGAGATTTTATGGGTGAAATTACATGATGCCTAGGATTTGCTTTAAAATATTTTTGGATACGGGGCGCCTGGGTGGCTCAGTCGTTAAGCGTCTGCCTTCGGCTCAGGTCATGATCCCAGGGTCCTGGGATCGAGCCCCGCGTCGGGCTCCCTGCTCCGCGGGAAGCCTGCTTCTCCCTCTCCCACTCCCCCTGCTTGTGTTCCCTCTCTGGCTGTCTTTCTCTCTGTTAAATTAAAAAAAAAAAATAAAATAAAATAAAATATTTTTGGATAAAAAAGGTGTGGAGGTAGATAGCTGAGACAAAGTTGACAAAATGTTGTATGTTGAAGCTGGTGATGGTTACATGGGGCTTTTACTATTCTACTTTTGAGTATGTTTGAAGCTTTCTGTAACAAAGAACTGAGAAAAAGAGATAAAGCTAGAAGTCTTTTTAGTCTTGGTCTGTACATTGTATGGCCACAAATAGAAAAACTTTGTACTCAATTTTGTAAGTTGCAGTTCCCCAATTATTTTCACCTAGGAGCAGAGAAAGGCAATAATTACCCAGGACTGGGGAATAGGTAAGAGATCAGTGGAGAGGTCAAAGAGGACTTTCTCTATAAGTAGAATGATGTAACTCCATTTTTTGAACGGTGACTTTATTATTTTATATTAAAGTCACAATAATGTTATATCACAATTCACATTTCCATCTATATTAAAGCTTCTTGAACTTGAGATCTAGACCTGTACCTCTGAAACAAATAATACATTATATGTTAAAAAAAAAAAAGAAGAAGAAGAAGATAGCAGGAAGGGAAAAACGAAGGAGGGGAAATTGGAGGGGGAGATGAACCATGAGAGACTATGGACTCTGAGAAACAAACTGAGGGTTCTAGAAGGGAGGGGGGTTGGGGGATGCGTTAGCCTGGTGATGGGTATTAAAGAGGGCACGTGCTGAATGGAGCACTGGGTGTTACACAAAAATGATGAAGCGTGGAACACTACATCAAAAACTAATGATGTAATGTATGGTGAGTAACATAACATAATAAAAAAAAAAAGAACTTGAGATCCAAGTTAACTCCTAATCTCTCCAAATTTGTCTAGTGTGTGATACTGGGCTTTCTGATTCAGCATCCTGTGAAGTAGTATGTCAGACCCAGAACTAGGTTTTAGATTGCCTCATTCCATGACAATGATTCTATGGTATCTTTCTCCTTTTAGATTAATTTGGAGTTTTCTGTTAGATGACTGTAATGATTTTTTAAAAATTTATTTACTTATTTTAGAGAGAGAGGGAAAGAGCACGAGTGGGAGGGGTGGGGGGGAGAGAATCTCAAGCAGACTCCATGCTGAGCGCAGAATCCAACTCAGGGCTTGATCCCAGGACCCCAAGATCATGATCTGAGCCGAAACCAAGAGTCGGATGCTCAACCAACTGTGCCACCCAGGCGCCCCTAATGATTATTTTTTTTAATTTAAAATTCATTATTTAAGGGTAATAGAATATAAAATAAGCAGATGTAGGCAGCTAACAGTTACAGAAACATTTTTAATTGTCTGGACCTTACTAATTTATTTTTATTTATTTTTTTAAGATTTTATTTATTTATTTATTTATTTGACAGAGAGATAGAGAGCAGCACAAATAGGCAGAGAGGCAGGCAGAGGGAGAGGGAGAAGAAGGCTCCCCGCTGAGCAGGGAGCCCGATGTGGGACTCGATCCCAGGACCCTGGGATCATGACCTGAGCCGAAGGCAGCCGCTTAACTGACTGAGCCACCCAGGCGCCCTGACCTTACTAATTTATTATTGAACTCCTAGAACCTGATAATTAGCTTGAGTTTCTCTCAATATTTTACTATTGCTTAATGGTAAAAATAATACAGATTTCTCAAAAGTTTATATATATATATATATTTTCATGCATACATATATATTGATTGTTCATTGCTTCTAGCCATTCTGGAAGACTTGTTTATTATAGTTTGTTAATTGGGGTTATACTTGCATGTATATTTTGGGATCAAATATTTATTCCCTACTTAATGTTGCAATATGAGAATTATCCATGTTATTAAATACTTTGAGAATATTTTTGGTTTTTGTGTAAGATTAGCATATATGTAGATCACATAATTTATATCTCCGTTGTTGGAAATTTAGATTGTTCATAATTTTTCACTGTTAGTTGTAGACTATTAGAACCGTGACAATATCTTCATCAAAAAATTGTTAAACTTACACTGTATGTATATATTTATCTCATTTAAAGCTTGAATATGGTTTAGTGGTAAAAATTACGTTAATAATGTTATGTTGACTTGAGCTTTCAGTTGCTTTATTTGTGACTAGAAACAATTTTTCTTCTCCCAGGGCATAAAACCAGCCAGTTTCAATAAAGTCACTGATCCTGAGGTGAAAGAAATCATTGAAGGATGTATTCGCCAAAACAAATCAGAAAGGTGGGCACAAATGTAGTGAAATGACATAACCGATGGATACATTAAACTCTTACCTTGGACTGGGTCATTTTTTGACCTTTGATTAATACTGGGTATTACTTTTGAATGGAACACAAACCATACTGTCTAGAGTGAAGTATATCAGTGCATGTTGTTTGCCATTTTGGACTTTGATATCATGTGCTGAATTTTTCTTGAACTGAAATTTGGGTTTTGTTTGTGTGTGTTGTGACAAGTTTTCATCACCTTCACCCTTCAGTTTAACAGTCACTGAGGCCCCCCAGGTTAACTTGCTTCTAACAGTTGATAGTAGAGAGCTACTGCAGTGTCACCTTCAGGTAAGTACTTAGAAAAAAATGATAACTTAAAAAAATTGACCATCAACTTATCAGATGTTTCATATTTGACCAATGTCCTTGTGTCATGATAATGGTAAAGCAGATAGGGCTGTTTTTGTTCAAGAAGTAGTATTCTAAGTTTATTTGTAACCCAATTTGTGTTTTTCTTATGGATACATCCCTTTAGTCTTAGCTTATATTTCCTGTTAATTTGAGCTTTGGACAGTTGCGAGTTAAATCAGTGGGTTAGTCTTTTGATTTTTTACCTCCTTTATGATTAATAAAGGTCCTTTACAGAAATTATTTTCGCCCATATTTTATTGACTGTCCCCCATTTTTATTAGTTTTCTAAGTTTAATGTTGTATATCTGAGAATATATAAAGCCACTAAGGTAAAGCCTGTTTAATTATAGCTTTATTACCGAACATTATTGTACCAACAGGCTATATCTAGGTAGTTATATATTTTAATTATGGTAAAATATACATAACCTAAGATTGACCATTTTAATCATATGTTAAGTGTACAATTCAGTGGCATTAAGCACATTCACATTGTTAAACAACCATCACCACTATCTATTTCCAAAACCTTTTCATCACCCCAACAGAGACTCTGTACCCATTACCTCTCCATTCCTCTTCCCCTCAACCCCTGGTAACCTTTATTCTACTTTCTGTCTCTATGAATTTGCTTCCTCTAAGTACCTCATGTAAGTGGAATCAATACAATATTTGTCCTTTTGTGTCTGGTTTATTTCACTTAGCATAGCGTTTTCAAGGTTGATTTCCATGTTGTAGCATGTATCAGAATTTCCTTCCTTTTTAAGGAAGAAACACATACACACACACAGCACATTTTGTGTATCCATCCATTTGTCTGTTAATGGACACTTGGGTTATTTTTTCCTTTTGGCTATATGGTGAATAATGCTGCATGAACATTGGTGAATAAGTATTTGCTTGAATTCCTGCTTTCAATTCTTTTCATTATATACCTAGGAATGGAATTACTGGATCATATGGTAATACTATGTTTAATTCCTTGAAGAACCGCCAAATTTTTTCCACAGTGGCTGCACCATTTTGTATTCCTCCCAGCAACATATGAAGGTTCCAGTTTGTCAACATCCTCACCAACACTTGTTATTTTCCATTTTTTGATAATAGCCATCCTGATGGCTATGAAGTGGTATCTTATTGTGGTTTTGATTTGCATTTCCCTAATGACTAATGATGTTGAGTATCTTTTCATGCGGTTATTGGTCATTTGTATATCTTCTTTGGAGATATGTCTGTTCAAATCACTTGCCCTTTTTAAAATTAGGTCATTTATTTTTTTGTTGTTGTGGCTGTTTTTGAGTTGTAAGAGTTTAGGCATGCTTTTTTTTAAGTGAGTTTAAAAATGCAGTTGACCCTTGAATAACATATTGTACAATACTGTAAATGTATTTTCTCTTCCTTATGGTTTTCTTAATATTTTCTTTACCTTTATTGTAAAAATACAGTATATAATACATAACATAATACAGTATATAACACATACAAAATATGTGTTAATCAACTGTTTATGTTATTGGTAAGGTTTCTGGTCAACAGTAGGCTATTAGTAGTTAAATTTTGGGGGAGTTAGGAGTTAGACACAGATTTTCAATTGAGGTCGGCACCCCAGTCCCCTCCCAATGGTGTTTGAGGGTCAGTTGTATTAAGCGGAAGTAGCCATTTTAGTTTGGATTCTGATTATTGCTTTTGCAGCATTTTAACTGTAAATTTGTTACCAGAGAACATTGGGATATTCTAAAGGATTCATGGCATATTAGTATATTAGAAAGAGCACAGACTTCTACATCAGACTAAGATTCAAATGTGGACTCACACTTAGCCAGTGTGATCTTGAGGAAGTTACTTAGATGTTTCTCAAAGCAGGTATTTATTTTGATGATTAAAAATATAATGCATATAAAATAACAGAGTAGTATTTAATGGTATCTTCTGCTATTACTGTAATTATTCGATAGGAAAAATACATAGGCAACCTTTTCATTGAAAGGCAGAGGGCTTAACTTGGTTGTATCTTCTTCTTTTTAAGATTTTACCTATTTATTTGAGAGAGAGAGAGAGAGCGTGTGTGAGAGGAGGGGGAGGGGTAGAAGGAGAGGGAGAAGCAAGCTCTCTGCTGAGCAGAGCACCAGACACAGGGCTGGATCCCAGGACCCTGAGACCATGACCTGAGCCAAAGGCAGACACTTAACCGACTGAGCCACTCAGGCGCCTCTTGGTTGTGTCACATCTCACCTTAGCCTTAAAACTAATTAGTCTGAGGGGTGCCTGGGTGGCTCAGTTGGTTAAGCGACTGCTTTCGGCTCAGGTCATGATCCTGGAGTCCCTGGATCGAGTCCCGCACCCGGCTCCCTGCTCGGCAGGGAGTCTGCTTCTCCCTCTGACCCTCCCCCCTCTCATGTGCTCTCTCTCATTCTCTCTCTCTCAAATAAATAAATAAAATCTTTAAAAAAAAAACTAATTAGTCTGAGGAAGCTTATTCTTTTTATAATAGTCTCTTAATTATTTGTCCCTTGATCACTAAGAAATGATCAGGAGGGTTGAAAATCATCAACTTACAGTATACCATGCTATCAATATACTTTATCTGTTTTAAATAGTATAAGAGAGATTTTCTATGTAGACATTATGAAATACATTAGTTTTAGCTCTCTCTGGCCTATAATATAGATAGATTAGATATTATGTATCTGTTTTTAGAAATTGGTCCAAGCAAGCAAAGGAAATTAACTCCCCCCATCTTGTAAAAGAATCTTTTGAACCCCTGTCCTTTTTTTTTTTTTCTCTCAGAGATGGTTAATCTCTAATATTAGGTAGAGGCGTTTCCATTGCATGTATACTTTGGCCTAAAACACTAGACTTAGATACTTGAGGAAAACCATGGGACTTTGCTGAACTAAATTAGTTTCATTCATGGCATTCTCTCAAGAGTGAAGTACACTGACTAGATTATTGTTAATGGAGTCAATGACTTCTATTTATAATGTTTGTAAAGAGTTTGAATTTCTGATTTCCTTTAGAGGTTATATATCCAGAAGAGTTTTTAGTTTCCTTTTTTAAAAATTTTTTTATTGTTATGTTAATCACCATACTAGTTTCCTTTGCTGACAATCTGTTGTTTGAGTTTTAGTAACTTAAGTCAGTGGCTTAGGGAAACTAGTCACTCCACCTAACATACACTGCAGCACTTCTCCAGTTCTCTAGGCATACTTATAGGTGTGTTAAACTTCAGTATCTAGATATGCTACTGGTAATAATCTTTAATTAAGGTGACTTTCAGTGCATATTAGTTGGGATTTCTTTGCATCCTTGACAAATAATAAGTTGGATATAAGATTTGGTTTTTATAACAAGGCACATTAATGGTCTAATTAATAGGAAATTTAAAATAAGATTGTTACTTTGATATAATTGATGTTTACTAATTAAGAGTTCTATATATTGTTTATGATTGGAAAAATTGATAATGAGATACGTATTTTGTTTATTAGGTTGTCTATCAGGGACCTACTAAACCACGCATTTTTTGCTGAGGATACAGGACTGAGGGTGGAGTTGGCAGAGGAAGATGACTGCTCAAATTCATCCCTGGCTTTAAGACTCTGGGTTGAAGACCCTAAAAAATTGAAAGGCAAGCACAAAGACAATGAAGCTATTGAGTTCAGTTTCAATTTAGAAACAGATACATCTGAGGAAGTAGCATATGAAATGGTAAGTGAATCCTACCACTATTCTCTACCCCCGACCACTGCTTCCCTTTATAATATTAGGGTTGATTGATTCCTTTCTCCTTATTGCTTTTTTCCTCCCTATTTTCTCCTTTTCTTTATTTAAATTCTTTTATTGTGAAATGCATCTCTACAGCAGAGTATATTAAATTTGTACGTACAGTATAAAGAATAATAAAACACTACTTTTGTTAAGAAATAGAACATAACCGGTACCTTAGAAGCCACCTGTATGCCCCTCCCAGTTGTATTCCCTTCCCTAATCACTACAGGTAATATCTACCCTGACTTTTGTGTTACTCATTTCTTTGCTTTTTGTTATAGTTTAAGTAATATATTGTTTTGTTTTAAAAATGTAAGTGACCAGTGCACGTCTAGCTGGTTACTGAAGTTATTATTAGGTGA
Organism: Phoca vitulina; assembly: GCF_004348235.1. Taxonomy (NCBI): domain Eukaryota; kingdom Metazoa; phylum Chordata; class Mammalia; order Carnivora; family Phocidae; genus Phoca; species Phoca vitulina. The sequence goes on from NW_022589814.1 coordinate 444,440, forward strand.
AGATGCTCAAGAGTGCATAAGCTGAACAGTCTCTCAGTCATAATCTGGCTTCAGCTTCCCTAAGTGTTTATAAGAGCCGCTTTTGGGGATGTCAGCAGGTGAGGTCATGAGTGAGTTCAGGGAAGTACACATGTGGCTCACCAGTCAGGTCACCGGCAGACCATTGTGTGGACCAGAAATTAGTTGTCTGGTAACAATATGGTTGGATGGGGAGTGGGCCCCTCTGACTTCTCTACTTCTAATCACCCCATGATCCCCCTCCTTACAGAGCAGATGACAGCAGATAACTTCTGTGGGTTTGAATGTGTGTCCACACCTGACTCAGGCTGCTGCAGCGCTTGGAGGAAAGGTGTGTAGGAGCTTTGGCAGCACATAGTCAAATTAGCCAAGTACAGAGAGTCTGAGCCAGGCTAGCCTGGGCATTCTGTCCTCAGGTTAAAAAGAAGGATGGAACATTGACATTGGGGATCTTGGAGATGATAGCCTTTAACATGTCTATTTTTATAGTCATACTGTTCTAATCTGGAATGATTGTCTTGGACATCTGGTGCACAACTATTATCCTGATATTTCTCTTTACTATCTTTCTAGACTTCTCTTCCTCTCTTCTGTTGGGTTTCATGTATCCTAAATCCCATGTCTTTCTCTTCCTTGGCTTACCCTCTTGTTTTAGTGACACACTTCCTCTGCCTGCTTCTTAAAGAAAGGGTATGAGAGGTAAATTCTTCGAGACTTGCATGTATGAAAATATTTTTATTCTATATTCATATTTAATTGATTGCTTGGCTGGCTAAGGCATTTTAGGTTGCAGTTTTTTTAAAAAAAATTTAGACTCATTGTTCCATGCTTTTCTAGCTTTCAGTATTGATATTGAGAAGTACAAAGTTGTTCTATTTTCTGAATCTTTTGCATGTGATCCATTTTTTGCTCTCTGGAAGCTTGTAGTAGTTTCTATTTCTTCTTTAGTATTCTAAAATTTCACAGTGATGTGTCTTGATTTGGGTCTATTTTCATCCACCGTGTTGGATTCTCAGTGGACCCTTCCAATCTGTCAACTCATATCCTTTAGTTTCTGGGAAATATCTTGAAGTATTTTATTGATGATTTCCTCCCCATTGTTTTATTTCTGGAACTGTTATCATTTGGATGTTGGACCTCTTGGACTAATTCTCCAATGTTCTTAACTTTTCTAGTTTCCATCTTTTTGTCTTTTTATTCTCCTTTCTGGCAGATATTACCAACTTTACCTTCTAACCCTTCCAACTGAGTTTTTCATTTCTGCTATCATGTTTTTAATTTTAAGAGTTCCTTTTTATTTTTTGGTCTGTTCCTTCCTTAGAGTAAACATCTTGTTCTTTGTTTTGTGGAGGCAATATTATCGTACCTCTCTGTAACGTAAGTAAAGAGAGTGTTTTTAACATTTTTTCTCCCTGTATAGTCTCTTTTCTTCAAATTGCTGTTTTGCTTTTGTTGGTTTTGTGCTCTGTCTTCTTGTTAGAGGCTTTTCTGATATTTCTGATAATTCTTGGCTAGTTGCTCATAATTAATAGATTATAGGAGACTATATTTTTTTCTGTTGCTCTGTAATAAATTACCACAAATTTAGTGGCTTAAAGCAACACCCATTTATTATCTCAGTTCTGGAGATAAAAAGTCCTAGTGGGCTTCACTGGATTCTCTGCTTAGGATCTCACAGGCTGAAATCAAGGTGTTGGTGGCCTGGGCTTTTATGTGGAGGCTCTTGGTGGGGAGGGTGAGGGGAGTGGGGGTGGGGTGGGGACTGCTTTCGAGTTGTTGGCAGAATTCAATTCCTTATGGTTGTAAGACTGAGGCCCCTGTTTCCTTGGTGGCTATTAGCTGGTGGTCACTTTCTATTCCTAGAGGCTGCTTTTCAGTCCTTTCATGTATCCCCACTCCATCTTCAAAGTCAGCAATGTCATGTTGAATCCTAGAGTTACCAGCTGGTAAAAGGCTCACCCAGATAATTTCCCTATTTTAAGGTCAGCTGTTCATAGCAAAATAATGAGAGTGATATCTCATTATATTCACAAGTTTGAGGATTAGGATGGGACATCTTTGAGGGGCCATAATTTTGCTGACCACAGGGACTTACAGCCTATTGGATGATGTGTTTGCTTGTGTCAGACTTGTTAACTTTAACCTGTACCATAGGGTATCTGGATGGTATCTTTAATTAGGGAATCTCTGGCATCAATATTTGTAGGTCTGTCTTCTTGGATTGGTCAGATTCCCCAGAGAATCATCTTTTGAAGTCCTTCCTGAAGGGTTAGGGTCTGGTTACTGGTATTTTGGTAGTCAAGTGGGGAAAAGGGCTAAAGGTTTCTGCATATGGCATTCAGCATACATACGCTCATTTAATCTTGTTTTCCACATGGTAGCCTTACCCTCGACTGTGCCTGGTGTTCCATAGTCCAGAGATCCTCTCTTTTACCCTCTCCAGAGAACAAAACTCCAGGCTTCTTGGGTAGGGGGAGAATCAATCATCCAAAGGTGTGAAATGGAAGGTGGGGCACAGGGATCTAAACATTTAACTGCTTCTCACAACCCTTTCACTTAGTTTTCCTTATTTTAGTCATCTCTTTTGACTTCACCCAGTTCTGGAAGTAACTGGTATTGCCAGTTTCTGTGCCTTATGAGTATTTTTCAGTATAAGTGATAATGCTTCTCAGCTTTCCCTAGTTCACCTTTTTCAGGACTGTTAGGTCACTTATTACTTAATCTGTTTTCCACATTCCGGAGTGTCCAAAATGTTGTTGCTGTTGTCTTTCTCTTATTCTCCCTATCCTTCTGGGTTTACAGCTTAAAAATCCATTTAGTATGGGGTTTTTTTGGAGCTTCGGGAGGGAGTGAAATTAAATATATGGATTCCATCTAACATTTTAATCATCTTTCAACTACCACGAAATTTCCCTGAGTCTGCAGACCCCCAAGACATGCTTTAAAAAACAGATTGTAGGACTGAGAATGATATGCCATGACACCTCCTCAAGTCATCTTCTCTGCTACTCAGCCCTGCTCTTCTCAGACAGCAAGCCCTTAACTTCTCTTCTCTCACTCTTCTAATGCCTGGTAAGATGTAGTACTTTGCTGTGAGCATATTTCCCTTTGCCTAGAGTGTGGATCTCTAAACTTCGTCCACACCTCCCTTAATAGCCAGCAAGTTCCTTTTTTTGTTTTAATTCAAGTCAGAGTTTACCTTTCTCTGTGACGCTGTCTCTACTTTTTCCTTTAGGGCTTTTGCAGCAGCTCATTTCTACCTTATTTTAAGTTAAATTTGTACCATCTTACCACCAGATTGTGTGCTCATACAGGACAAAGGACCGACATAGTAACTTATATGTCTCTGGAGTCCAGTACTGGGCACATTGTAGGCACTTAATGTTGTTGAATAAGGAAACCTTTTTAATCTTTCACAAACCTTAATGACAGTCACAAATGATCTGTAATAAGACTGCATGTACTGAAACATCAAGTTATTTGTTTTTGTTTAAAGCCAGAATTATTTTAACAATGTTTGGTAATGGTATTGTTTTTCTTTTGCTGATTAAAGGCTCTGAATTTATGTATGTCTGATTAAGAAAGAACATAGATGTACATCCAAAATATTGAATCACTATGATGTACACCTGAAACTGTCAGTTATATTGAATTGAAAAAAAGAAGGAACATGTAAACAAATTAACTGTTATTTAATAGCATTTGGATTTTGGGGGCACAAAATAACTCTGCTAGTAAAAAGTTAAAATCGTAAATGTTAAAGATGTAGTTTGCTTATGTTTTGTTTGTAGGTCAAGTCAGGATTCTTTCATGAAAGTGATTCCAAAGCTGTTGCTAAGTCCATTCGAGACCGGGTCACCCTGATAAAGAAGACGAGGGAGAAGAAGCCAGCTGGCTGTTTGGAAGAACGCAGGGAATCCCAGTGCAAGTCTGCAGGGAATGTACTCCCTCAGCCCCAGAATACAGCTTTGCCCCCTGCTCCTGCTCAGCACACTGGGGCTGAATGTGAAGAAACTGAAGTTGATCAACATGTTCGACAACAGCTTCTACAAAGAAAACCACAGCAGCACTGCTCCTCTGTTACAGGTAACAGTTAAAATTTATAAAAGCAAACAAATGTGTAATTGTATTCCCTTATCTCAAAATAGTACTTTTGTGTTTTTCTTTTTTTTTAAGATTTTATTTATTTATTTGACAGAGAGAGACACAGTGAGAGAGGGAACACAAGCAGGGGGAGTGGGAGAGGGAGAAGCAGGCTTCCCGCTGAGCAGGGAGCCCAATGCGGCGCTCGATCCCAGGACCCCGGAATCATGACCTGAGCCAAAGGCAGACGCTTAATGACTGAGCCACCCAGGCGCCCCTACTTTTGTGTTTTTCAAAGCATTCTGTTATCTATCATTTCATCAGTCCTTTTACAAAATCCCTGAAATAGACAAGCCAGCTAGTTTCCTTATTTTAAAATTAAGAAACTTTTGTTATGTGACCTGTCCAAGGTGCTAATTGAGTAAGGATTATAATCTTTTTACTATTCTTAAAGGTCTAATGTAAATCCTTTAATAAAGAAAGTTTGGAATTTAAGGGAAAATGTATTCTTCAAGAAGGAATTTTCTAGATTTTAAGATCCTTTGTATTTTAGGCTCAAGTATAAAATTATCATAGTTCCTCTAATTTTTCTGCTGTAATGCATCCTCTTCTCTAGAAGGACAGAGTATTTTCATAGTAATAACTAATTGTTCTATAAAGACAGTATTATTTTCTAGCCAGGTTCTAGGAGAATGAGAATATGACACTTAGATTTTACTGAAATTAGTAAATGAAATTAGTTGGGTAGGGGAGAAGCAATCACCCAAAGGTGTGGAATGGAGGGTGGGGCACAGGGATCTAAATATTTAACTCCTTCTCACAATCCTTTCACTTAGCCTTCCTTATTTTAGTCGTCATCTCTTTTGACTTTATGCAGTTCTGGAAGTAACTGGTATTGCCAGTTCCTGTGACTTATGAGTATTTTTCAGTATAAATGATAATGGCCAGCAAAAGGAGTTGATTTTTATGTGATTCTTTGTTTTTAGGTTTGCTCTACTAAGAAAATTTTAGTTGTACCACAGTTTCAGCATGGAGAGTTTACATAATGTTTTTTGGTTAACTGTGTAATGTACATGTTTTATTTCAAGTTGTCTCAGGTTGTCAGAGTAAAAAAACACATAGAAAACACTTATTTTCTATGCCATTTGGACCTTGTGTTTCAAGATTTTCCTTCTACCTGTTGCTTATTTTCTTTGTCGTAGGTGACAATTTGTCCGAGGCAGGAGTTGGATCTGCTATACACTCAGATACTTCAAGTCAGCCCAGTATAGCCTATTCCTCAGACCAGATGATGGGCTCTCAAGTGGTTTCCAACATCCCACAGGCTGAAATAAATGTTCCAGGGATGATTTATCCATCCCAGCAGCTAGTAGGACATTACCAGCAGATTTCAGGGGTGAGGTGAACTGTTACAATTTTAAATATATAATCCATATATATTTACTGTAAATGGGAGAGTTTATCTTTAATATATTTTTTTCTTATTTAACAGTTGCAACAGCAGCCAAAGCTGACTCAGCCCCACATTTTGCCTTTGGTTCAAGGTCAGTCCACTGTTTTGCCTGTACATGTCCTTGGACCTCCGGTTGTCTCACAACCCCAGGTTTCCCCATTAACTGTCCAGAAAGTCTCACAGATAAAGGTAAGATATATTTTAGAGGCTCTGTATTCAGTTAAACATATTGAACACTGCCTAGATTTTCTGACAGGCAAAGGCTCTCTTTCATAAATTCCTTATAGTTTGTATAAAACACACTGAAAGCCAAAAGTTGTTTATGCTTTCCTTCACCAAAGATGTTCTTGAGGATGTGCCTAACATTGTGAAACTAGAATCTTGAGACACTGCTTGTATAATTGGAAAAGAAAGTGAGAACTCCATAGATGGATAAACAAATTTATTTAGGACTCAGATCTCTTGCTCTTGGTGATGATGATTTGTTCTTTGTATTAGATTTTTCTAGCCCAGTGTGAATGTGGAGGGATTTCTTTCTTTTTTTTCCCAGATTTTATTTATTTATTTGAGAGAGAGAGAGAGTGCACACGAGCTTGGGGGGGGGTGGGCGGGGCAGAGGGAGAGGGAGAAGCAGACTTCCCCATGAGCAGGGAGCCCAATGCGGGTCTCAATCCCAGGACCCTGGGATCATGACCTGAACCGAAGGCAGACGCTTAAGTGACTGAGCCACCCAGGCACCCCTGGAGGGATTTCTTTCATAGTTAATTAGAAATAATATTTTATAGACTTATAGTTTTTAGCACTTTCATCTAAATTTATGGAGGTTCCTCAAGATGTTAAAAATAGAGCTACCCTATGACTCAGCAATTGTACTACTAGGTATTTACCCCAAAGATATAGATGTAGGGAAAAGAAGGGATACCTGCACCCCAATGTTCATAGCAGCAATGTCCACAATAGCCAAACTGTGGAAGGAGCTGAGATGCCCTTCAACAGATGAATGGATAAAGAAGATGTGGTCCATATTACTCAGCCTTTCCATCAGAAAGGATGAATACCCACCATTTGCATCGACATGCATGGAACTGGAAGGGATCATACTAAGTGGAATAAGTGAAGCAGAAAAAGACAATTATCATATGGTTTCACTCATATGTGGAACATAAGGATTGGCACAGAGGACCATAGGGGAAGGGAGGGAAAACTGAAGTGGGAGAAATCAGGGAGGGAGAGGAACCATGAGAGACTATGGACTCCGGGAAACAAACAGGGTTGCTGGAGGGGAGGGGGTGTGGGGGGATGGGGTAGCTTGGTGATGGGTATTGAGGAGGGCACGTGTTGTGATGAGCACTGGGTGTTATACGCAACTAATGAATCCTTGAACACTACATCAAAAACTAATGAGGTACTATACAGTGGCTAACTGAACATAATAAAAAAAAGATTAATAAAAAACCTTTTGGCTTTTTTAAAAAATTCTTGGCTTTTTGAAAAATTTAAATTCCAGTGTAGTTAACATACAGCGTTCTAATAGGTTTCAGGTGTAGTGAAGGTGTAGTGATTCAACAATACTATACATTACTCAGTGTTCATCATGATAAGTGTACTCTTAATCCCAGTCAACTATTTCACCCATCCGCCCCCCCCTTTCTGGTAACCATTGGTTTGTTCTCTATAGTTAAGAGTCTGTTTTTTTGTTTTGTCTCTTTTTTTCTTTGTTTTGTTTCTTAAATTCCACATGTGAGTGAAATCATATGGTATATGTCTTTCTTTGGCTGACTTATTTCACCTAGTATTATACCCTCTAGATCCCTCCATGTTGTTGCAAATGGCAAGATTTCATTCTTTTTTATGGCCAAATAATATTCCATTATATATGTATACACAATACTATATATATACACTATATATATATATATACACACACTGTATATATACACACACACACACACATATATATACACACACACGCGCGCACACACGTACACACACATTCCCACACCCCACATCTTTATCCATTCATCTATCAATGGACACTTGGGTTACTTCCATAATTTGGCTGTTGTAATTAGTGTTGCTATAAACATCAGGGTGCATATATCTTTTTGAATTAGTGTTTTTGTATTCTTTGGGGGGAGTACCCAGTAATGGAAGTGGCTGCACCAGTTTGCGTCCCCACCGGGGGATTCCCAAGCGGGTTCCTTTTTCTCCATGTGCTCGCCAATACTTGTTTCTTGTGGTTTGGGTTTTAGCCATTCTGACAGGTGTGAGGTGATAGCTCATTGTGGTTTTGATTTGCTTTTCCCTAATGATGAGTGATGTTGATCATCTTTTCATGTGTCTGTTGGCCATCTGGATGTCTTCTTTGGAGAAATGTCTGTTCATGTCTTCTGCCCATTTTAAATAGGATTATTTGTGTGTTTTGGTGCTGAATTATATAAATTCTTTATATATTTTGGATACTGATTCTATTGGATCTTGGCTTTTTTTGATTCATGTTTATTTCTATAGGAGAGAGAAATGTTTTTGTCTTTTTGACTCTCAAGGTCAGCATTATTCATTTCTGACAAGGAAGGAGTAAACAGTCTTTATGAGAGTTCATATATTAAGACTATATTCTGGTTCCCAAGGTTATGAGGCCTGGACACATGGTTCAGCTTTTCTTTGCCATCACTGCATTTTCTTTTCTCAACCTCACCCTCCCTTGTGTGTGCCTTATTTCTTTGGGAATGAGATGGTCTGAACATTCTCTGTATATGATTCAGTTAGCAGCTGGCACATCTGTTTCTTTTAAGAGATTGGTATATAGTAAGTCACAGCTCATCAATAATTTTTAATGACTACCATTTCTGTGGATGTAAGATAAAATAAAGTATGGTTCTTACCTTCAAGGAGTTCACAGTCTTATAGGGGAAGGTATACATGTAACTTGACAAATGTCAGATACATTCAAAATCTGCTGGGGTAATTTAATCTGATGGAGTTGACAGTAGCCTGGTATTTGGCTATTGTTTGTAGGTAACATGATACATATTCATAATTGAGCTCTTGTTGTGGTTTGATTTGTTTCTTCCTAAGATTTTAATGCAAAGTATATTGAATGGACACTTAAATTAACTTAGGTTCAACCACATAAGTATGCAGATATGTGTATTTTAAAATGTGTTTTCAAATTTTTTTTAAGTTTTAAAAATTATTATGAGTATTATTTACCTATTTAAAAATAAAGCCTATGAAATTATAAAATAGACAGTGAAAATCACCTGTTATTTCTCCAGCTAGAAACATCTTATTGTTTACATTTGTGGGTAAAGCCACTAGTTTTGTCTTTTTTTCCCCTATGTATACATATATAATTTTGTTTATATATACATCTGTATATCACATGCTGTTTTTTTTAAAAGATTTTATTTATTTATTTGAGAGAGAGAATGAGATAGGGAGAGAGAGCATGAGGTGGGGAGGGTCAGAGGGAGAAGCAGACTCCCTGCTGAGCAGGGAGCCTGATGCGGGACTCGATGCTGGGACTCCAGGATCATGACCTGAGCCAAAGGCAGTTGCTTAACCAACTGAGCCACCCAGGCGCCCCTCACATGCTGTTTTTTAGACTTTTTCAGCACATATAGAAGCCACATAAGCAAGCACTTTGACCATTGGTGTCTTCTTATGAATGTGGTAGTTCAAGTTCTAGGAATTACTGCAGCCAACCTATATTTATTCAGCCAACTCTCTGCTCTCCTCTTTAGAGAGCTTCTGTGTTCATTTTAGCTATGATACTGAAATTCTTTTGAGCTTTTTCTTGGAACTTCCAGTGTCTGGTGTGTGAAAGTGTTAGATTCAGTTACTCTGAATCTCTGCCAGGGTTTGAATGAGTTATGTGGCAAGTGAAATAAATGAGAAGCCATGAGCAGTATATTACTGGGACTGGTCTCAATCCCTTAATGTATTCAACTATCATTTATTCATGGTATTAAGGATTTTTGTAGTACTAAAACTATACCCAGCACCTTTTTAATAACTTGCTAAAATTTTTAGAACATAGCATTATTTTATCTGTCATTCTGTCTGGGACAGGCCCATTAAAATTGGCATGGTATATGCATTTATAATTTGAATTTTCTTTGCACCAAGAACCAGGAACTGCAGCTGACCTTGGAGCAGATGGACAAACTTCAGCCTAATCTATGACTTTAGACTTGCCAGTTATTGGAGTTCCACAACCAGTCTTTCTGCAGTTTCTCCTCAGACATTGCCTGCTTCACAAATGACTTCCGAGCATCTAACAGTTGGTCTTCAACTTGAGCCTGGCCCTAGAAATGGAAAGCAGGCGTTGACCGTATCACCAGATGCTAATCAGACTTCTAGTTTCTTACTGGTTTATTGTCCTCAAGCTTTGTCAAGTCATTCTGCCCATTACCTGAGCAGTGCACAGAATGTTGCTGGTACAGCTCAGTTCCCTTCTAATTCCACTGGGGGGCATTCGGGGGCCAATCAGCCTCCACAAAAGATACATTCAGTACCCCACCCATATCCAGTCCTGCATCAGGAATCGATAGCTCTAGGTTCTTTAGCACCACAAAGCCAGACTGTGCATTTGAAGAAACCTTGTTTCCAAGCCTCTATGCAGCAGCAGCCATTAATTTTACAACCTTAAGATTATGGCATCACTACAAAAAGTTTCAGCAGGATTGTATTCTACGAGTGTCTGAAGCTCATGCAAGTGAGCAGCAGCCAAGGGGTGGTATTGAAAGTGTGATTCAGTCCCTGGAATAGCCATCTTATTCTGTTGAACATGCTTATCCAGGACCACCTGCAGAACTGCCATCCTTCCCACTGAAGGCTCCTGGGCAGCTGCCGTTGCCCCCAGGAACAAGCTTCTTACCCATCACAGCTAACTTACCCAATCCAGGCTCCAGCACAGCCTGTTTATTCACTGCCAGCCCCACAGTATTCTCTTTACACTGTGCAACCACCAGGATCATAGTCAACCCATTCTATGCAGACTTCTTCTCCAGTCCCACCTGTGGTACAGCCCTCTTATTTGGCCCTAGGCCAAGGGCAACCTGCTTTTCCAGTACAGCCTCGGGTTTCATCACCTTTTCCAGACCAGCCAGCATATAAGATCCAAGGAGCTTACTCTGTGCAATCTATAGAACAGTTTGTTTACCAGGTACTGCCTCTTGAGCATGCCCATTATTCAGCACGAACTGTTTACACCATCCAGACAACTGAACGGGCAACCTTCATGACCCAGTAAGTGTATACAGTAAGCTCTCCTGATAGCAAGCACATACATATTACAGACTCTGCGGATCAGAAGTTACACCCAGTACCACCTTTATAGCACAGACTTCTGACCAACAAGCCTATTTAACACCACCCTAAGGTAGCAATTCTTCAAAGTTGGAGCAAAAGCCATTTTTAACATCACCCTTAGAAACACAGACACATTTTATGGAGCCTTTATTTATGTCCGGCACTCAGCAGCTCCATCACAAGCAGATGTCCATTTTAGACACCGGCAGCTAGAAGCCCAGTCAATTAGCATTACATCTCAGAGGGCCGTGGAAGGGCAGCTTCAACACCCTGTGCAGATGTCCTTCATTCAATAGGCTTCCTCACAGACCCGGATCCAGCCCCCACACTTTTCTACACAGCTTTTGCAATCACATCTAACACCAAGCCAGGTTTCTCATTCAGCTTTCATTCAGCATCAGCAGATGGACGACTTATTCATCTTATAGACAAGCACAGAAAAGCCATCAGTTGTCTATTCAAGAAGGTCCCATAAATCAGCAGCAGTCTTTGGGTAGCCACCATGCTGCTTTCCAGCAGCGGTTACCTCCTTCATAGGCACCTAACCAGGTTCAGCCATTACCAGGTATGTCAAAGGCCATTATAAACACAGTACAGATTATACCTCCTTTGCAAGAACCGTTGCAACCAGTGGCAATGGAACAACAATATGTAACACAGCCTTCAGAGCAGCCTCAAGTGCTTCAGGCATTAGACAGCAGTCCGACTTTTCTCCTGAAGAAAACCCTAGCACAGGACCGGCCAACATGCATTCAGCAGCAGTCTGTCCAGCCACAGTGGCAGCCATCCTGGCTCACACTTGTTTTTGGGTCAGCAGAAACAGTGACAACAGCAGACCCTCTATCAAAGCTCTGGGATAGCTCTTTCAAATCGGCCGTCTTCTGTTCATCTGTCGTCAACACTTAGTGTTCTGGTACAGGCTTCCACTGTCTTTCAGAGCATTTCTATGTCACAGACGCAACAGCATTTGCAAAGCCAAAAAATTCCGAAGGTAAATCCTCCTGGGGAAAAATCTAGACGATTGTGATTTTTCTATAATGTTCAAGGGTCAGGGAGATAGTGAGCTAGGTAGAAATAGCATTGGACAGGGAGTCATAGTCCCTATTTCGGGGTCTTTTCCTTATTCAGTGTGTGGCCTTGACTCAGGTCTCTTTGGAGTTTCCTCATCTGTAAAGTTGGAGGGGTTAAACCAGATGATGGTTTTTGATAACAAAAAAATATTTATATCAGTGAATAAAACATGAAAGTCCCTTCTGTCATTGACTTTTGTTTCTTAATGGGGGGAGACTATCAATAACCTTAATAGAAAGTAAATTTATAGTGTAGTCCCAGGAGATTGGGGGAAATGTGGAGCAGGGTAAGGAGGAAAGTGGGTTATAATTTCAAATAAGGTGGTGATCAGGGTAGGCCTCATTGAAAAGGTGACATTCAAGCAAACATTTGAAGAAGGTGAGGCAGGCCACAGTGCACATTTCAGGCAGAGGGAATAACCAGCGCAAAGTCCCCGAGGAAGGAGAGTGTCTGGCCTGTTTGAAGAATAGCAAGGAGGCCAGTATTGCTGTTAGTGGTAAAATGTTAGGAGCCTGTGATTGTCTTATTCTACATTAATAATAAAGCATTTGCCTTTATGAGATGATAATAATGAACACTACTAGGTGATTCCTAGGTGCCAAATACTGTCTTACTGGTTTTACATGTACTATCCTCATAACAACTGTATGAATAGTAGCTATCATTACCCCTATTTTACAGGTAAGGAAACTGAGGTTCAGACAGGTTACAGGAGGGTCAGGATTTGAACCCAGACTACCTGGTTGCAGAGGCTGTGCCCTCAATCATTACACTATCCAGCCTCTTTGTAAGATAGCATCCTGCCTGCCAGAATTGGAGAAAAAGGGCATGATAACTTCATTGAGATTTAGTTAACTCGGGATTGATTGAATTAATTATAGGAAGGAATTGACAATCCAGTTTATTCTTTTTTTCCCTCTCTTTTATTCGCTTTAGATAACTCTAAAGACTCTGAATTGATTGAGTTTGGCTAATAAAATGCTTTGATAAGAGGTATGCTGTACTATAAGAGTTTTCTAGTGGTGGTATATTACTTTTCCAAAAGCTATTATCTCATGTACTGTGTGTTTTATAAAATTCTCTCTTCATCAAGGGCATAAATTATAATGAATTCCAGTGTGTGCAAACTGACTCCTAACAGGGATGATCAAGGATTAATAAAGATCTTTGCAGTTGAAGTTTCTTTGGACAAAGCATGCTATTCTGGGATTTATTTCTTTAGAATAAACTTCTTTACAAAGTATTTTGGGTTGGAATATTCATTTCTGTGGGCATGTGTTGGATACTTTCCTTACCTAATTAAAAAAAAATTTCCCCAATATTTATTAAGAAAAATTTCGGAGATATGGAAAAGTTGAAAAATTGTAAACACCCATATACCTACCAACTAGAATCTACAGTTAACTTTTGCTTTATTTGCTCAATCACATATCCATCCCTTTATTCATTTATCAATCCATCTCATTTTTCTGGCACATCTCAAAACTAAAGTTGTTAACATCAGTATATTTCATAAAATACTTCAGCATTCATATCATTGGCTAGAACTCAGTATTTTTTTTTAGTTTAAATTTATACGCAGTAAAATGCATAGATTATAGTTCAGTGAGAATTGACAGATGCTTACACTTGTGTTACCCAAGCCATTATCAAAATATAGATGAGGTGTTGGCAAACATTTTCTGTAAAGGTCTAGGTAGTAACTATTTTAGGCTTTGTAGGCTATATAGTCTCTTGCAGCCACTCAATTTTACTATTACATGAAAATGGCCATAGGCAATATGAAAAAAAATGGGCACGGCTGTGTTCCAGTACAACTTTATTCACAAAAATAGATGGTGCACCAGCTTTGGCCTGCAGTCTGTAGCTTGCCCACTCAATACAGAATACTGCCATTACTGCGGAAAGTTCCCTGTGCCCTTCCCCAGTTGGTAGCTCCCACATCCCACCAGAGTCGACTGCTGTTGAGTTGTTTCACCTTAACTAGTTTATCCTGTTCTAGATCTTCATATAATTGGAATCATACGATGTGGACTCTTTTTTTTTTTTAAAGATTTTATTTATTTATTTGACAGAGAGAAACAGCGAGAGACAGAACACAAACAGGGGGAGTGGGAGAGGGAGAAGCAGGCTTCCCGCTGAGCGGGGAGCCTGATGTGGGGCTCGATCCCAGGACCCTGGGATCATGACCTGAGCCGAAGGCAGACGCTTAACGACTGAGCCACCCAGGTGCCCCATGATGTGTACTCTTGTATAAGGCTTCTCTCAGTATGTTTTTGAGATTGATCCGTGTTGTGTGTATCAATAATTTTTTTTTTACTGCAGAGCAATATTCTGTTGTATGAATATACCAAATCTGTTTATCCATTTTACTATTCATGAATACCTGAGTGGTTTCTAGTTTTGGTTTTTTAGGAATGAAACTGCGATGAATATTCTTGTATAAGTCTTTTTGTTAACATACGTTTTTGGGTGCCTGGGTGGCTCAGTTGGTTAAGCGACTGCCTTCGGCTCAGGTCATGATCCTGGAGTCCCGGGATCGAGTCCCACATCGGGCTCCCTGCTCAGCAGGAAGTCTGCTTCTCCCTCTGACCCTCCCCCTCTCATGCTCTCTCTCTGTCTCATTCTTTCTCTCTCAAATAAATAAATAAAATCTTTAAAAAAAAAAAAAACAAAAAAAACATACGTTTTTATTTCTCCTGGATAATACCTAGGAGTAGAATCACTAGGCCTTGGGATAGATATTTGTTTACTTTTTAAGAAATTGCCAGTTTTCCCAATTGGTTGCACTAACTTACACTAACACCAACAATATATGAGAGTGCCACACCCTCACCAACACTAATTTTAGATATTCTGGTGGGTGTGTAGTGGTATCTTGTGGTTTTAGTTTGCATTTCCCTGATGACTGTGTTGTTGAGCACCTTTTCATGTATTTACTGGTCTTTGTGTATTTTTCTTTATGAAGCGTCTGTTCAAGGCATTTGCGCATTTTATTTTGCCTGTTGTAGTTTTGCCTTGTCATTTTTGACTTGTTAGGAGTTCTTATATATGCTGGGTAATGCTAGTCCTTTAGCAAATACATGTTCTATAGATATTTCTTCCAGTCTGTGGATTGCCCATTAATTTTTGTAATGACTTCATTTGATGAAACAGTATTTTATCTTGAAATCTAATTCATCAAAATTTTCTGTTGTGGTTATTGTTTCTGTGGCCTCAGAAACCTTTGCTTCCGCCCAAGTTACAAAAATACTCTCCTCTTTTATGCTTTTATGTTATATGTTCAGGTTTATGGTCTATCTTAAATTAATTTTTATGAGCGGTGTGAAGTAGGAGGTCAAAGTTCTTTTTTTCCCCCCATATGAATATCCATTGTTTAAGCTTCATTTGTTGAAAAGATTTCCTTTTCCCATTGGATTTATAATATATTTTGAAGTTAGGTAGTACAAGTCTTTCTTTTTTTTTTTTAATTTTATTATGTTATGTTAGTCACCATACAATACATCATTTGTTTTTGATGTAGTGATCCACGATCCATTGTTTTCGTATAACACCCAGTGCTCCATGCAGTACGTGCCCTCCTTAATACCCATCACCGGGCTAACCAATCCCCCCTCCCCCCCCCTCTAAAACCCTGTTTGTTTCTCAGGTCCATAGTCTCTCATGGTTCATCTCTCCCTCCAATTCCCCCCGCCCATTTTTCCCTTCCTTCTCCTAATGTCCTCCATGTTATTCCTTATGTTCCACAAATAAGTGAAACCATATGAAAATTGACTTTCTCTGCTTGACTTATTTCACTTAGCATAATCTCCTCCAGTCCCATCCATGTTGATGTAAAAGTTGGGTATTCATCTTTTCTGATGGCTGAGTAATATTCCATTGTATATATGGACCACATCTTCTTTATCCATTCATCTGTTGAAGGGCATCTCGGCTCTTTCCACAGTTTGGCTATTGCGGACATTGCTGCTATGAACATTGGGGTGCATATGGCCCTTTTTTTCACTACATCTGTGTCTTTGGGGTAAATACCCAGGAGTGCAATTGCTGGGTCATAGGGTAGCTCTATTTTTAAATGTTTGAGGCACCTCCACACTGTTTTCCAAAGTGGCTGTACCAACTTGCATTCCCACCAACAGTGTAAGAGGGTTCCCCTTTCTCCACAACCTCTCCAACATTTGTTATTTCTTGCCCTGTCCATTTTGGCCATTTTAACTGGTGTAAGGTGGTATCTCAGTGTGGTTTTGATTTGCATTTCCCTGATGGCTAATGATGATGAACATTTTTTCATGTGTCTGTTAGCCATTTGTAGGTCTTCTTCAGAGAAGTGTTTGTTCGTCTCTTCTGCCCACTTTTTGACTTGATTATTTGTTTTTTGGGTGTTGAGTTTGAGAAGTTCTTTATAGATTTTGGATACCAGCCCTTTATCTGTAGTGTCATTTGCAAATATCTTCTCCCATTCTGTGGGTTGCCTCTTTGTTTTGTTGACTGTTTCCTTTGCTGTGCAGAAGCTTTTTATCTTGATGAAGTCCCCAAAGTTCATTTTTGCTTTTGTTTCACTAGCTTTTGGAGATGTATCTTGAAAGAAGTTGCTGTGGCCAGTGTCAAAGAGGTTACTGCCTATGTTCTCCTCTAGGATTTGGATGGATTCCTGTCTCACATTGAGGTCTTTCATCCACTTTGAGTTTATCTTTGTGAATGGTGTTAGAGAATGGTCGAGTTTCATTCTTCTGCATGTGGCTGTCCGATTTTCCCAGCACCATTTATTGAAGAGACTGTCTTTTTTCCATTGCATGTTTTTTCCTGCTTTGTCAAAGATTATTTGACCATAGAGCTGAGGGTCCATGTCTGGGTTCTCTATTCTGTTCCATTGGTCTGTATGTCTGTTTTTGTGCCAGTACCATGCTGTCTTGGTGATCACAGCTTTGTAATATAGCTTGAAATCAGGCAACGTGATGCCCCCAGCTTTGTTTTTCTTTTTCAACATTTCCTTGGCAATTCGGGGTCTTTTCTGATTCCATACAAATTTTAGGATTGTTTGTTCCAGCACTTTGAAAAATGTCATTGGAATTTTGATCGGGATGGCGTTGAAGGTATAGATTGCTCTGGGTAGCATAGACGTTTTAACAATGTTTATTCTTCCGATCCATGAGCATGGAATATTTTTCCATCTTTTTGTGTCTTCTTCCATTTCTTTCATGAGTGTTTTGTAGTTCCTAGAGTATAGATCCTTTACCTATTTGGTTAGGTTTATTCCGAGGTATCTTATGGTTTTTGGTGCTATTGTAAATGGGATCGTTTCTTTAATTTCTCTTTCTACAGTTGCGTTGTTAGTGTATAAGAAAGCGACTGATTTCTGTGCATTGATTTTGTATCCTGCCACATTACTGAATTGCTGGATGAGTTCTAGTAATTTGGGGGTGGAGTCTTTTGGGTTCTCCACATAAAGTATCATGTCGTCTGCGAAAAGAGAGAGTTTGACTTCTTCTTTGCCAATTTGAATACCTTTTATTTCTTTTTGTTGTCTGATTGCTGTTGCTAGGACTTCTAGTACTATGTTGAACAACAGTGGTGAGAGTGGGCACCCTTGACGTGTTCCTGATCTTAAGGGAAAGGCTCTTAGCTTTTCCCCATTGAGGATGATATTCGCTGTGGGTTTTTCATAGATGGATTTTATGAGCTTGAGGAATGTTCCCTCTATCCCTATACTCTGGAGAGTTTTAATCAGGAAAGGATGTTGTATTTTGTCAAATGCTTTTTCTGCATCAATTGAGAGGACCATATGGTTCTTCTCCCTCCTCTTATTAATGTGTTCTATCACATTGATTGATTTGTGAATGTTGAACCACACTTGCATCCCGGGGATAAATCCCACTTGGTCGTGGTGGATGATCCTTTTAATGTATTGTTGGATCCTATTAGCTAGGATTTTGTTGAGGATTTTGGCATCCATATTCATCAGGGATATCGGTCTGAAATTCTCCTTTTGATGGGGTCTTTGCCTGGTTTGGGGATTAAGGTAATGCTGGCCTCATAGAATGAGTTTGAAAGTTTTCCTTCTGTTTCTATATTTTGAAACAGCTTCAGTAGAAAGGTATTATTTCTTCTTTGAATGTTTGGTAGAATTCCCCAGGGAATCCATCAGGTCCTGGACTCTTGTTTTTTGGGAGGTTTTTGATCACTGCTTCAATCTCGTTACTGGTTATTGGCCTAGTCAGGTTGTCAATTTCTTCCTGTTTCAGTCTTGGCAGCTTATAGGTTTCCAGGAAGGCCTCCATTTCATCCAGATTGCTCAGTTTATTGGCATATAGCTGTTGATAATAATTTCTAATAATTGTTTCTATTTCCTTGGTGTTAGTCGTGATCTCTCCCCTTTCATTCATAATTTTATTAATTTGGGTCCTTTCTCTCTTCTTTTGGATAAGTCTGGCCAGTGGTTTATCAATCTTATTAATTCTTTCAAAGAACCAACTTCTAGTTTCATTGATCTGCTGTACTGTGTTTCTGGTTTCTAATTCATTGATTTCTGCTCTAATTTTAATTATTTCTCTTCTGATGCGTGGCATAGGTGTCATTTGTTGCTTTTTCTCTAGTTCTTTAAGGTGTAGAGTTAGTTGGTGAATTCGGGATTTTTCTATTTTTTTGAGTGAGGCTTGGATGGCTATGTATTTCCCCCTTAGGACCGCCTTTGCAGTATCCCATAGGTTTTGGACCGATGTGTTTTCGTTCTCATTGATTTCCATGAGTTGTTTAAGTTCTTCTTTGATTTCTTGGTTGACCCAAACATTCTTGAGCAGAGTGGTCTTTAGCTTCCAAGTGTTTGAATTTCTGCCAAATTTTTTCTTGTGATTGAGTTCCAGTTTTAGAGCATTGTGGTCTGAGAATATGCAGGGAATAATCTCAATCTTTTGGTATCGGTTGAGACCTGATTTGTGACCCAGTATGTGCTCTATTCTGGAGAAAGTTCCATGTGCGCTCGAGAAGAATGAGTATTCTGTTGTTTTAGGGTGGAATGTTCTGTAAATATCTATGAGGTCCATCTGGTCCAATGTATCATTCAAAGCTCTCGTTTCCTTGTTGATTTTCTGCTTAGATGATCTGTCCATTGCTGAGAGTGGAGTATTGAGGTCTCCTACAATTAACGTATTGTTATCAATATGACTCTTTATTTTGGTTAACAGTTGGCTTATGTAGATGGCTGCTCCCATGTTGGGGGCATAGACATTTACAATTGTTAGATCTTCTTGTTAGATAGACCCTTTAAGAATGATATAGTGTCCTTCTGTGTCTCTTATTACAGACTTTAGTTTAAAATCTAATTTGTCTGATATAAGAATTGCTACCCCAGCTTTCTTTTGAGGTCCGCTGGCATGGAAGATGGATCTCCATCCCTTCACTTTCAGTCTGGATGTATGTTTAGGTTCAAAATGAGTCTCTTGTAGACAGCATATGGATGGGTCCTGTCTTTTTATCCAATCTGCAACCCTGTGCCGTTTTATGGGAGCGTTTAGGCCATTCACGTTGAGAGTGATTATTGAAAGATTTGAATTAATTGTGATCATGTTGCCTGTGAAGACGTTGTTTTTATAGATTGTCCCTGTAAATTTCTGTTGTAGATCACTCTTGGGGTCTTTCTCCTTTTATAGAACCCCCCTTAATATTTCTTGCAGGGCTGGCTTAGTGGTCACATATTCTTTCAACTTCTGCCGGTCGTGGAAGCTCTGCATCTCTCCATCCATTCTAAATGGAAGCCTTGCTGGATAAAGTATTCTTGGCTGCATGTTCTTCTCATTTAGTACCCTGAATATGTCTTGCCAGGCCTTTCTGGCTTGCCAGGTGTCTGTGGATAGGTCTGACGTTATTCTGATGTTCCTCCCTCTGTACGTAAGGAATCTCTTCCCCCTAACTGCCCTTAAGATGGTTTCCTTGGTTCTAAGATTTGCAAGTTTTACTATTACATGCCGGGGTGTTGGCCTGTTGTCCTTGATCTTAGGAGGGGTCCTCTCTGCCTCTAGGACTTGAATGTTTGTTTCAATCCCCAGATTAGGGAAGTTCTCAGCTACGATTTGCTCAAATACATCTTCTAGCCCTCTCTCTCTCTTCACTTCCTCCGGGATTCCAATGATTCTGACATTGGAACGCCTCATGGTGTCACTTATTTCTCTGATTCTATTTTCATGGATTCTGAGTTGTTTTTCCCTGGCCTCCTCTTTTCCCTTTTTATCTATTATACTGTCTTCCAGATCGCTTATTCTCTCTTCTGTCTCAGTTACCCTAGCTGTTAGATTATGTAGATTGGATTGGATCTCATTGATAGCATTTTTAAGTTCTGCCAATTCACGTTTTATTTCTGCCCTTAGAGACTCTATGTTGCCATTAATTGATTTCTCCATTCTAGCCATTGTCTTCACAATTGCTAGCCTGAATTCCATCTCCGACATCTTGGTTATACCTGCATCCGTTTGTAAATCTGCAGCATAAGTCATAATCTCTGAGTCTTTTCTGTTTTGGGGGCTCCTCTTCCTAGTCATTCTGTTGATGGGTGTTTGAGGGAATGTATAGAGTCGAAATTATTGACCAGAACCCAAGCAAGATGCACCTGTTTTCTAGGGACCTTAGGGTTGCTGGCCTCTTGTTTTCCCAGCCTGTCTTCTGTGGGAGAGGCCTGCTGCGCTGTTAGTCAGGCAACCCTGTTTGGGCGGAGTTGCCCTGCGCCCCTGTGGCGGGGATGGGCTCAGTGGGAATCAGTCTTTGGGGCTTTTGTTCTCTGGCGCCTTTCCCTGGCGGCTTTCCGCATCTCTTCCGCGAGTCAGAGCAGAAGAGACCGTGTCCAACCCTCTGCCTCAGAGCAGAGAGACCGCAGTCTGTTCTTCAGTGAGCTCTCCAGGCCACACCGTCTCCGTTTCTGTCCATGCTGCTATAAACTGTAGCGTCCTGGGTTGTGCGCCCCTCCGCAGCACCCCCAGTCCTGCCTCCAGGTCGGGGCACGTCTCTGCCCTTTGTGCTTCTAAAACCGCCAGCCGCTCCCTGTTCGGGCACGCGCGACTCCACCGCTTGGGGTTCTGTCCCGGGGACTGCAGTTCGCGTGCAGGCGACTCTGCTGCTTGGGGTTTCCACCCCGGGGGTTGCAGTTCACCGGCGGGACCCCGGCGCACCGGGTTTCCGTCTCCGAGGCTGCAGTTCGCGTGTGTGCGACCGTCACTCCGGTTTCTGTCTGGGGGGCTGCGGTTCGCGTGTGCGCGACCCCGCCGGTCCGGTTTTCCACCCCGGTCCTGCCCTAAAGTCCTTTCCCGACGCTACCGGTCTGCAAGTCTGTGCCCTGTCCGCAGCGCGCGAGGCTGTCACTCACCGGCGGTGTAGGATCCCCACGTCCAGGCTCCCTCCCACTGCCGTTTATCCTCCGATATCTGCCCGCAGAATCATGGCTCTCCGCTTCGTACCTCAAAACCAACTGCCTGTGATATTCTGTTTGTAGAGATCCAGATCTTCTTACATCTCAGGCTGGTTTCGTGGGTGCTCAGAGTGGTCTGGTAGATATCCAGCTCAATTCCGGGGACCATTTGAAATAGGGTCCCCTACTCCTCCGCCATCTTTCCCCCCTCCTGTAATAGGATTTTACCTGTAGCTACGAAAAGAGTACAAGTCTTTCTACTTCATTTTGCTTTTTCAAGATTTCTTTGGATATTCTAGGTCCTTTGCAATTCCAGGCCTCGGCCTCTAGTACAATGTCAAATAGGAAAGGAGATACTAGACATTTTGCTTTGTTCCTGATGTAAGGGAGAAAGTGCTCAATATTTCACCATTAAGTATGCTGTTAGCTGTAGGATTTTCTAGATGGCCTTTATCAGATGAAGGATTTCCCTATTCCCAATTCACTAAAAATATTTTATCTTGAGTGGATGTTGAATTTTGTCAAATGCTTTTTCTGTCTGGTGATATGATGACATATGATTAATATGAGTAAATTTACATATACCATTTTACTCTTTTTTTGCTTTACCCCTCTGTTTTTTTTTTTTTTTTTTTTATTCCTCATGGCCAGCCTTCTTTGGGTAAAAAAATTTTTTTTTAGAATCCAGTTTTAATTTTTCTATTGTCTTTTCAGCTAAATATTCTTTTTGTGTTTTAACAATTTCTATCAATTTTATCCAGGCATTTTTTCATTCAGATATAATTCATACACCATAAAATTCACCCTTTTAAAGTATACAATTCAATGATTTTGAGTATATTCACAAGGTTGTGTAATCATCACCACTAATTCCAGAACATTTTTATCACCCAAAAAAGAAACTCCATATCTATTAGCAGTCATTCTTTATTGTCTACCCCACCTTCCCCTGCCCCTGCCATTCACTTATCTACTTTCTGTCTATTTAGTTGCTTATTCTAGGCATTTCACATAAATAGAATTATACAATATATGTCCTTGTGTGTCTGGCTTCTTTCACTTACGATAATGTTTTCAGGGTTCACCCATGGGGTAGCGTGCATCAGTACTTCATTCCTTCTTCTAACCAAATAATATTCCATTGTATAGATATATTTTGTTTATGCATTTATCAGTTGATAGACATTTGAGTTGTTTCCACTTTTTGTTGTAGTGAATAATGCTGCTATGAACACTTGTATATATGTTATTGTATGAATGTTCATTTCTCTGGTTAGATACCCAGGAGTGAAATCCTGGGCCGTATGGTAATTCCATGTTTAACTTTTTGAGAAACTGCCAAATTTTCCAAAGCAGCTGTATGGTTTTACATTCCTACCAGCAAGGTATAAGGATTTCAATTTCTTCACATCTTTACCAACACTTGTTACTTGTCTTTTGGATTGTAGCGTCCTAATGGGTGTGAAGTGGTATTTCATTGTGGTTTTGATTTGCATTTCCCTAAAGGCTAATGATGTTGAGAATCTTTTCCTATGCTTATAGACCCTTTGCATATCTTCCTTTTTCTTCTTAGGAGAAATAATCTATTCAAGTCCTTGGCTCATTTTTTAATTAAGTTTTTGTCTTTTCGTTGTTGAGTTGTAAGTGTTCTTCACATATATTTTGGATGCTACACCCTTATCAGATTTGTGATTTGCCAGTATTTTCTCCCATTCAGTTTCCTTTGCAGCTTAAAATTTTTTAATTTGATAAAGTCCAATTTATCTGTTTTCTTTAGTTGCTTTGTGCCTTTGATGTTTTACCTAAGAAACTATTGCCTACTCCAATAGACTTTCTCCTATGTTTGTCTTCTAAAAGTTTTAAATTTTAGCTCTTAAATTAGGTCTTTGATCCATTTTGAGTTAATTTTTGTATATAGTTTGAGGTATGGGTCCAATTTTATTTTTTTATGTGGATATTCAAATTTCCTAGCATCATTTGTTGAAAGACTATTCTTTCCCTATTGACTTGTCACACTTGCTGAAAATCAGTTGGCCATAAAAATATGATTCCTCCAACTTTGTTTTCTTTCTTCGGGACTATTTTGGCCCTTCTGGATCCCCTGCATATGATTCTAGAATCAGCTTACTAAAGCTTATAAAAATTGTGTTAACTCTGAATGTTGCCTTCAGTATTATTGTCTTTTAATAATAGTAAGTCTTCCAATCCATGAATATGGGGTGTCTTTTCATTAAATTAAGCATTCTTTAATTTCTTTCAGCAACATTTTATAGTTTTCAGCATACATGTATTACATTTCCTTAAGTTTATTCCTAAGCATTCTTTTTTGTGTTGTTATAAATGGAATTTTCTTAATTTCCTTTTTGGATTATTCATTGCTAATGTACAGAAATACAACTGATTTTCCTGTGTTGCTCTTATACTCTAACTTTGCTAAATAAGTTTATTCTAAAATTTTTTCTGTGTGTGGATTCTTCAGGATTTTCTGTATATGAGATCATGTCATCTAGGAATAGAGATAGTCATAATTTTTCCTTTCTAATTTGGATGCCCTTTATTATTTTTTTTTCTTTCTAATTGCTCTTTCTAGAACTTCCGGAGCCTTGTTGAACAGAAGTAGTGAAAGAGGACATCCTTGTATGGTTCCTGATCTTAGTGGGAAAGCTTTAGAGTCTTTCACCATTAAGTATGATGTTAACTGTGGATCCTTCCATTTTTTTCTTTAAAGATTTTATTTATTTATTTGACAGAGAGAGAGACAGTGAGAGAGGGAACACAAGCAGGGGGAGTGGGAGAGGGAGAAGCAGGCTCCCTGCTGAGCAGGGAGCCCAATGCAGGACTTGATCCCAGGACCCTGAGATCATGACCTGAGCTGAAGGCAGACAGTTAATGACTGAGCCACCCAGGCGCCCTGATCTTTCCATTTTTAAACAACTTTATACAGGTATAATTTATGAACAATAAACTGCATATCTTTTTACAGCACACAATTCAGTGACTTGACATATATGTGCTATAGTTAAGATATTGAACATTTCCCAAACCCCCAAAAGTTTCTCATGTTCCTTTTCAGTGTTTTTTTGTTTGTTTGTTTTTGTGGTTGCTCAAGGGATTTTATTTTACATTCTTAATTCTCCAGTTTCTACATGGCTTTAATATTGTATTATGTAAAATATAAGAACCATGTAACCATTTATTCCCTCTAGGCTTTAAGCTATAATGTTATATATATATTATATCTACATATGTCATAAACCACACAGTGCAATCTTATAATTTTTGCTTTATATAAACATAAACGTTTTTCAAGAAATTAAGGGAACAAATTTAAATTTTGATGAGGTCCCATTTTTTAATTTCTTTGGTATTGATTGTGTCTTTGATGTGAAATCTCTTTGCCTAGCCTTAGATCCTACAGATTTTCTTTTGTTTTTCAGTTTATGGTTTTCACTTATGATCCAGGTGATCTATGTTATTTTGTTGATTTTTGTGTAAGGTGTGAGGTTAATATTCAGGGTTTTTCTTTTTCTTTTTTTTTTTTCTGCCTGTAGATGTTTAGTTGCTCTAGTATCATTTGTTGAAAAGACTATTCTTTTTCCATTGAGTTGCTTTTTATGCCTTTGTCAAAAATCAGTTGGGCATATTTGTGTGGGTCTTTTTGGTTTTTTAAAGTATTTATTTATTTGAGAGAGAGTGAATGAGAGAAGAAGCAGGGGGAGGGGCAAAGGGAGGAGGGGAAGCAGACTCCCTGCTGAGCAGGGAGCCTGACATGGAACTTGATCCCAGGACCCTGGGATCATGACCTGAGCCGAAGGCAGACGCTTAACTGACCGAGCCACCCAGGCACTCTTGTGTGGGTCTTTTTCTGGGTTCTCTATTCTGTTTAATTCGTTTATGTCTCTGTCTCAAGGTGTAGATCGTTTATGTCTATGTCTCAAGATGTAGATCTTGATTACTATAGTTATATAGAAAGACTTAACATTGAGTAAAGTGTTTTCTCCCACTGTCTTCTTTTTTTAATTATTTAAATTCAATTTAGTTCTTTTTTAAAGATTATTTTACCTATTATAAGATGTCTGACTTTCCATATAAATTTTAGAATCTTGTCTATATCTACAGCAAATCTTGCCAGGATTTTGATAGTAATTGCATTAATCCTATATGTAAATGTGGGGAAAATTGACATCTTTACTATATTGAGTCTCCCAGTGCATGAATGCAATGTCTCTCCATATATTTAAGTCTTCTTTGATTGCTTTCATTAGCATTTTGTAATTTTCAGTGTACATATCCTGAACATCTTTTGTTAAATTTCAGTATTTAATTAAGTATTTAATTTTCTTTGGAGAGATTATAAATGGTATTGCTTTTATTTCAGTTCCCACATGTTCACTGTTAGTACATAGAAATGCAATTGGTGGGTGTGGGGTGTGTGTGTGTGTGTGTGTGCGTGCATGCGTGCGTGAGTGCGTGTGTCTTGTGTCCCATGACCTTGCTGAGCTTAATTAGTTCTAGGAGAGTTTTTTTGGGTAGAATCCTTGGGATTTTTTTTTTTATGTAGACAATCATGTAATCTCCAAAATGGAGACAGTTTAATCTCTTCCTTTCTACTCTATATGCCATTTAGTTCTTATTTTCCTTTTATTGTCCTGGTTAGAATTTTGAATATTGTGTTGAATAATAAGAGTGGTGGGAATGAATGTCCTTACCTTGTTCCCCAAGCTGAGAGGAAAACATTAAGTCTTTCACTATTATGAGTGATGTAAGCTATAGATTTTTCATACATGTTCTTTATCAAGGTGAGGTAGTGC
Organism: Phoca vitulina; assembly: GCF_004348235.1. Lineage (NCBI taxonomy): Eukaryota > Metazoa > Chordata > Mammalia > Carnivora > Phocidae > Phoca > Phoca vitulina. Next base: position 470,583 of record NW_022589814.1, read on the forward strand.
CTATTGGCTATTCCTGACTTACTGAGAAAATTTGCCTTTTCTGTGTTAATTAATGTAATTTTATGATTTTTTTCAACTATTGGTGTTGTGGGTTACATTGATTTCAAATGTTGAAACATCATTGCCTCCTTGGAATAAATCCATTTAGTCATAATATGTAATTCTTTGTATACATTGTTGGATTTAATTTACTAATATTTTGTTGAGGATTTTTGAATCTGAAATTCATGGGAGATATTAGTCTGACATTTTTCTATATCTTTGCTAATTTTCTGTCTAGAGATCCCATCAGATGCTGAGAATAGGATGCTGAAGTTTCTTTTTTTAAGAGATTTTATTTATTTGAGAGAATGAGAGAGAGTGAGCATGAGTTGGGAGGGACAGAGGAAGAGGGAGAAGCAGACGCCCCGCTGAGCAGGGAGCCCAACGTGAGGCTGGCTCAATCCCAGGACCCTGGGATGAGGACCTGAGCCGAAGGCAGACGCTTACCTGACTGAGCCACCCAGGCACCCTGAATGCTGAGGTTTCTAACATAATTGTAGATTTATATATTTCTCCTTTTGGCTCAGTCATTTTTTATCCCATTTGTCTTGAAGGTTTGTTTCATGCATTCACATTTAGGATGGCTATGTCTTCTCAGTGGATTGATCTTATTATCATTATATTATATCCCTCTTCATCCCTAGTAATTTTCTTTTCTGTGAAGTATGCATTATCTGATAGTACATATTCACTCCTGCTTTCTTTTGATTAATGTTAGCATGGTCTATCTTTTTTTCCTTCCTTCTACTTTCAACCTATTTATCTTGTTGTGTTTAAAGTAGGCTTCTAGTAGAAAGCATCCAGCTTTTTTTTTTTTTTTAATCCACTCTGACAGTGTCTCCCTTTTATTTGGTGTATTTAGACCATTTACATTCAAAATAATTATGGATAACTTAGGACTTAAGCTTGCCATTTTAATATTTGCTTTTTGTTTCTTTCCTGTGTTTCTCTTTCCTGTGTTTCTTTGTTCTTGCCTTCCTGTGAGTTGCTTGCAAATTTTTTTTAGGATTCCTTGTTTTATTTATACTGTATTGAGTATATTGTGCTGTATAGTTTTCTTAGTGGTTGCTCTAGGTATTACTCTCTATATATGTAAGCTACACACTCTGCTGGTATGGACAATTTTACCACTTCAAGTCAAGTATTGAAACCTTCCATTTAGGTCTCCTTACCGTTCCTACTTTTAAAATATAATTGTCCCGGGCACCTGGGTGGCTCGGTTGTTAAGCGTCTGCCTTCGGCTCAGCTTGTGATCCCTGGGTCCTGGGATCGAGTCCTGCATCGGGCTCCCTGCTCAGCGGGGAGCCTGTTTCTCCCTCTGCCTCTCTCTCTCTCTCTCTCTCTGTCTCTCATGAATAAATAAATAAAAATCTTTAAAAAAATAAAATAAAATATAATTGTCCCAAGTATATAAGTTTAATGATCTAGTAGTGAAAAATTCTCCTAGTTTTTATTTTGTCTGAGTATATCTTTTTTCTTTTTCATTTCTGAATATATATTTTGCTGGATGTAGAATTCATAGTTAATAATTATTTTCTTTCAGCACTTGAAAAATGTTATTCCCCTCCTTTTGGCCTCTGTGTTTTTAGATGAGAAATATGCTGTCATTCATGTTGATGTTCCCCTAACAGTAATGTGTCGTTACTTCCTAGTTGCTGTTAAAATTTAATTTTTACACGTATGATGTATCTTGGTATGGATTTCTTTGGGTTTGACCTCTTTGAAGTTCCCTCAGCTTCACATATCTGTTTTATGTCTTTGGCCAAATTTGGGAAGTTTTCAGCCATTGTTTCTTTAAAATATTTTTTTTTTCCTGCTCCATGTTCTTTCTTGTTTCCTGCTAAGGCTCAAATTACATGAATTTTCAGTCTTTTTAAAAATTATTTTTCCACAGGTTTAGAGACCCTGTTCATTTCTTTCTCTTTTCTCTCTTATTCAAACTGAGTAAATTCTATTAATCCGTACTCAAGTTCACTGATTCTATTTTCTGTCCTTTCCAGGTTATTAATTAGCCTATTCAGTTTTTTTATTTTTTATTTTTTTAAAAGATTTTATTTATTTATTTATTTGACAGAGAGAGAGAGACAGCGAGAGAGGGAACACAAGCAGGGGGAGTGCAAGAGGGAGAAGCAGGCTTCCCGTGGAGCAGGGAGCCTGATGCGGAACTCGATCCCAGGACTCTGGGATCACGACCTGAGCCGAAGGCAGACGCTTAACAACTGAGCCACCCAGGCGCCCCTACTCAGTTTTTTTTAATTGAGGTTATTATATTTTTCAATTCTATAATTTCTATATAGTTTTTATAAGTTCTTTTTTTCCCCTGAGGTTTTCTATTTTTTCATTTGTTTCCAGAGAAATTGTAATTACTCACTGAGGTTCTTTTTCTGATCGCTATTGTAAAGTCCTTATAAGATAATTCCAACATCTGATTTATCTCAGTATTAGTATGAGTTGTTTTTTCCCATTTGAGTTATGATTTTTCTCACTCTTCATATAACAAATGATTTTTTTTGTTGTATATTGGACATTTTGGGTATTATGACTGGAGACTTGGTCATATTTAAATCTTCTAGTTTAGCAGGGACTTGCACTATTAAGTTTAGCCTATAGACTCTATTCTTCTTTTGTGGGCTGTAGTTCCAAAGATAATTTAGTTTCCTGAGCTCTTGCAATACTATTCTGGACTACTTGGTCTTCTGGCTCTGGTTGAGCTCTCGCTGGGTCCCTATTGGTGCTACGTGCAGTAATGGAAGGGGCTTTTCTGGGCTGCCAAGTATTAGGTTTCGGGAATGGTGGATGCTGGGCCAAAGGTTGGAGAACATTTCCCCTGGCCTCTTTTCTGGCCACCTGATGCTGGTACCCTTCATACTTGATCTCTTCTAGTGCTAGGTTATGGAGGCACTTACCTGGTCACTGTCTACTGCTGGTCAGGAGTTAAGGGGTCTATATGGCTCTTTGCCACTGGATAGAGGGTGAGGACATAATGACTTGGGTTGCCTTCTGCTATTAGGTGAAGTGTTAGGAGACATCTAGCCTGGATCTTTTCCTGCTGTGTGGTAGAGCACCAGGAACTTTGTGGGTCTGGAAGGCTCTGTACTACCAGATTCCTTCCTCTCTTTCTTCAATCTTATAAGAATGTTGGGGTTTTCTTCTGATTTTTAGCTGCTATAGGGCTTGCTTTCAGGTGAAAAGCCATAAAAATGGCAGCTCATCCACTGTCCTTCCTTTTCTCCTACTGTCACCTTCCTACCTATTTCTACCTGCTTTTGCTTGCTCTCTTATAACTTCAGGCGGTTTTTTGTTTTTTGTTTTTTTTTTACATTTGTCCAGCACTTTTCATTGGTAACTGCTGGGGATGGAGGAAGGTATTAGAAGTAGAACCTCACTTTCCTAATTTTTGTCATTGCAAAATATCACTTAAGTGAGGTAACCACTATAGTCCTGTCACTAAACCCTAGAGAGTTGATGACAAAGGGATGGAGTGAATTTCTGATATTTGGGTTATTTTACTGCTGAGGTAGAGAAAAGAGAGATCTTCAGTCTGGTCAAATATGCTTATATTTTGTGTCTGTCTCCCCAATAAAACTGAAATTTTTTTGCACAGAGATCTGTACACTATTTACCTCTATATTCCTAGCACCTAGCACAGTGTTTGATACGAATAGTTTCTTGTTACATGTTTGTTGAATAAATTAATAAATAAGAATATCTGTAGATATCTCTGTCAGCTTGCCCTCAGTGGCAGAAGGATTCTTTGTTGATATTTATCATTCTTGTTGCCTCATCAGGACTTCCAAATTGATAATGAACTTGTGTTTGGTGGGCAACCTAATATCTGTTCTTATTTGTCCATTTTATTTTCCCATTTAACAATGGACTAGGGGCATATAAGAGACAGGAAGTGAATCATAAGTTCAGATGTGCCAATTGTGGTTTTGATCATTTTATCCAAATAATATGGAAAACCACTTATTCTGATATTTATCTATTGCTAAGGTCAGCATTTCTTACCTCCTCTAGTGTGATGTGTTAGTACTAGTGAATTAGTACTTCTGGTGGTTAAGATGGATTTCTTTTCATTTGACATTGTGGTCTAATCAAACATCCATTTAGAATGGTTTCATTTTCAGCTGCTGGAGAGAAATTAAACCTCAGCATTTTATATATAGTTGCATCCCTACTGAGTATAATGTTTGAATATCACTTTGATTCTTTACCACAGTATTTGCATTCTTTTTCCTTTTTAAAAAATCTTTTTCCAATTACTTTAATTACATGAGTAATATGCCACTATATACTTTTGGTAAAAATTTAAAACAATGCTGAGAAGCCTCATTTGACCGACCCATGTCCTTGTCCCTTCTGTTGTCAATTTGGTATATGTCCTTCCAGACTTTTTTCAATGTAGTTACATACATAGATATGTATGCTTAGACCAGACATAGCATTGTTTTCTGGTTTCATTTTTGTCTTTAAGCATAAAAGAGATCCTACTGTATGTGTTACTTTGTACTTTTTTTTTTACTTAATTATATGTCTTGGAAATATATCTATGTTATTACATATGGTATATTGATTTAATTGCCCCATAGTATTCATTAGTAAGACTATACTGCAGTTTATTTAGCTGTTCCTCCTACCAATGGACACTTTGGCTATTTCCAGTTTTTCACTACTAATATTACAATGAACAAAGATCATGCTAGAGGAGACACTGGGGCAGAATTACTAGACCACAGTTCTATACATTTTTTTATATTAATACATATTGCCAAATTGCTTTTCCAAGGGACTAGACCAATTTAAATTCTCATCAGCCAGTGGCACAATCTGTCAATATTTGATAACATCAGATTTTTTTTGCTAGGCTGATGCGTAAAAATAACATATTGTTTTAATTTACATTTCCTTGATTACTAGAGATGATAAGCATGTCTTCATATGTTTATTTTTGACTTTTTATTTTGAAATGATTTTAGACTTACATAGAGCTTGCCAAAATAGTGCAGAGAATTTCTGTGTACCCTTCATTCAGCTTTCCCCAATATTAACATTTAATCATAGTGCAATCATTAAAACCAGGAAATAGACAGTGTATGATACTATTAATTAAACTAAAAACCTTATTTGGATTTTATCAGTTATCACATGCACTCACTTATTTTGTGTGTATCTGTAGTTCTATAAATTTATTTCATGTATAGATTTGTCACCACAATCAGGTTGCAGAACAGTTCCATCACTCAAAAAAACTCCTTTGAGCTATCCATTAATAGTCACACCCTCTTCCACCTCTAACCCCTGGCAATCACTACTCTGTTCCCCCTCATGATCATTTTGTCCTTTGGAAAATAATCTATCAATGGAACTATACAATGTATAACCTTTTGAAATTGACTTGAGATCCGTTCAACTTGTTACATGTATCACTAGTTGCTTATTTTTTATTGTTGAATAGTATTCCCTTGGATATGGCTATACCGTAGTCTGTTTACTTCTTCATTTGTTTATTGCATATTCATTTTTTTCTTTGCAAATGTCACTCATATTCTTTGCCCATTTATCTATTGAGAGCTTCTACTTTTTCTCTTTGATTTCTTTATATGTTCTGATACTAATTCTTTGTTAAATATATTGCAATTACTTTCTTCTAGTGTGTCCCTAATTTGCTTATAGTGTCCTTTGTCACACAGAAGCTTTTTTTTAATTATAAGATCAAGTCTATTCACTTTTTTTTTGCTTTTTTATTTTGTATCTTGCTTAGGAAGGCTCATGAGCATAAAATGTTCTATATTTTCTTCTAATACTTTAAAATTTTTTCTTCATTTAGCTCTATATTCCACTGGGATTTTGATTTTTGTGTGTGTGTGTGTACACTATCTGAAGTAAAGATCTAGTTGTGTTGTTTTTTTTTTTTCAAAATGAATAGACATTTGTCCCAACACACATAGTCTTATCATTTCCACACTGATCTGAAATGGTATCTTTATCATATCTGAAATCACTATACATACTTGACTCATTGCTCAACTCTCTCTTTTGTTCCTTTGATCTTTATCTATTCTTATACCACTATTCCAGTGTTTTAGTGACTTTATTTGTAAGAAGTTTTAAAAATTTTGCTTTGATTTCCTCTTAGATAAAACTTGTTTTAAATGATTGTTAATTTTGAATTGGATAATTTTTATTGTTAATTTCTATATTTATGGCATTGTAGTCAGACCATGCTTTTTACTTTCTGGAATTTGATTTTTTTTTTTTTTTTTTTTTTGCTTTATCTGCTAAAGATATATATTTTCCATTCTGGGAGGAGTATTCCAAGTTTTCTCTATATTTATTACATCATGCTTGTTAATTATAATATTCAAATTCTCTATATCCTTTTTTTGTCCAGTTATTCTTTTACTTTCTGGGAAAAAATGTGTGGCAGTATCCTACTACAATTGTAGACTTCTCCATTTCTTATTATAGGTCCTAATGTCTTAATTCTAAGTTTTTGGATACTGAAAGGATTTTCCTATATTTGTTGCCAAAATTCATTTGGTGGCAAACCTGATCTGAACTGATGAGACTATCAAAAATAGTTTGTTTTTTCTTTTTAAAAGCAGGCACATTCTGGGGCTCCTGGGTGGCTCAGCCAGTTAAGCATCCACCTTCAAGGGATGCCTGGGTGGCTCAGTTGGTTAAGCATCTGCCTTTGAGGGATGCCTGGGTGGCTCAGTCGGTTAAGCGTTTGCCTTTGGCTCAGGTCATGATCCCAGGGTCCTGGGATCAAGTCCTGAATCAGGCTCCTTGCTCAGCAGGGAGCCTGCTTCTCTCTCTGCCTGCCATTCCCCCTGCTTGTGCTTGCTCTTTCTCTCTCTCTTTCTCTTTCTCTCTGACAAATAAATAATAAAAAATAAAATCTTAAAAAAAAAAAAACTGCCTTCAGCTCAGGTCATGATCTCAGGGTCCTGGGATTGAGCCCTGTGTCAAGCTCCCCGCTCAACAGGGAGTCTGCTTCTCCTTCTCCCTCTCCCCTTTCCCACCCCCACTTGTGCTCTCTCTCAAACAAATAAAATCTTTTTTTAAAAGATTTTATTTATTTATTTGACAGAGAGAGACACAGCAAGAGAGGGAACGCACAAGCAGGGTGAGTGGGAGTGGGAGAAGCAGGCTTCCCACAGAACAGGGAGCAGGGAGCCCGATGCGGGGCTCGATCCCAGGACCCTGGGATCATGACCTGAGCCAAAGGCAGAGGCTTAATGACTGAGCCACTCAGGCGCCCCTCAAATAAATAAAATCTTCAAAAAAAATGAATAAAAGCAGGCACATTCTTTTATATTAAGGTATGTGTATGAACCTCTTGTAGAATAGGATTGGCTGTTGCTGAAATATTTCATTAATTAACCTATATTCTTGACTTAAAATATTTACAATGAAATCTTTGTGATATATGCAAGGATATCAAGAATAACACAAGGAATTCCCATATACCTATTACTCAACTTAAGAAATAAAAAATTATTAGCACATTTGCTGTTCCCTGGATACCTCTATTTTTTTGCAAGATTTAAAACTTCATGTAAATAGTATACTAGCATATACGTTCTTTCACATTTTTAAAAAAACAATATTGTTTATGATTCATCCATGTTCATATATGTAGCTCTAGTTCATTCATCTTTCCTTTCTCCCACTGATGTACAATTGAGTTCTTTCCATTAATTTGCTTATTTTCATGTTCCTGAGTCATTCCTTTGGGTTAGAATACATATTATTAATTTTTATGGTTGCTAAATCTCCCATGTTTAGTCATTTTTTTGGGTGTTGCTTTATATTTAAAATGAAAGTGTGATTGATTAACATTGGTAGCTGATTTGGGCTTCCTCAAAGTGTGTAAACTTTGTAACTTCTAGGTTAACATTGCCTCACCTCACATCTCGTGAATGCCTGCAGTAGCAGTGAGATCTTTTGTAGCTAGCTGTACTGAGTGGGATGTTTAATGGGTATTCCAGAATTCTTTCAGATTCTTCATCTTTAACTGTTCTCCAAAGAAGATTTCTTCTAAATATGTGACTCCTTTTCATAATAGCAAAGAAAAAAATTCTGGTTCAGGATACAATCTAGGATAACTGTTTTCATTTTATTGTCATGCTCCTTTAATAGTTTCTTCTAATCTGGAGCAATTGCTTTAGCCTTTCTTTGTCCTTCATGACCTTGATGATTTTGATGAGTATAGGCCAGTTATTTTGTAGATTAGTATTCAAAATGGATTGGCCTGATGTTTCCACATGATTAGATTCAGGTTATGCATTTGTGGCAGGAATACTGTAAAGGTGATGTTGGGTCCTTTCAGTGCATTATATCAGGAGGCACATGCTATCCATTATCTTATTACTGGTGATATTAATATTTTTAATTAATTTTTATTTAAATCCAATGAGCATATAATGTATTATTAGTTTCAGATGTAGAGGTCAGTGATTCATCAGTCTTATATAATACCCAGTGCTCTTTACATCACATGCCCTCCTTAATGTCCATCACCCAGTTACCCCATCTCCCTACCCCTCTCCCCTCCAGCCACCCTGTGATCTATTGTTTCCTATGCTTAAGAGTCTCTTATGGTTTGTGTCCTTCTCTGATTTTGTCTTGTTTTATTTTTTTCCTCTCTTCCCCTATGATCCTCTGTTTTGTTTCTTAAATTCCACGTATCAGTGAGATCATGTAATTGTCTTTCTCTGATTGATTTATTTCGCTTAGCGTAACACACTAGTTCCATCCATGTCATTGCAAAGGTGAAATTAATTTTGATCACTGGTTTAAGGTGGTGTCTACCAGGGTTTTCCACTGAAAAGTTATTTTTTATTTTATAATTAAGTAATTTGTGGGGAGTTACTTTGAGACTATGTTAATCATAAGCCTTTACCCACAGTTTTGGTAGCCATTGAAGATTGTTGCCTACAACAATTATTACTATGGTGATTGCCATATGGTGGTTTTCAAATTCTATATTTATTACTTGGATTACAGCTTTCCATTCTTCCCCATTTATTAATTGATTTATTTAAATATATAACAGTATAGATTTTATTTTATTCTATGGGTTATAACTCATTAGTATCATTATTTTTTTTTTTTTTTTTAAGATTTTATTTATTTATTTGAGAGAGAGAGAATGAGAGAGAGCAAGTACATGAGAGGGGGGAGGGTCAGAGGGAGAAGCAGACTCCCTGCCGAGCAGGAAGCCCGATGCGGGACTCGATCCAGGGACTCCAGGATCATGACCTGAGCCGAAGGCAGTCGCTTAACCAACTGAGCCACCCAGGCGCCCAGTATCATTATTTTTTTTGATGTACCAGCTACCTCAGATTAGGCTGGTGGGATCCTCTTCAAGCTTGTTCCTTTACACTTTTGATGTGTCCCCATCATTCTTTGAGCTTACATTTACACAACAAGATATTATAGACCTATTCTATTCTTCCCTGCCCCAGCTTCATAATTGGTCATATCTCAATGAGCTCTGATTACGAGGGTTTGTTTTAATGGGGATACAATCTCATAAGAGGAACGATTTCAAAGGGAGGGAAAAATTGCCGATATAGGAAAGAGAAAGGAAAATTACTGGAGTGATGTTCCTGAGAAGGTGAGAGGAGATGGAAGTTTGGTTTCTAAATAGAGGGGTTGGCCTTAGCATAGGAGCCCAGACAGATTGTCCATAATAATATGGGTGAAGGTAGAGAGTATGGGCATAAATGATAATAGGTGAGTAGATGTGGTAGTGGGAGCTTATGGTAATTCTCTTCTTGTTTCTTTTTTATTTTCTCAGTGAAATAGAAGCTTGGTCATCATCAGAGTATGAGTTTGGGGGAGGGAGTATGTATGAAATTTTGAGGAGAGAGGAGAAGGTATAAATTAGTTTTCTTTTTTAAAAATTTTTTATTGTTATGTTAATCACCCTACATTACATCATTAGTTTTTGATGTAGTGTTCCATGATTCGTTGTTTGTGTATAACACCCAGTGCTCCATGCAGAACGTGCCCTCTTTAATACCCATCACCAGGCTAACCCATCCTCCCACCCCCCTCCTCTCTAGAACCCTCATTTTGTTTTTCAGAGTCCATCGTCTCTCATGGTTCATCTCCCCCTCCAAATCAGTTTTCTAAGAGAATGGTAAAATGAATGGTAGTAAGACTGCCAGGCAACATTAAGTACCTACTTCAAGTTAATTGTTCTTTTTTTTTTTTATCTTTTAGGATTTTATTCAATTTTGAGTGACATAAAATTCTCACAGCATGACCCACAAATTAGCAAGGTGCTTTTTTCTCTCTTGGAAGAGTCCAGAAACAGGCAGTACAGGGATAGTGTAGCCACTTAACAATGCAAAAGGGGAACAAAGTTACTCATTTGTTTATATTGCTTTTGAACTATGTGCTCACTACAGAAATTACGCTTTTCACAATGTGGAGAAAAGGGAGTCAGAGGATTGGAGAAAGTCTCTTATCATGGTATCCTGAAACAGCAGTGAAAATAGGCAGGTTTGAAATTGTTCTAAAGACTTTGTTGAGTTTGGTGCTTCTCTTTTTCTAAGCTTTGGTGTTTCTCAGGGTTTTGGTGATTTCCTGGTTTTCTGGTCCAGCTCCTGCTTGAGTTTTTGGGCAAACTTCATTGCCGCTTACTTCTTAGCACAACAGGGGTTTGGGTGTGGATAGGCTTTTCCAGTTGTTCCCCCTTTACCTTCCCATTTAATCTCTCAGATGAATTCCCCAAGGCCACTTCATGTTTCTGGTATCCACTGTGAGTAGGTTTGGTGCTTCCCAAATCAGTCCTAACTTTGTAATAGTTTTTTCCATATATGTGTTTGAAGCCTTGGTTTCCATAGATTTTGTTTCCCTGTGGATGTGATCTATTGTTTTCTGTCCCTTTGGAGATTCCCCACCATTTATGATCTGTGGATGGCACTCTTTTTTAGTTTTTCTGGGATGTTATGACTTTATTCTAGTTTAAAAAATCATCTTGCTTTCTAGAGTAGTAGAGTGAATATATATGTTCACTGTTACTGTATTGATTCAGTCTCTTAGATTTTTTTTTGCATGAATGTGGATTAAAATAAGGAAAGGTAATTTAGTGTTTTGCTGTTGCAGACATTTAGCACTGACAGGGTATCTTTCAGGTTTTTGTTGATATTGTTGTTAGAAGCAGTAACAGGATTGGCCAGATTTCAGACTTTGAATGCATCAGGAGTCAATAAAATGTTTTTATGTATTGTTTTCACAGATAAATCTATATATTAGCATATCTGAAATATATATTTGTAAGATTACTCTGGAAATTGTTATTCTTACTAGCATTTCCTTTTTTTATAAAGATTTTATTTATTTGACAGAGAGACACACAGCGAGAGAGGGAACACAAGCAGGGGGAGTGGGAGAGGGAGAAGCAGGCTCCCCGCTGAGCAGGGAGCCTGATGCGGGGCTTGATCCCAGGACCCTGGGATCATGACCTGAGCCGAAGGCAGATGCTTAACGACTGAGCCACCCAGGCGCCCCTCTTACTAGCATTTCCTATTTTATTACTGTCTCATAGCTGATCTCAGTGGAATCATAATTTTCAGCTCCAGTTTCATAATCAGGAAAGTAATGTCTTTACAGTTCAGTCTTGGTGATTTTAATTGTAACCATAGTATGTTTAAGACCCATAAAGATAGTTACTGAAGATACCAATGCCTTTGAGATGTTTACTTTGTCTCTGGTTACATTTGTTTTTCTAATGCTTTCAAGACAGTACAGAAACTATATGAAGAATGGACTCTCTTGATGTGTATAATGCTGTTGTTAATTGACAAAAGATTCCCTATGTTCAGTTTGTTCAGAAACATCCATGGGTCTACTCTGTGTGTATGAATATGATTAAAACAGTAAGTTTATTCTAGTAAAGACAATTTTAATATATTGAGACCAGTTTCCAAGGCATTCTAAAGGAATAAATCTTATAGTTAGGGAGCTGACATTGAGGACCTTACTATGCATCAAGCAGCGTCATCTCATTTATTCTTCATTGTAACTTCCTCTATAAAGTAGTTAATTCCATTAAATGAAAATGTGTAAAAATTGAGAATTAAAGTTAGTCTGATTTCTCAAGAGAGAGAGATTCTGGATTGAGGCTATTAGACCATTTATGTAAAAATGCTATTTAGCACAATATTGTGTTTATTGTGAAATTATTTTAATTGGAGGGAAATTAGTCTAAACAGTTGGTGTGCTTACTGAACATTGTCAAAAAATGTTCTCAGAAGGCACATATTGCTTAGTATGTCTTCATAATGTAGAAACTGGTAATGATAAGGACATTAGTCATTTGGATTGATTTACAGGGACAGTACTTAGCCTTCTCCCTTTTGCAATATAAATTAGTTGGAATGCTGAGGATGTTGAAAGGGTGGGAACCGTTTCAGGTTGCTCTCATTTTCCAGGAAGGAGCCAACCTCTGAAATAGCAGCACAGTTGAAATCTTCAATTTGGGAGGATGGTGGAATGAGCTAAAAGACTGATTATCAGTAGATTGCTAATATAAGTTATGTAAGGCAAACTATTGTTTTGTGGGGATAGCTATTATGAAATATATTTATCATACTATACATGTTAACATTCTCAGTTTTTATCTGCATTCAGTTTTGAAACATAGTTTTAACAATTTGGACTTAATACACACACACACACACACACACACACACACATTTACTATATCTTCTTTATCCGTTCATCAGTCAATAGACACTTGGGCTGTTTCCGTAATTTGGCTATTGTAAATAGTGTTGCTATAAACATAAGGGTGTATGTACCCCTTTGAATTAGTGTTTTTGTATTTTTTGGGTAAATACCTAGTAGTGTGATTACTGGATCCTAGGGTAGTTCTAGTTTTGACTTTTTGAGGAACCTCCACACTATTTTCCACAGTGGCTACACCAGTTTGCATTCCCACCAACATGCATTCCTTTTTTTCCACCTCCTCATCAACACTTGTTTCTCGTGTTTTTGATTTTAGCCATTCTGACAGATGTGAGGTGATATGTCATTATAGTTTTGATTTGCATTTCCCTGATGATGAGTGATGTTGAGCATCTTTTTTTTTTTTTTAAGACTTTATTTATTTGACAGAGAGAGATGGAACACAAGCAGGGGGAGTGGGAGAGGGAGAAGCAGGCTTCCCGCAGAGCGGGGAGCCCGACGCGGGGCTCGATCCCAGGACCCCAGGATCATGACCTGAGCCGAAGGCAGAGGCTTAACAACTGAGCCACCCAGGCGCCCCGATGTTGAGCATCTTTACATGTGCCTGTTGGCAATCTGGATGTCTTCTTTGGAAAAATGTCTGTTCATGTCTTCTGCTCATTTTTTAATTGGATTATTTGTTTTTTTGGGTGTTGAGTTTTATGAGTTCTTTATATATTTTGGATACTGACCCTTTATTGGATATGTCATTTGCAAATATCTTCTCCCATTCAGTAGGTTGCCTTTTAGTTGTGTTGACTGTTTCCTTCATTGTGTAGAAGCTTTTTATTTTGATGAAATCATGATAGTTTGGTTTTGCTTCCCTTGCCTCATGAGACGTATCTAGAAAAGTGTTGCTCTAGCCAATGTCAAAGACATTATGGCCTATGCTCTCTTTCTAGGATTTTTATGGTTTCAGGTGTCACATATAGGTCTTTAATCTATTTTTTGACTTTATTTTTGTGTATGGTGAAACAAAGTGGTCCAGTTTCATTCTTTTACATGTAGTTGATTAGTTTTCCCAACACCATTTGTTAAAGAGACGTTCTTTTTCCCCATTGGATATTCTTTCCTGTTTTATTGACGATTAATTGACCGTATAGTTGTGGGTTCATTTCTGGGTTTTCTGTTCTGTTCTGTTGACTTATATGTCTACTTTTTGTGCCAGTACCATACTGTTTTGGTTACTACAGCTTTGTAATATAACTTGAAGTCTGAAATTGTGATGCCTCCAGCTTTGCTTTGCTTTTTCAAAATTGCTTTGGCAATTCAGGGCCTTTTGTGGTTCCATATAAATTTTGGTATTTCTTTTTTTGTTCTAATCTGTGAAAAAAGCTGGTGGTATTTTGATAGGGATTGCATTAAATGTGTAGATTGCTTTGGGTAGTATAGACATTTTAACAGTATTTGTTCTTCCAGTCCATGAGCATAGGATGTCTTTCCATTTCTTTGTGTCCTCTTCATTTTCTTTCATCAATGTTTTATAGTTTTCAGAGTACAAATCTTTATGCCTTTGGTTAGGTTTATTCCTAGGTATCTTATTTTTGGAGCAATTGTAAATGGGATTGTGTTCTTGATTTCTCTTTCTGCTGCTTCATAGTGATAGAAATGCAACAGATCTCTTGCACATTGATTTTGTATCCTTTGACTTTATTGAATTCATTTATCAGTTCTAGTAGTTTTTGGTGGAGTCTTTAGGATTTTCTATATATAGTAATGTGTCATTTGCCAATAGTGAAAGTTTTATTTCTGAAAATCACTTTTTAAAAAAACTTTTCTTTTTATACTTTTTAGAAATTACAGAAAAGTATAAAGTTTTAAAATAACTGGTTATCTCACCTCTCAGAAATGAAACCTTTGAAGTTTTCCAGAAATTTTTCTATACATACACATATACAAGACATTTTTTAGTATTTATTTTATCAGAATTGGGTCATACAGGCTTTTAAAAAGATTTCTTCTTTTTATCGAAGTATATAAGGCATATATGCATTAAAGTACCCTAATCTTAAATATACAGTTTAATGAGTTTTTATATATATATTCCTCCATTAAATGCAAATGAAGACAGAGAACGTTTTTATCCCCCTGGAAGGTTCACTGAGATCTGCCCACATTGTTGCATGTATAGGTAGTTTGTTTTATCTTTTTTTGCTGTGAGTTGTTCTATTCTAGAATATGCCACAGTTCAGTTATCAGTTCTCCTGTTGATGTACATTAAGATTGGTTCTGTTTTTTTACTCTTATGAATAAAGCTGCTGTTAATGTTCCTGTATGTTTTATTGATGGACACATGCACTCATTTCTCTTGTGTGTATATGTAGAAGTAGGATTGCTGGGTCACAGGAAAAAGGTATATTTAACTATACTAAGTAATGTTACACAGTTTTCTAAGTAGTTGTGTCAAAATACATTCCTACCAGCAATGTATGGGTGTTCTAGTTATTTTACATCCTTATCAACATTTAGCATTACCTGTATTTTAAATTTTAGCCATTCTGGTCGATGCAATGTAGTATATATTGTGGTTTTAAGTTATATTTCTCTGATAAGTAACAATGTTGTGCATCTTTTCAGGTAATTCTTAGAGACTCAAATATTTTCTTTTGTGAAGTGCCTCGTCAAGGTTTTTTGGGGGTGGTTGTTTGCCTTTTTCTTTAGTCTGCTTTAATCTCAAACATTTCTTCAGCCTTTCTTTGTTTTTCTTGACAGTTTTGAAAAGCACAGGCCAGTTTTTTGTAGATTATCCCTCAGTTTGTATTTGTTTGAAGTTTTCTCATGATTTGATTCAAATCATGGATTTTTGGCAGGAACACCATGTAAGTGACATACTGTTCTGCTCAGGGCATCATATTAAGGAGGCATGCCAGTTTGTCCCAATATTGATGATACTAACTTTTATTACTCGGTTCAAGTAGGGCCTGCCAGGCTTCTCCACTATAAGTTGCCATTTTTCCCTTTATAATTTATGAGTTATTTGCAGGGAACTGTTTGACACTATGTAAATATCCCTTTCATCATCAAAACTTTCACCTACTAGTGTAAGTATCTATTGATGATATTCTAATTTCATCATGCCTCTTTATATTTATTAGTTGGCTCTTCTCCCTTATTTATTTATTTATTTATTTATTTATTTAGAGTGTGTACTCATAGGGCCTTATATTATTTAATAGGTTGTGATATAATATTATCATTATTTATTTGATGGTTAAAGTACCCCAGATTTGGCTAATAGGCACAATACTCAATGGCCTGAAAGCCCTCTAGGATCTGGGCTCACTTGCCTAACTCTGATTTCATGTAGATTTTCTTTGACTTCTGTTATCCTTTTGCATGATGATTAAATCCTTCCACAGGTCTACAGTTTAAGGACAAGGAGATGTACACTGTGTATTAGTAGGCATTGATCTGTTATAGATCTATACTAAGGTGTGGTTTACTTTTACCCCCATAATGTGTTCTCCAAAGCTTGTAAAAATCAAATATATTAAGACTGCCATCTTCAACATGTATGGCTACCAGAATTTTTCCTTTCTGCATCCTTGCCAATTTGGCTTTACTTGTAGGGACTCTACCTCCCAGAATGCCAAATGGCTCAGTTAGTCCTCTCCTTTTTATCTCCAATATGCATTCTCACTCCTTCCATTAAAAAAACAAAACAAAACAAAACAGGGTTAGTCGCTCCCTCCAAATAGCTGTAGAAACCTTGGAGGGCTCAGATGCCTGGGTGGCTCAGTCGGTTAAGCATCTGCCTTCAGTTAAGTGTCTGCCTTTGGCTCAGGTCATGATCCCAAGGTCCTGGGATCGAGTCCCACCCACATTGAGCTCCTTGCTCAGTGGGGAGCCTGCTTCTCCCTCTGCCTCCCGCTCCCCCTGCTTGCTCAGTCTCTCTCTCTCTGACAAATAAATAAATAAAATCTTAAAAAAAAAAAAAAAAAGAAGGAATACTTGGAGGGCTGCAAGAAGAGCAGTGTCTGATCAATTTGATGATTGGTACAGACCTTTGATAACTCAACTGGGGACAGATAATAGGGAGAAAGTATGAGATATAAGTTGACTTTCAGTTAGTTCCCTTTCATAAGGTACTCCCTAGGGAGGCTCTGGAGTAAAGCCCAGGTAATTTCTTTTATCTACTTATACCTGCCTTATAATTAATGAGTCTTCCTCTGAGTTTCCGTCACTCGTGTCTGTCAGTTTTTGTGTGCTGATGTGTTTTCATCTTTTTTCCTTGCCTGTTTAGTAGCTTGGGTGTTATTATGTGAGTTTATCCATGGAACTGTGCTGTGGATCAGTTATTTCTTAGGGTAAATTTCATTATTCAGAATCTTGGCCAGGAACTGGGCTTAGATAGACAATGACTTTATAGATGAAGGGTTCTTTATAAAAATATAGTGAACATATACAGTGATAATTTTTTAAAATTAAATTAAAAATTCACTGTTAAATAGGTATATACATCGTACATATAGTCTTGAGCAGTTTGTATCTTTAGTTAGACCTGAGTTTGAACAATGTCTCTTTGAATTATTTAGTCTATGATTTGAGGAAAGTTATTTATTTTAGTTCTGGTTCTTTTCATTTGTGAAATGACATTTTAAAATGCCTGTCTTGCATTTGCAACTTACTCTGAAATGTAAAAAGTAAGATGGATTGATGGATATACATGTGATATGCAATTATAGTAAAGTGCTGTAGACTGTGAGTGGTAGTTATACAGGTTTTCACTGAACAAATATTCAACTTTTCTGTATGTTGGAAATTTTCGTGTCAGAAAAAATGCCTATCTTGCAGGCTCATTAGGATTAGATGAGATATATGTAAGAAGTGCCTGGCATGTAATAAGTGCTTAATAAATAGTGGTTGTTAAAAAAAAAAGCACGTCATAGGAGAGACATGGTTTGTAGTGTTGAGAATACAATAAGGCAGTTTATGGGAATTTCAAAGGTTTCTTTTCTTGTTTTTTTGTTTCCTTTTTCTTTCTTCCCTCCTCTTCTCCTTCTCTTGAGATTATAAACTGCATCCAGGGCTGAGAATCACTGGTGGGAGGAGGGCAAGTAATGATGAAGTAAGTAAAGGAGAAAGAGGGTTAGGAACCAACAAAAACTAACAGAAAAGCCTCTGTGGTGTGCACAAGGGGTCTTTGGTCCTCAGTACTCTTTGGAGTCATTTGTCTATTCATTAATTTCCATTTACTGACTCAATTTTTGCTTCCATCACTTACAGCTTCGGCTTGCTCATTTGTAAAATGAAGATAACAATACCTACTGCTCAGAGTTGTCATAAGGGTGGAATTTAGTAAAATAATGTATATGAAGTACTTAGCACTTAATAAATGCTTAATAGTGATTGGTTTGTTGCTATAATAAAAATAAAAATAATAACAGAATATTATAATAGTGAAAGACTATTATTGAGCATCTATTCCTATTTCAGGTGTTGGTTAGGTGCTGGGAATACTGTGATAAATTTTACAGATATAGTCTCTTCCCTCGAATAGCTCACAGCATCATGGGTGAGAAAGATCTAGAAACAAATATAAGAGAGTGTTTTAAATATCAAAATGGTAGATTAGGGGATGGTATGGCCCATGGAATCCAAGCCTAGTTTTGCTTCTCATTTTGGCCTTGTCCTCATTCTGCATGTGTCGAGAGGTACTTCAGTATTTTTGAACTTTGCTAGCAAGTTATCAAGGTCTCAGACATCCAGATTATCAGAGTCTCATTAGGAAAGGGGATTGGTGCCTGTCTTTCATTTGTATTTTAAGGTGGGGAGTAGTTGAGAAACGAGCACAAAGTATCATTTCCTGCCTTTCCTTTCCCCCTCCAACCTAGTCAACCCATACTGAGGTTTTTTTCCTGGACAAATTAGATTAGCTTCTAATTGTAGGTTAGATAATTAGCTTTTAAACATAATCAAAGTTTAAACACGAAAGCAAATATTTTGGCAATGAGATTTCTTTTTCTCGTACACACAAGATTCAACAAAATGTATCCAGCTTAACAAATGGTTGTATTAAAGAAATTTTAAAAGAATTATATTGAGTCCCAGCAAGATGGAACAGTGACATGGTGTCCTGATGCATAAATATAGAAGCAAAGCCTATGGATTAAGTAAGGAGAAACAAGACAGAGTTACTCTGGCAATAATCTGGAATGATATTTTATAACCACTTGTAATTATTAACAGGATCATTAATGCTACTTTGTGTCCTTAGAATCATGGCTAATAGTTGGTTCATCTGTCTTTTTTATATGATAGCTTCTAATCAAGTTCTCTCATAATATTTTGAGGAGTTTCAAAACTAATGTTTTCAAATAAATGCTGGGCTATTTCTGTAGATGTCTTTCAAATTTAATGAACTCCCTTTTTACTTTTGTCTAAAATCACTATAATGTTATGTATTGAAATAATGGGGACCTGCCCTGTGATTACCAGATTTGAGGGTTGATAAATCTGTACAAAGTTGAATTTATTTTTTTCTTAATTACTAAAGCAAGATGAATATAGATAAGTTTATTTAACACCTTGTTGTATATTCTTCCATTTTAGATGCTTATACATACATGTAATTTTAATGTAACCATAGTATACATATTCTTTTATAATCTTTTTTTCACTTTTAGTGTTATCTTATATGTTTTAACACATTTTTAAGGGGCTACATAATATCCTTTACTATGGATATACCATTATTTATATAATGGAACAAGTAAAGGAACAAGTGTCTAATTTTTTAGCACTTTGTGATTATAGTCTATGTTGTGAGGAACATTCTTATAGCTAAATCTTTGTATATACTCTTAATTATTTCCTTTGTATACACTCTTAATTATATCCTTGGGTAAATTTCTAGAAATGTCATTGCTAGATGTTTTTAAGACTTGTATTGATTGTCAAGTTACCCTTCAGAAAGGTGTAACCAGTTTACAATCCCACCAGTGGTTTATGAAAATACCTGTTTTCCTATACACTTAGTATTTGATATCCTTTCAGATTTTTAAATTAGAAAATGTATGTAATAACATTGTAAAAAGTAAGAAAATGGGGAAAATCACCTAGAATGCTATTTCCTTAACATGGCAGTGATTATAATATTTGTTATAGTATTCCAGGCTTTTAACACATGTGTAAGTGGTTGTACTTATATGTACAGTTTTGTTTTCTACTTTTTTCATTCATTGGTAAGTAGTTTTCCCTGCCTTTACTTGGCCTTCACAATTCCAGTATTCAATGGCCAGATGATAGTGCAATAAATATTCATATTTACTTAACTCATCCCCATTCCTGAACAACTAACTTGCTGCCAGTTTTTATTATGTATAATACCACAATCAAAACACAGAGATATCTACCATTTATTGACTATTTCTATGAAACAAACTTTATATTATGTATTTTTTTTCTCCCTTTGTATTATTTCCTTAGGCTTTATATCCAGGAATGGTAATATTGGATCACGAACATTTTTATGGCACAACCTTTCTTCTTATGTCACTGTTTTCTTTCTTATTTCTTTCTATCTTAAAACATTTATTAGAAGCCTACAGTGTGCCAGACACTGTGGTAAGAGGCACTGAGAATACAAAGATAAATCAGACAGAGTCCTTGGAGTCAGACTTTAAACATATATGATAAAGAGGGACATGATAAAAGGCATTCCCAGATGATGGTGCATCGATTTCTTGGTTGGTTGGTCATTCTTTCCATCCTTCCTCCATCCATTCATCCATCCATCTATCCATCTATCCATTTATGCCCACATGATTTTCCCTCTGGAGCATGGGAGAACTAGTTGTAGACATGCCCTTTTACTCCTAAATATTTCAGTATAAGAATAAGGATTTTTTTAACCACAATACAATGACAAAATTCAAGGAATTTAATATGAATATCATACTACTGTTTAATCTGTTGTCCACATTAAAATTTAACCAATTGCCCAAATAACGTCCTTTATGGCAATTTTCCTTCTTTGATCCAGGATCTAATTGAAGATCATGCATTGCCTTTAGTTATGTTGTCTCTTTTGTCCTTTAATCAGCCATTCTTTGTCTTTCATAACATTGATATTTTTTGAAGAATAAAGGTTGGTTATTTTGTTGTTTTTTTAAAGATTTTATTTATTAGAGAGAGAGAGAGAGAGAAAATGAGTGGGGGGAGGGGCAGAGGGAGAAGCAGACTCCCCGTTGAGCAGGGAGCCAGATGCAGGGCTCTATCCCAGGACCCTGGGATCCTGACCTGAGCTGAAGGCAGACACTTAACCAACTGAGCCACCCAGGTGCCCCAAGATTTATTTTGTAGACTGTCCTTCAATTTGGGGCATCTGGGTGGCTCAGTCGGTTAAGTGTCTGACTCTTGATCTCAGCTCAGGTCTTGATCTCAAGGTTGTTAGTTCAAGCCCAGCATGGACCCTACTTAAAAAAAATAAAAGAAGAAAAGAAAAAAAGAATGTCCTTCAATTTGAGTTTGTTTGAAGTTTCCTTTTGCTCGGATTCAGATCATGCATTTTTGTCAGGAATACCATGTAAGTGATGAGGTGTTCTCTGCACATCATATCATATTAGGAGGCACGTGATGTCAGTTTGTCCTGCTATTGCTGAGGTTGAATTTAATTCTTTGGTTAAGGTGGAGGCTGCTATGTGTAGTTTTCTACCATAAAGTGACCTTTTTTTGCTTTTGTAATTAGTAAGTAATCTGTGGGGAGATATTTTGAAACTATGTAAATTTTACCCACTAGTTATATCATCCATTGATGATTTTCTGATTTCATCATTCCTTATATTTATTAGTTGGCTTTGTGCTATAAAAATTTTATTTATTTGTTTGTATCAGTATGAACTCATGTATTCTAATTTTATTGAATAGGTTATATTCTGTTACTATCATTATTTATCTTGATACCCAAATTGTCCCATATTTGGGCAGTAGGAACCCCTTCAAGCTGGCTCCTGTATATTTTTGATATGTTCCCATTATTCTTTGAGCAGTTCTTTTTGGCATAACAAGATGATCCAGCCTCATCTTGTACTTTCTTTGCCCCAATGTTGGAATCAGTCATTTCTCCAGGAAACCTTCATCCCTTATAGTTTAGAAAACAAGATAAGAGCTAAATAAAGTATATGTTTTTTTAAAGAGTACCCAAAGCAGTTTTGCTGGTTTGTCTGGAACCTATTGTAATAGATGCTTCTTGTAGGAGTTCTGTCCTTAGAATGGACAAGACTGAGGAGGAGTTGAAATAGTCCAGGAAGATGAAGGAACATAAGTAGAGTCACAGTATATGGAAGAGCCCAGCTCATTTAGAGGAGCTACAGTTCAGTGTGGCTTCAAGTAGAGGACTCTGAGAATGAGGCAGGGACCAGTTCTTTGAGGACTTTGCCATCCCAAGGAGCTTAATCTTAGAGATGAGGAACCATCATAGAGGTTTAAACTGGGTAGGGAAGAGATCAGTTTTGGTAGATCTGCATTTTTTTTAAAGATTTTATTTATTTATTTGAGATAGAGAAAGAGAGAGAGAGAGAGCATGAGAAGGGGGAGGATCAGAGGGAGAAGCAGACTCCCTGCTGAGCAGGGAGCCCGACGAGGGACTCGATCCCAGGACTCCAGGATCATGACCTGAGCCAAAGGCAGTCGCTTAACCAACTGAGCCACCCGGGCGCCTGGTAGATTTGCATTTTAAGGACACTGTGCTGTCACCAGTGGCAGTATGTAGGATGGATTAGATAAATGTTTAAAATTGTTTTCCAACATAGTTGGTGTTTTCTTTCTTAGAGGGCCAGTATTGCAGCTGCTGATATTGATGCCTCAAAGGGATAGTTGTCAGTAGTTTAGTGTAAAGAGAGCAAGAAAGAGCCAGAGCACACAAGTTAAAGCCTGAGTCATTTATTTATCTGTTTGTGAAATGGCGGCAACTCTCCCTTTTAGTACCGGTTTTACAATCAGACTGGAAGCTGAATGTCAGTGTTTTCCATTGAAAAATAACAAAAGTAATGAAAAATATTGATGAATATGAATACTGCTACATTTTATTTTTCTTTATCTTTGGTAGTAACATCAAATATTCAATAATGTAGACATTCTACCTAGTTTGTGAGGTAACCAAAATATGAAATGTAACAGCCATGTTTTTTTGAAATAATAGCAGATTGCAGTTTTAGCTTGAAGTTTGTTGTTATAACAAGTTTTATTTCTGTGCTATTTACAGCCTGTATCCCAGGCAGTTGGAATTGAACAAGCAACTCTTCTAAAACCGGATTTAGTTAGAAGGTGAGTATCTTCAAATTCATACCATCAAAACAGTTAAGAGTATTTTGAAGTATTTGCACTCAATCGGTGCTTAGTGAATCTTTCTTTTTTTTTTTAATTTTTTATTGTTATGTTAATCCCCATACATTACATCATTAGTTTTAGATATAGTGTTCCATGATTCATTGTTTGTGCATAACACCCAGTGCTCCATGCAGAACGTGCCCTCCTCAATACCCATCACCAGGCTAACCCATCCTCCCACCCCCCTCCCCTCTAGAACCCTCAGTTTGTTTTTCAGAGTCCATTGTCTCTCATGGTTCTTCTCCCCCTCCGATTCCCCCCCTTCATTCTTCCCCTCCTGCTACATTCTTCTTCTTCTTTTTTTCTTTCTTAACATATATTGCATTATTTGTTTCAGAGGTACAGATCTGAGATTCAACAGTCTTGCACAATTCACAGCGCTTGCCAGGGTGCTTAGTGAATCTTGATTAGAGAAGCTTCTGTGTTCTTGTATTTGTGTGTATGTTCAATAAAATAGTAGGTATTATTTTTACTTTTTTATGTTAATAATGATCATATGGAATGTTAAATTATTGACTGTTTTCTTTTTCTCATTATTATAATACTCTGCTCTTAAGAAAAGCTCATAAGGGTTAAAAAAGGAAAGAAGGAATAGTGTAATTTAGAGTAAAAGTCCTGCTAATCTAAAGAAATGAAGTATAACCAGGTATTATTTGATAGTTGGAAATTAATATTTTTCTCTGTGTTGTTCAGATTGGATAATTTTTATTGTTCTCTCTTCAAGTTTACTGATTCTTTCCTTTGCCCTTTTCATACTGCTATTGTGCCCATTTGATGAGTTTATTTCTATGATTGTACTTTTTTTCCAGTTTTATTGAGAAATAGTGGACATACGTCACTGTATAAGTTTAAGGCATACATCATGATGGCTTAATTTACATATACATTGTGAAATGATTACCACAATAGATTCAACTAACATCCATCTTCTCATCTAAATATAGTAAAAAGAAAAGAAAAAAAAGAAGGAAAAAAGCTCTCTTTGTGGTGAGAACTCACAGGATGTCTTTTCTTAACAACTTTCCTAGATCTCACACAGCAGTGTTAACTATAGTCATCGTGTTGTATATTACATCCCTAGTACTTATTTATCTTATAACTGGAAGTTTGTACTTTTTAACCATCTTCCAGTTTTCCCTCCCCCCACCCTCTGCCTCTCGTAACCACAAGTCTGATCTCTTTTTCTGTGAATATGTGTGGGTTCATTTTTTAATTTTGGTTTTTTTTTAGATTCCACTTACGAGATTATACAGTATTTGTCTTTCTGTCTGACTTATTTCACTTAGCATAATGCCCTCAAAGTCCATTGATGATGTTGCAAATGGTAGGATTTCCCCTTCTTATGGCCAAATAATAGTTGTGTATGTGTGTGTGTACATGTGCACACACCACAATTTCTTTATCCATTCATCCATCGATGGACAGACAGGTTGTTTCCATGTTCCATGTCCTGCTATTGTAAGGAAAGCTGCTATGAACACAGGAGTGCAGATATCTTCTTGAGTTAGTGTTTTTGTTTTTTGGGGATATATTCCTGGAAGTCAAATTGCTGAATCATATGGTAGTTCTATTTCTAATTTTTTAATGATCTTCCATACTGTATTCCAGAGTGGCTGCACCAATTTACAGTCCCACTAACTACACAATAGTTCTCTTTTCTCCACATCTTTGCCAGCATTTGTTATCTTGTCTTTTTGATAATGGCTGTTCTAATAGGTGTGAGGCAATATTTCTAGAGCTCAGTTTGCCCATACCCATTTCTTGAGACAAAGGCACCTGGATGGGTCAGTTGGTTAAGTGTCTGCCTTCAGCTCAGGTCATGATCTCAGGGTCCTGGGATCGAGTCTTGTGTCGTGCTCCCTGCTCATTGAGGAGTCTGCTTCTCCTTCTCCCTCTGCCCCTCCCCCCGGCTTGTGTGCATACACTCTCTCTCTCTCTCATGCTCTCTCACTCTCGCACTCGCACTCTCTTGCTCTCAAATAAAAAATAACAAAATCTTTAAAAATAAAAAAAATTCTTGAGACAAAATGGAAACACAACATACCAGAACTTGTGGGATGCAGCAAAAGCACTCCTAGAAGGGAAGTTCATAGCAATAAATGTCTACATTAAGAAGCAAGAAAGATCCCAAATAAGCAACTGAACTCTACACATTGAGGAATTAGAAAAAGAACAAACTGAGCCCAAAGTTAGCAGAAGAAATAATGATTAGAGTAGAAAGAAATGAAATAGAGAACAGAAAAGCAATAGAACAGATTAACCAAACTAAGAGTTGGGTCTTTGAACAGATAAACAATATTAACAAACCGTTACCTAGACTAAGCAAGGACAAAAGAGTAAGGACCCAAATCAACAAAATTATAAATGAAAAGGGAGAGATTACAACTGATAACACAGCTATTCAAAGGATCCTAAGAGGCTATGATGAACAACGAAATGCCAACAAACTGTACAACCTAGAAATGGATAAATGCTTAGAAACATACAATTTACCAAGACTGAATCAGGAAGAAATAGAAAATCTGAATAGACCAATTACTATTAAGGAGATTGAATCAGTAATCAAAACTTTCCCAACAAATAAAAGCCCAGGACCAGATGGCTTTGCTGGTGATTTTTACCAAATACTTAAGGAATAATTAACATTAGTCCTTCTCAAACTCATAGTAGTGAAGAGGAGGGAACCTTCCCAAACTCATTTTACCAGGCTGGCATTATCCTGATACCAAAACCAGAAAAGGATACTACTAGAAAAGAAAATGACAGGCCTATTCCCTGATGAATATAGATGCAAAAAACCTCAATAATATTACTAGCAAACTGAATTCAAAAGCACATTAAAAGGATCATACATTATAATCAAGTAGGATTTATCCCAGGGATGCAAGGATGGTTCAATATATACAAATTAATCAATGATTTGATTGAAAGAAGTGAATCATATGATCATATTAGTAGAATGAAATAAAAGAATCATATGATCATCTCAGTAGATGCAGAAAATGCATTGACATAATTAAACATTCATGGTAAAAACTCTTAAGAAATTAGACATAGAAGGAACATATCTCAATATAATAAAGGCCATGTATGATAAATCCACATCTAACATCTTACTCAATGGTGAAAGGTTGAAAGCTTTTCCTCTAATATCAGGAACACTCTCACCACTCTTATTCAACATAATATTAAAAATGCTAGGTAGAGCAATCAGGCAAGAAAAGAGATAAAAGGTATTAATCCCATTTACAGTAGTATCCCAAACAACAAAATACTTAAAGAATAAATTTAAGTAAAGAAGGGAAAGATTTCTACTCTGAAAACTACAAGACATGGGTGAAAGAAATCAAAGAAAACACAAATAAATGAATAGGTATTCTGTGTTCATGGCTCAGAAGAATTAATGTTAAAATGTCAGTACTACTGAAAGCTATCTATAGATTCAATGCAATCCCTATCGAGATTCCGGTGCCATTTATCACAGAGCTAGAAGAAGCACTCCTAAAATGTATATGGAACCACAAAAGACCCAAATCCTGAGAAAGAACAAAGCAGGAGACATCACACTTCCTGATTTCAAGCTATACTATAAAGTTATAGTCATCGAAACAGTATCATACTGGCATAAAAACAGACAAATAGACCAGTGGAGCACAATCAAGAGCCCAGAAAAAAACCCAAGCATATACAAGTCAACTAATATTTCACAAGGGAGCCAAGAATACTCAATGGAGAAAAGACAGTCTTTTCAATAAATGGGGCTGGGGTAATTGGATATTCCCATGTAAAAGAATGAAACTGGATCCATATCTACACCACTCACAAAAGTTAACTTGAAATGGATTAAAGACTTAAATGTAAGACCCGAAACCATGAAACTCCTAGAAGAAAACACAGGAATAAAGCTCCTAGACATGGGTCTTGGTAATGATTTCTTGGATATGACACCTAAAACACAAGTAACAGAATAAAAAACAGGTGGGACTACATCAAACTAAAAGACTTCTGCACAACAAAAGAAACCATTAGCAAAGTGAAAAGAAAACCTATGGAATGGGAAAAATATTTGCAAACTATATATCTGATAATGGGTTAATATCCAAAATATATAATGAACTCCTATAACTCAATAGCAAGAAAACAAATAACCCAATTAACAAATGGGCAAAAGACCCAAATAGACACTTCTCCAAACAAGATGTACAAAAGGTCAACAGGTATGTAAAAAGATGTTCAACATCACTAGTCATTAGGTTAATGCACATAAAATGACAATGATATCTTACTAGTCAGAATACGTCCCCAACTTGATTCTGCAGATGAGCAAAACCACTCGTTGGGATTACTATTTGGGTACTGCAGGGATGAATTTGGTCTGCCATGATCCGTGTGTTGGCCTGCTGCAAGCCTTTCCCTCCTTCCCTGTCATACTCATATTCCCAGTGGTTGAGCCCTGCAGATTCTCCTGCTATGCCTGTGGTGTGAAATCAAAATAGGGGCCCCCACAATGCTGAACGAGGACTGGTTGTCCCCCCAGGTTCTCTTTTCCCACTGGAGGTACTGGAGGCTCGGGTACTATGCTGGTGTGGGGTAGGGGCAATGTGGCCGATGTATAGCCACTTCTCTTACACTTTTTTTTTTTTTAGACGGGGGAGAGAGAGAGAGAGAGAGAGAGTGAGCACGAGCAGGAGGTAGGGTCAGAGGGAGAGGGAGAGAAAATCTTAAGCAGGCTCCATGCCCAGCACGGAGCCCGACTTGGGGCTTGATCTCACAATCCTGAGATCATGACCTGAGCTGAAATCAAGAGTCAGATGCTTAACCAGCTGAGCCACCCAGGTGTCCCTTCTCTTACCCTTCTAATCCAGTCTGACTTGGTCTCTGTGGTGCAGAGGGGTGCTTCAGCCATACCCCCATGTTCTAGGAATCTTTCAGTGGTGTCTTCTTCTTGAATAGTTATTAGTTGTTCTTGTGAGCAAAGTCAGAAACAACCTATGTTGCCATCTTGGTGATGTCACTTCCTGTGATTGTGCTTTATTTTTATAATTTCCATTAATTCTCTTTTAATATCTCTATTTTTCTATGAGATTTTCTGTTTTTGCATTTGCTTCAAGAATATTTGTAATTGCTCATTGAAGCATTTTGATGATGGCTGCTTTAAAATCCTTATCAGATAGGGATACCTGGGTAGCTAGTCGATTAATGGTCTGCCTTCGGCTCAGGTCATGATCCCAGGGTCCTGGGATCGAATCCTGCATCAGGCTCCTTGCTCAGCGGGAAGCCTGCTTCTCCCTCTGCCTGCCGCTCCCCCTGCTTGTGCTCTCTCTCTCTCTCTCTGACAAATAAATAAATAAATAAAATCTTTAGACAAAATAAAATCCTTATCAGATAAATCCATCATCTGATTTATCCTGGTGTTGACATCTCTTGATTGTCTTTTTGCATTCAAATTGTGATTTTCCTGGCTTTTGGTATGATAAGGAATTTTCATTCGTCTTCTGGACATTTTGGATATTATTTTGGGAGACTCTGGATCATATTTAAATACTCTATTTTAAGGGGGCACCTGGCTGGCTCAGTCAGTAGAGCATGCGACTCTTGATCTCAGGGTCATGAGTTCAAGCCCTGAGTTGGGTGTAGAGCCTACTAAAAAAAAATACTCTATTTTAGCAGGCAGTTACCCTATTTAGATGCATAGGTTCTGATCTACTTTTGTGGGCTGTGGTTCTAATGATAATTTAGTTTTCAGAGCCCTTGTAGTACTAGTTCTGTCTGGTTGGTTCACCTGACACCACTGGGCCCCATTGCTGCTGCCCCAGGCCAGAACTCCAGGCCGCATGCTACTGGTGGAGCTCCCTCCAATGTTACTAGGGGAGGGGAGGAAAGGGCCCACCTGAGACCTTCTGCTGGGTTGAGGGTCAGGAGACCACTGGACTTGTGCTGCTTTTGCCTTTGAGCTGAGAGTCAGGAGACACTGAGCCTGGACTATCTTGTCGTTGGGTGGGTAATTGGGACATGCCAAACTGCTTTGTTTTTCCTCGAGTCCTGGGAGTCCCTAGCTAGTCCACCTTCATATTTTCATCCTTCAGTATCCAGATGTGATTGTCTACTCTATTATTTCCACATTATTTAGTTGGACTTAAGAGGTAGGAAGAATGGAGAGAATTGGATTTCTGCCATCTTGTCCCAAACCCTGAACTGGTATTTTAAGATTACTTTGAAATGTGAATGATATAGCCCCATTGACTAGCATTATGTCCCTTTTATCTTTTGAAGGTGTTGTTACTGTTATTTCTTTGTATATTAAGAAACTAAGAGCAGTATTAATGTATCTTCTTCCACCACTTGTTTTTTTTTAAAGATTTATTTATTTGAGAGGGAGAGAAAAAAAGTGAGTGGGGGAAGGGGCTGAGGGAGAGGGAGAGAGAGAATTCTCAAGCAGACTGCCCACTGAGTGTGGAGCCCTATGTGAGGCTTGAACCCAGGACCCTGAGATCATGACCTGAACTGAAACCAAGAGTCGGACACCTAACCGACTGAGCCACCCGGGTGCCCCCTTCCACCACATGTATTTATACAAAGTTTTTTCACATGGACATAGGAAAAATTTTAGGAGTTATTTTTATATCTTCTTTCATATCTTTATACAAATACTTCAGGAGTAGTTTCTAGGAGAAAGGACTTTACCTAAAAAATTAATTTAAAAGATATGTGTTTGGTGCTAACAGATCTTCTCATTTAATTTTCAAATGTGTTTATTGGAAATTTTGTAAGTTTTTCAAACTTATTAAAGAAAAAGCTGAAAAATGCCCTGACACAGATAAACTGAAAGATAGCGGCCCTTTCATAATCATATTGACGTGAACCTGCAAGATATAACTAGTTAAAATTAATCACATTGAACCATTTTAATATCATTCATTTTTGTTTTTTTACCAGAATTGTAGTGTATTTTATTTTATTATTTTATTGAGGTGTAACTGACGTACAAACTTATATTAAATATACAACATATTGATTTGATATTTGTGTATATTGCAAAATGATCACCACAATTAAGTGTAGTGAACATCTATCACCATACATAGTTACAGAATTTTTTTCTTGTGATGAGAACTTTTAAGATCTAATCTCTTAGCAGCTTTGAAATATAATACAATATTATTAACTATAGTCACCATGATATACATGACATCCCAGGAATTACTTATTTTATAACAGGAAGTTTCTATCTTTGACTGCCTTCACCCATTTTGCTCAACCCATTTCCCACCTCTGGCAACCTGTGGCAATGATTAATTAATCATTAATCTGTTTTCTGTATATAGGAGTCTTTTTAATTCCACATATAAGTGAGATCATATGATATTTGTCTTTCTCTTTCTGACTTATTTCCCTTAGCATGAGAAGTATAAAGAGGAAAATAATAATATCTTGAGGGTCCATTCATGCTATTGAAAATAGCAAGACTCCATTCTTTTTTATGGCTGAATACTGTTCCTCTGTGTGTGTGTGTGTGTGTACGTGTACAGACGTGTGTATGTGTAAACATGTATAAACCACATTTCCCTTTTTCCTTTAAATATAAGTGTTTTTATTTTATTTTCTATTTTTTAACATTCAGTGTTTTATTAGTTTCAGGTGTATAATATAGTGATTCAGCAATTCCAAACAATTCCTAGTACTCACTACGAGAAGTGCACACCTTAATCCCCATTACATTTTTTTTTTTAAGATTTTATTTATTTATTAGAGAGACAAGAGAGAGATAGGGGCAGTGAGCATGAGCAGGCACGAGCCAGGAGGAGAGAGAAGCAGGCTCCCTGCTGAGCAGGGAGCCCGATGCAGGGCTCGATCCCAGGACCCCGGGATCATGACCTGAGCCGAAGGCAGACGCCTAACCAACTGAGCCACCCAGGCGCCCCTCCCCATTACATTTTTAACCCATTTCCCCCCACCCACCTCCTTCTGGTTAACACTTTGTTCTCTATAATGATAAGTCTGTTTCTTCATTTGTCTTTCTCTCATCTCTGTATTTTTGTCACTTTGCTCATTTGTTTTGTGTCTTAAATTCCACATATTAGTGAAATTATATGGTATTTGTCTTTCTCTGTCTTACTTCACTTAGCATTATACTCTCTACCTCTATCCATGTCATTTCAAATGGAAAGATTCCATTCTTTTTTATGGCTGAATAATATTCCATTGTATATATATACCACAACTTCTTTATCCATTCATTAATGGAGAGACAGTTGGGCTACTTCCATAATTTGGCTATTGTAAATAGTGCTGCTATAAACATGGGGTGCATGTATCTTTTTGAATTAGTGTTTTGCATTCCTTGGATAAATTCCCAGTAGTGCAATTACTAGATTATAGGGTAGTTCTATTTTTAAATTTTTGAGGAACCTCCATACTATTTTCTGTAGTGGCTATACCAGTTTGCATTCCCACCAACAGTGCAAGAGGGTACCCTTTCTCTGCATCCTTGCCAACATCTGTTGATTCTTGTGTTGTTGACTTTAGTCATTCCAACAGGTGTGAAGTGATATCTTATTGTAGATTTGATTACATTTCTCTGATGATAAGTGGTGTTGAGTATCTTTTCATGTGTCTGCTGGCCATCTGGATGTCTTTGGAGAAATGTCTGTTCATTTCTTCTACCCATTTTTTAATTGGATTATTTGTTTTTTGGGTGTTGAGTTTTATAAGTTCTTTATATATTTTGGGTACTAACCCTTTATTGAATATGTCATTTGCAAATGTCTTATGGTATTCAGTAGGTTGTCTTTCAGTTTTGTTGATTGTTTCCTTGGCTATAGAGAAGCTTTTTATTTTGATGTAGTCCCAGTAGTTTATTTTTGCTTTTGTTTCCCTTGCCTCAGGAGACATATGTAGAAAGAAGTTGCTAGGGCCGAGGTCAAAGAAGTTACTTCCTGTGTTCTCTTCTAGGCTTTTTATGATTTTAGGTCTCCCATTTAGGTCTTTCATCCATTTTGAATTTATTCTTGTGTATGGTGTAAGAAAATGGTCCAGTTTCATTGTTTTGCATGTTGTTGTCCAGTTTTGCCAACATTATTTGTTGAAGAGAATTTCTTTTTCCTACTGGATATTCTTTCCTGCTTTGTCAGAGATTAATTGGCCTATAGTTGTGGGTTTATTTCTGAAATTCTATTCTGTTCTATTGATCTATGTGTCTACTTTTGTGCCAGTACTGTTTTGATCACTACAGCTTTGTAATATAACGTGAAGTCCAGAATTGTGATGCTTTTTCAAGATTGCTTTGCCTATTCAGGGTCTTTTGTGGTTTCATACAAATTTTAGGATCATTTGTTCTAGTTCTTTGAAAAAAAATGTTGGTATTTTGATAGGGATTGCATTGAATCTGTAGATTGCTTTTTGTAGTATAGACATTTTAACAGTATTTGTTCTAATTATCAGTATGGAATGTCTTTCCATTTCTTTTTGTCATTTTCAATTTCTTTCATTGCTGTTTTATAGTTTTCAGAGTACAGATCTTTTACCTCTTTGGTTAGGTTTATTCCTATGTATCTTACTATTTTTCATACAACTGTAAATGGGATTGGTTTCTTAATTTCTCTTTCTGCTGCTACATTATTGGTGTATAGAAATGGAACAGATATCTGAGGCACCTGGGTGGCTCAGTCGGTTAAGTGTCTAACTCTTGATTTCAGCTCAGGTCATGATCTCAGGGACCTGGGATCAAGCCCCACACTGAGCATGCTTAAGATCCTCTCTCTTTCTCCCTCTGCCCCTCCCCCTGCTTGTGCTCTCTCTCTCTAAAATAAATAAATCTTTAAAGAAGAAAGAAATGCAACAGATATCTGTATATAGATTTAGTATCCTGCAACTTTACTGAATTTCTTTTCAGTTCTAGCAGTTTTGTGGTAGAGTTATTTAGGATTTCTATATACAGTATCATGTCATCTGCAAATAGTGAACGTTTTACTTCTTCCTACCAATTTGGATGCCTTTTATTTTTTTGTTGTTGTCTGATTGCTGTGGCTTGACTTCCAGTAGTATCTTGAATAAAAGTGGAAGAGTGGACATCCTTGACTTGTTGCTGACCTTAGGAGAACATTCTCAGTTCTTCCTCATTAAGTATGATGTTACCTGTGGGTTTTACATAGATGGCCTTTATTATGTTGAGGTATGTTTCCTCTAAACCTATTTCATTGAGAGTTTTTATCATAAATGGGTGTTGTACTATGTCAAATGGTTTTTCTGCATCTATTGAAATGATCATATGGTTTATTCTTTCTCTTATTGATGTGATGTAATGTGTTGACTGACTTGCAAATATTAAACCACCCTTACAATCCAGGAGTAAATCCCACTTGATTGTGGTGAATGATTTTTTTAATGTACTGTTAGATTCGGTTTGCTAGTGTTTTGTTGAGGATTTTTGCATCTATATTCATCAAGGATAAAGGATATTGGCCTGTGGTTCTCTTTTTTAGTGGTGTGTTTATCTGGTTTTGGTATCAGGGTAATGCTGGCTTCATAGAATGAATTTGGAAGTTTTCTTTCCTTTTCAATTTTTTGGAACAGTTTGAGAAGAATAGGTATTAACTCTTCCTTAAATGTTTGGTAGAATTCGCCTGTGAAGCCATCTGGTCCTGGACTTTTGTTAGTTGGGAGTTTTTTGATTACTGACTCAATTTCTTTGCTGGTTATCCGTCTGTCCAAATTTTCTATTTCTTCCTGTTTCCATTTTGGGAGTTTATGTGATTCTGTTAATTTGTTCATTTCTTCTAGGTTGTCCAATTTGTTGCATATCATTTTTCATAATATTCTCCTATAATTGTTCATATTTCTGTGATGTTGATTATTTCTCCTCTCTTATTTGTGATTTTGTTTATTTGGGTCCATTCTCTTTTCTTTTTGCTAAGTCTGGCTAGAGGTTTATCAATTTTATTAATTGTTTCAAAAAACAGCTCTTGGTTTCATTGATCTGTTCTATTTTTAAAAAATTTTTATATAATTTATTTCTGCTCTAATCTTTTTTTTTTTAAGATTGTATTTATTTTCTGACAGAGAGAGAGACAGCGAGAGAGGGAACACAAGCAGGGGGAGTGGGAGAGGGAGAAGCAGGCTTCCCACCGAGCAGGGAGCCTGATGCAGGGCTGGATCCCAGGACCCTGGAATCATGATCTGAGCCGAAGGCAGACGCTTAACGACTGAGCCACCCAGGCGCCCCTATTTCTGCTCTAATCTTTATTCTTTCCTTCTGCTGGTTTAAGGTTTTGTTTGTTGTTTTTTTCTAGCTCCTTTAGATGGAAGGTCAGGTTGTTTATTTGAGAGTTTTCTTGCTTTTTGAGGTACGCCTGTATTGCTATAAACTTCCGTGTTAGAATAGGTTTTGCTGCATCCCAGAGGTTCTGGACCATTGTGTTTTCATTTTCATTTATTTCTATGTAATTTTTTATTTCTTCTTTTATTTCCTGGTTTAGCCATTCATTGACTAGTTACATGTTATTTAACCTGCATATATTTAGTCTTTCCAGATTTTTTCTTGTGGTTGACTTCTAGTTTCATAGTGTTGTGGTCAGAAAAGATGCATGGTATGACTTCAATCTTCTTGAATTTGTTGTGGCTTGTTTTGAGAGCTAATATGTGATCTATTTTGTAGGTTGTTCAGTGTGCACTTGAAAAGAATGTGTATTCTATTGTTTTAGGATGGAATGTTCTGAATATGTATGTTAAATCCATCTTTTCCAGTGTCATTCAAAGCCATTGTTCCCTTGTTGATGTTCTTTTTTAAAAAAAGATTTTATTTATTTGAGAGAGTGAGAGAGAGAGAGCATGAGCAGTGGGGAGGGGCAGAGGGAGAGGGAGAGGCACACTCCCCACTGAGCAGGGAGCCCTACGTGGAGCTCTATCCCAGGACCATGAGATCATGAGCTGAGCCGAAGCCAGATGATTAACTGCCTGAGCCACCCAGGTGCCCCAGTGTTCTGTTTAGATGATCAGCGCATTGATGTAAGTTGGGTGTTAAAGTACCTAACTATTGTATGGTTATTGATTATTTATATTTGTTATTAACTCTTTCTTTTTTTGCTCATACATTGGGTGCCTAGATATTTAAAATTGTTGTATCTTTTGGTTGGGTATCCCCTTTATGATTATATATTGTCCTCCTTTTTCTCTTGTTAGTCTTTGTTTTAAAGTCTATTTTCTCTGATATAAGTATTGCTCTTCCATCTTTCTGTTGACATACATTTTCATGATAGATGTTTCTCCACTCCCTCATTTTCAGTCTGTTGGTGTCTTTAGGTCTAAAGTGAGTCTCTTGTAGGCTGCATATAGGTGGGTCTTATTTTTTTATCCATTCTGTCCCCCTATGACTTTTGATTGGAGCATTTAGTCCATTTACCTTCAAAGTAATTATTGAAAATGTATTGTCATTTTATTCTTTGTTTTGTGGTTGTTTCTGAAGATTTTTTTCTGATCCTTTATTGTTTTTATCTCTTTCATCATTTGGTGATTTTCCTTATTGATATATTGGGATTTTTTCTCTTTGTTATTTACATATTTATTAGTGGTTTTTGTTATATGGTTACCATTAGGTTTGTGTATGACATCTTCTGCATGTAGCAGTCTATATTAATTTGATGATCGTTTAAGTTTAGACCCATTCTTTACTCTTCTCCCCACATTTTAGGAATATTTTGTCATGTTTCACATATTTACATATTTTACATGTTTTCCATTTATTTTGTGAATACCTTGACTGAATTTTTACAGAAATACTAATTTTTACTGCTTTAGTTTCCTACCTTTATACTTTCACTTTGAGTCTCCCCTTTCCACTCAGGGAGTCCCCTTTAATATTTTTTACAGAGCTGGTTTAGTGGTCATGAACTCCTTTAGTTTTTATTTGTCCAGGAAACTCTTTATCTCTTCTTCTATTCTGAATAGTAGCCTTGATGGATAGAGTATTCTTGGCTGCGGATTTTTCTCATTCAGCGCTTTGAACCTATCATGCCACTCCCCTCTGGCTTGCAAAGCTTCTGCTGAAAAATCCCCTGCTTATCCTTATGGAGTTTCTCTTTTATGTTACTATCTTCTTTTGCCTTGCTGCTTTAAAAAATTTTTTAAATATTTTATCTATTTATTTGATATATAGAGAGAGAGGGAGGGAAAGGGAGCAGAAGCAGGGGGGTTGCAGAGGGAGATGGAAAAACAGGCTTCCTGCTCCAGGGAGCAGGGGCTCAATCCCAGTACACCAGGATCATGACTTGAGCTGAAGACAGACGCTTAACTGATGAGCCACCCAGGTGCCCCTTAAATTTTTTTCTTTATCACTATTTTTTTGCCAGTTTAATTAGAATATATCTTGGTATGGATCTCTTTTAGTTGATTTTGTTGGCGTTCTCATGCCTCCTGGATCTGTATATCTGTTACCTTCCCCAGATTAGGGAAGTTTTCAGCTATTATTTCTTCCAATAAATTTTCTATCCCCTTTTCTCTCTCTTCTAGGACTCCTATAATATGAATGTTATTACATTTGGTGGAGTCACTGTGTTTCCTAAGTCTATTTTCATTTCTCATAATTCTTTTTTCTCTCTTGTTCAACTTGATGACTTTCCATTATTCTGTCTTCTAGGTCACTAATTTATTCCTCTACTTCTTCTGTCCTGCTCTTCATTCCATCAAGTGTGCTTCTCATTTCATTTACTGAGCCTTTTTTTTTTTTTTTTTTAAATGTTTTATTTATTTATTCATGAGAGTCAGAGAGACAGAGAGAGAGAGAGAGGCAGAGGCAGAGGGAGAAGCAGGCTCCCTGCCTAGCAGGGAGCCTGATGTGGGACTCGATCCCAGGACCCTGGGATCATGACCTGAGCCGAAGGCAGATGCTTAACCATCTGAGCCACCCAGGCGCCCCTTTACTGAGCCTTTTATTGCTGCTATGTTATTCCTTATTTCTGTGTTAAGGGTCTCACTGATGTCCTCCATTCTTTTCTCAAGTCCAGTGAGTATGTTCGTGATCATTACTTTAAATTCTCTATCAGACATGTTATGTATTTCTGTTTTACTTATGTTTCTGGCTGTGGCCTTGTCCTGTTCTTTCATTTGGGATAAATTTCTCTGTCTTCTCATTTTACCTACATTTCTGTGCCTGTTTCTCTGTTTTAGGAAAGTCAACTACATCTTCTATTCATGAGGGTAATGGCCTTATGATGAAGAGATCCTGTAGTGCCTTGCCCAGTAGTGTCCCTTGTTCCCCAGGGCCTGGTGCTTACAGGAGTGTCTCCAGTGTGTGCTGTGTATGCTCTTATTTTGTCCTAGCCACTTTATCCTTCAGGCCAGTTGTTTGCAGAGGCTCTGTTTGTGTGTTGTGGGCAGTGTTTGGTTCCTTGCCTGAATGTGGCATGTTTTAACTAGGTGTGCTCTGGTCTGTTTGTGAAATGAGACCTGATCTCACTGCCACTATAACTGAGGCTCTGCAAAACTCCTGCGTCAGGAAGCATTGTGTGAGCAGGGTTTGGGGCCAATCTTCTGGGGGAGGGACCCTCCAAGGTGGGATTGAGGCAGTGGAGACTGGGAATGGGGGTTCCACTAGAATGTGGGGGTTCCACTAGAATGTGGGGCTTGGTATAAGCATGTCAGGTCAGGATTGTCAGAATTGTGCTGGTTCCTGTGGTGGCCCTGTGCTTACACTTAGGTCAGGGGAAGGAAATGGTACTGCCTAGTTCTTTTCTTCCTGGAGGTTTCTCTCTGTGAACCCTGCCTATCTGGGATGTGGTCTAAAATGAACAAATAACCTCCCCACCGTGTACCCCAGGTGCTCTTCATATCACTGTTGCCACACTGTATACTCATAGGTTGTTTGCCTGCCTGCTCTGCAAGAGTAGCACAATGCCCTCTGGGTTGTATGCCAGCCAAGTCCAGTGACCTTTAAAACTCCAGGCTTTATGCCCTGCTGGTGGCTGAAAGTCATGAAATTTGGTCCCTCTTGCTTTCCAAGCCAGTTGTTATGGGGATTTGTTTTCCCATGCATTCCCCTGTGTGTTAGTCTATCTAACCCTTTTCTGTGACTACTGCTTCCTTCCCACCCCAGTGGCCATGATCTGATTCTCAACCAAACATGCCTTCACACTTTCTATCTTCTTAAGTGTGGCTTCTTCTCTACCTTTAGTTGTGTAGTTGTTCTTCCAGTCTTCAGGTCCATTTCTGGTGTATTTTGGATGATTTGATAGTTATCTGGTTGTATTCATGGGACAGGCGAGTGTAGGGTCCTCCTACTCCACCACCATCTTCTAACAAACCACTACCACATTTTTTTAAATCTCATTTTCATTTTTTGTTCTTTCTCCTACCCTGTTCCTGTCTCCCCCACTTGGTTTGTCTATGCCCTTTTGAGTCCAACCCATAAACAGGTATATTTTGAGTGAAAATTGTTTGTTAGAAGTTTTATTTGAACACATTAATAATATACCCAAAAACAAACAAGATAAAATTGATCAAGAGCATCCTTCGATAAAAGGTTCCACAGAGGTCCATCAATGACAGTGTTTTTCTTTCATTCCCACTAATGTCAGGTGATTGCCAAATAAATACATATTATCTCAGTTTTTCATAACTTTGAAAAACATCTTTATTGAGATATAATTCACATACCATTAAATTAACCAATTTAAAGTGTACAATTTGTTTTTTGTATATTCTCAGACATTATATTTCTTATTTATTTTCCTTAAACTCATTATGTATTATTTTATAATTGGAGTTTTTCTAGAAGTTTACCATCAGAATGGAATTATTCTAGACATCATAGAATTTCAGATGTTAATTCTCATTTGGGTTAAATACTGGGCTTTGAGAATCATGGAATAATGTTTTCTCTGAGAAATTGAATAGGACTTGCTTTTGTTTTTTTTTCTAATAACTAGTTTGAATCCTGATGTGGCAGCTGTGAAGGAAAACATCAATACCCCTGATAACCCCTGTGGAAATGGCAAACAAGATCGGATCAAACAAAGAAGAGCTTCCTGTCCTCGACCAGAGAAGGGGACTAAATTCCAACTTACTGTCCTTCAGGTCAGTGTGTAAATATTATTTGGTTAAGAGTGTGTGTAGAGGTCTGTGTTGACAGGTCGGGGCCATGTTGCTTCAGACATGAGTATAGAGCATTGTGAAATGCTAACGTCTCCATTAAAATTTTTTCTGATAAAAATATTATGTACTAGGAAATATAGGCCAAATACCAGGAAGAAAATAAAAATCACTTTTTACCACCTCTCAGAGATAGTTCCTATTAATGTTTTAGTTTTCATCTTTTTTTCCCTGTATGTATTGTGTAGTATTTTACATTATTAAGGTTATAACAGTACTAGTAATAGTAGCAAATTTATTGTATTCTTTTGTTAGGCACCCTAAATGTTATGCATTTGTTTTATCATTTAATCTTTCAGTATCCCTGTATGATAGATGTTAGTATACTCATCTTTATAAATGAAGGTGCTGAAGATTAGAGAGGTAAAGTAATTTGCCTACGGTCATTGAATTAGCAAGTGATAGAACGGAATCCAGTTCAGACTTTAAAGCTGATATTTCTAACCAATGTGATATACGTTTTGGATAGATGCTTAAACTTACATATATAATTTCCTATTCTTCCTTTTTCTTTTGCTGAACACACACACATGTACACACACACATGTACACATATATATTAATTTTATTAAGTTTTTAATTTTAATTCCAGTATGGTTAACATAGTGTTATATTAGTTTCAGGTGTACAATATGCAGTTGTGTACATTACTTAGTGCTCATCATGATAAGGGTACTCTAATCCATATCATCTATTTCACCCATTCCCCCATATACCTCCCCTGTGGTAAACATCAGTTTGTTCTCTATAGTCTGTTTCTTGCTTGTCTCTCTCTCTTTTTTTCAATTTTTCATTTGTTTCTTAAATACCACATATAAGTAAAATGTTATGTTACTTGTCTTTCACTGACTTATTGCACTTAGCATTACACTATTGGGCGCCACCTATTTTGTTGCAAATGACAAGATTTCATTCTTTTTTATGGCTGAATGATATTCCATTGTATATATATATATCACATCTTCTTTATCCATTCATCAATCGATGGACACTTGAGTTGCTTCCATATCTTGGTTATTGTAAATAGTGCTGCTATTAACATAGGGGTGTATATATCCCTTTGAATTAGTGTTTATGTATTCTTTATGTAAATACCCGGTAGTATGATGGCTGGATCATGGGGTAGTTCTATTTTGAACTTTTTGAGGAACCTCCATATTGTTTTCCACAGTGGTTACACCAGTTTGCATTCCAAGCAATAGTGCATGAGGGTTCCTTTTTTTCCACATCCTTGTCAAGAACTGTTTTTTCTTGTGTTGTTGATTTTAGCCATTCCAGCAAGCATGAGGTGATAGCTCATTGTAGTTTTGATTTGCATTTCTGTGATGATGAGCATCTTTTCATGTGTCTGTTGGCCATCTTAATGTCTTCTTTGGAGAAATGTCTGTGTCTTCTGACAACTTTGTAATTGGATTGTTTGTTTTTGTTGTGTTGAATTTTATAAATTCTTTTTTCTTTAAGAGATTTTATTTATTTATTTGACAGAGAGACATAGTGAGAGAGGGAACACAAGCAGGGGGAATGGGAGAAGCAGGCTCCCCGCTGAGCAGGGAGCCCGATGCAGGGCTTGATCCCAGAATGCTGGGATCCTGACCTGATCCGAGGGCAGACGCTTAATGACTGAGCCACACAGGCACCCAGAGTTTTATAAATTCTTTATATATTTTGTATACTAGCCCTTTATCAGATATGTAATTTGCAAATATCTTCTCCCATTCCATAGGTTGCCTTTTATTTTATTTTTTTAAAGATTTTATTTATTTATTTTGACAGAGAGAGAGAGAGAGAGAGAGCACAAGCAGGGGGAGGGGCAGAGGCAGAGGGAGAAGCAGGCTCCCCACTGAGCAGGGAGCCTGAAGCGGGGCTCGATCCCATGACCCCAGGATCGTGACCTGAGCCGAAGGCAGACGCTTAACCAACTGAGCCACCCAGGTGCCCCCATAGGTTGCCTTTTAATTTTGTTAATTGTTTCCTTTGCTGTGTAGAAGCTTTTTATTTTGTTGTAGTCCCAGTAGATCATTTTTGCTTTTGTTTCCCTTTCTTCAGGAGATATAACTAGAAAGAAGTTGCTAGTGCTGATGTCAAGAAGTTACTGCTTGTCTTCTCTTCTAGGATTTTTGCAGTTTTAGGTCTTACATTTAGATCTTTAATACATTTTGAATTTTTTTTGTGTATGGTGTAAGAAAGTGGTGGAATTTCATTCTGTTGCATGTTGCTGTCCAGTTTTTCCAGCATCATTTTTTGAATAGACTGTCCTTTACCATTGGATATTGTTTCCTGCTTCGTTGAAGATTAATTGATCCTAAAATTGCGGGTTTACTTCTGGATTTTCCATTATCTTTCATTGATTTATGTGTTTGCCAGTACCATAGTGTTTTGATTAATGCAGCTTAGTCGTATAACCTGATGTCTAGATTTGTGATGCCTCCAGCTTGCTTTTCCTTTTATTTTTATTTTTTAAAGATTTATGTATTTATTTTTTTTAGAGAGAGAGTGTGAGTGTGAGTGGAGAGAGGGGCACAGGGAGAGGGAGAGAGAAAGAGAAACAGACTACCTGCTGAGCATGGAGCCCAGTGTGAGGCTTGATCTCACAACCCTGAGACCATGACCTGAGCTGAAATCAAGAGTCGGACACTTAACCGACTGAGCCATCCAGGCACCCCTGCTTTTCCTTTTAAACATTGATTTTTGTGTGTATGTTCATCAGGGATATTGGTCTATAGTTCTCTTTCTAGTGGTGTCTTTATCTGATTTTGGTATCAGGCTAATGCTTGTGTCAGAGTAAATTTGCAAGTTTTCCTTTCTTCTCTATTTTTTGGAAAAGTTTGAGAAGAATAAGTGTAAGTCTTCCTTAAATGTTTGGTAGCATTCACTTGTGAAGCCATCTGGACCTGGACTTTTGTTTGTTGGGAGTTTTTTGATTACTGACTCCAATTCTTTGCTGGTTATCTGTTCAAATTTTCTATTCCCTTCTGTTTCAGTTTTGGTAGTTTATATATTTGTAGGAATTTATCCATTTCTTCTAGGTTGCCCAATTTCTGGCATATGCCAGTTTTTCATAATATTCTCTTATGGTTGTTTCTACGTGTGGTGTTGGTTGTTATTTCTCTTTGCTAATTTGTGATTTTATTATTTGAGCCCTTTTTCTTTTTTTCTTGATAAGTCTCAGTAGAGGTTTATCAGTTTTATTAATTTTTTTCATAGAGCCAGCCCTAGCTTTCACTGGTCTGTTCTATTGGTTTTTTTTTTTTTCAGTTTCTATATCATTTATTTCTGCTCTAATCTTTATTCTTTCCTTCTGCTGGTTTAAGGTTTTGTTTGTTGTTTTTTTCTAGCTCCTTTAGATGGAAGGTCAGGTTGTTTATTTGAGAGTTTTCTTGCTTTTTGAGGTGCGCCTGTATTGCTATAAACTTCCGTGTTGGAACAGCTTCTGCTGCATCCCTGAGGTTTTGGACCATTGTGTTTTCATTTTCATTTATTTCTATGTAATTTTTTATTTCTTCTTTTATTTCCTGGTTTAGCCATTCATTGACTAGTTACATGTTATTTAACCTGCATATATTTAGTCTTTCCAGATTTTTCTTGTGGTTGACTTCTAGTTTCATAGTGTTGTGGTCAGAAAAGATGCATGGTATGACTTCAATCTTCTTGAATTTGTTGTGGCTTGTTTTGAGAGCTAATATGTGATCTATTTTGTAGGTTGTTCAGTGTGCACTTGAAAAGAATATGTATTCTGCTGTTTTGGGATGGAATCTTCTGAATATATGTGTTAAATCCATCTGTTCCAGTGTGTTATTCAAAGCCAGTGTTTCTTTGTTGTTGATTTTCTGTTTAGATGATATGTCCATTGATGTAAGTAGGGTGTTTAAGTCCCCTGCTATTATTGTATTATTATTGATAAGTTCCTTTATGTTTGTTATTAACTGTTTTATGTATTTTGGTGGTCCCATATTAGGTTCATAAATATTTACAGTTATTATAGCTTCTTGTTGGATTGTCACCTTTATT
Source organism: Phoca vitulina (assembly GCF_004348235.1). Classification (NCBI taxonomy): domain Eukaryota; kingdom Metazoa; phylum Chordata; class Mammalia; order Carnivora; family Phocidae; genus Phoca; species Phoca vitulina. The sequence continues at coordinate 513,852 of NW_022589814.1, forward strand.
ATTTGTCATGTCCTTTTTTGTGTCTCTTTACATTTTTGGTTTTAATGTCTAGTTTGTCTGATATAAGTAATGCTATTCTGGTTTTTTTTTTCACTTTGGAAGTTCCAAGGGTTTTATTTATTATTTTTTTTATTATTATGTTATGTTAATCACCACACATTACATCATTAGTTTTTGATGTAGTGTTCCATGGTTCATTGTTTGCGTATAACACCCAGTGCTCCATGCAGTACGTGCCCTCTTTAATACCCATCACTGGGCTAACTCATCCCCCCATCCTTCTCCCCTCTAGAACCCTCAGTTTGTTTCTCAGAGTCCATAGTCTCTCATGGTACGTCTCCCCCTCTGATTCCCCCCCTTCATTCTTCCCTTCCTGCTATCTTCTTCTTTTTTTTTTTTTTTAACATATAATGTATTATTTGTTTCAGAGGTACAGGTCTGTGATTCAACAGTCTTACACAATTCACAGTGCTCACCATAGCACATACCCTCCCCAATGTATCACCCAGCCACCCCATCCCTCCCACCCCTCACCACTCCAGCAACCCTCGGTTTGTGTCCTGAGATTAAGAATTCCTCATATCAGTGAGGTCATATGATCCATGTCTTTCTCTGATTGACTTACTTCACTCAGCATAATACCCTCCAGTTCTATCCACGTCGTTGCAAATGGCAAGATTTCATTCCTTTTGATGGCTGCATAATATTCCATTGTATATATGCACATCTTCTTTATCCATTCATCTGTCAATGGACATCTTGGCTCTTTTCATAGTTTGGCTATTGTGGACATTGCTGCTATAAACATCGGGGTGCATGTACCCCTTCGGATCACTACATTTGTCTCTTTGGGGTAAATACCCAGTAGTGCAATTGTTGGATCGTATGGTAGCTCTATTTTCAACTTTTTGAGGAACCTCCATACTGTTTTCCAGAGTGGCTGCACCAGCTTGCATTCCCACCAACAGTGTAGGAGGGTTCCCCTTTCTCCGCATTCCCGCCAACATCTGTCATTTCCTGACTTGTTAATTTTAGCCATTCTGACTGGTGTGAGGTGGTATCTCATTGAGGTTTTGATTTGGATTTCCCTGATGCCGAGCGATGTTGAACACTTTTTCATGTGTCTGTTGGCCATTTGGATGTCTTCTTTGGAAAAATGTCTGTTCATGTCTTCTGCCCATTTCTTGATCGGATCATTTGTTCTTTGGGTGTTGAGTTTGATAAGTTCTTTATAGATTTTGGATACTAGCCCTGTATCTGGTAAGACATTTGCAAATATCTTCTCCCATTCTGTCGGTTGTCTTTTGGTTTTGTTGACTCTTTCTTTTGCTGTGCAAAAGCTTTTTATCTTGATGAAGTCTCAATAGTTCATTTTTGCCCTTGCTTCCCTTGCCTTTGGCAATGTTTCTAGGAAGAAGTTGCTGCGGCTAAGGTCGAAGAGGTTGCTGCCTGTGTTCTCCTTAAGGTTTTTGATGGACTCCTGTCTCACATTTAGATCTTTCATCCATTTTGAGTCTATTTTTGTGTGTGGTGTAAGGAAATGGTCCAGTTTCATTCTTCTGCATGTGGCTGTCCAATTTTCCCAACACCATTTGTTGAAGAGACTGTCTCTTTTCCATTGGACATTCTTTCCTGCTTTGTCGAAGATTAGTTGACCATAGAGTTGAGGGTCCATTTCTGGGCTCTCTATTCTGTTCCATTGATCTGTGTGTCTGTTTTGTGTCAGTACCATACTGTCTTGATGATGACAGCTTTGTAATAGAGCTTGAAGTCCAGAATTGTGATGCCACCAGCTTTGCTTTTCTTTTTCAACATTTCTGTGGCTATTCGGGGTCTTTTCTGGTTCCATACAAATTTTAGGATTATTTGCTCCATTTCTTTGAAAAAAGTGGATGGTATTTTGATAGGGATTGCATTGAATGTGTAGATTGCTCTAGGTAACATTGACATCTTCACAATATTTGTTCTTCCAATCCATGAGCATGGAACGTTTTTCCATTTTTTTGTGTCTTCCTCCATTTCTTTCATGAGTATTTTATAGTTTTCTGAGTACAGATTCTTTGCCTCTTTGGTTAGATTTATTCCTAGGTATCTTATGGTTTTGGGTGCAATTGTAAATGGGATTGACTCCTTAATTTCTCTTTCTTCTGTCTTGTTGTTGGTGTATAGGAATGCCACTGATTTCTGGCTTTCTTTTGACATCCATTTGCATGATAGATGTTTATCCATCCTGTCACTTTTGATCTTCATATGTCTTTAGATGTAAAATCGGTCTCTTGTAGGCAGCATATAGATCGGCATTGTTTTCTTATACATTCTGTTACCTATGTCTTTTCACTGGAGCATTTATTCCAGTTATTATATTGAAAGTAATTATCAATTACATATCTATTAGATATGTATTTATTGCATTTTATTACTTGTTTATGGTTGTTTCTGAAGATTTTCTCTAACCCTTTCTTGTGTTTTTCTCGTTCATGTATTGCTCATTTTTAGTGATATATTTGAATTTCTTTCTCTTTACCTTTGAATATTAGTGGTTTTGATATATGATGTGATGTTTGATATATGATAAATTTGATATAACATCTACTGCATATTGCAGTCTATGTTAGGTTGATGGTCGTTTAAGTTTGAACCCATTTTTTACTCCTGTCCTCCCCATGTTTTAGGTATATGTTAGTTCATTTTATCCTTTTTTTAGTGAGTTCCTTTACTGATTTTTTACAGAAATACTCATTTTTACCACTTTTCTCTTTTCTACATCTCTACTGTCACTTTTCCGTTTTTTTACTTTTAAAGATTTATTTGTTTATTCATTTTGGAGAGAGAGAGCGCACGCAAGTGGGGGGAGGGACAGAAGGAGAGGGAGTCTCTAGCAGACTCCCTAGGGACTCAGTCTCAGAACCCTGAGATCATGACCTGAGCCGAAATCAAGAGTCGGATGCTCAACTGATCCACCCAGGAGCCCCATATACTGTCACTTTTGCTTTCTCTTTTCTGCTCAGAGTCCTTTTTAATATTTCTTACAGGGTTGGTTTAGTGATCATGAACTGCTTTAGTTTTTGTTTGTCTGTGAAACTGTATCTCTTCTTTTATACAGAATGATAGCTTTGCTGTATAGAGTATTCTTGGCTGCAGATTTTTCCTCTTCAGCACTTTGAATAGATCATGCCACTCCCTTTTGGCTTGCAAAGTTTCTGTTGAAAAATCTCCTGCTAGCCTTATGATTTTTCCTTTGTAAGTTAAGGATTTCTTTAGTCTTACTGCTTTTGAGATTTTTTTCTTTGTTACTACATTTTGCAAATTTAATTACAATATGTCTTGGTATCAGTCTGCTTTTGTTTATTCTTTGGGGGGTTCTCTGTGCCTCTTGGATCTGGATTTTGCTTCCTTCCCCAGATGGGGATGTTTTTTAACTATTATTTCTTGAAATAAATGTTCTTCCCCCACCCCTTTCTCTCTCTTCTTCTTTTGGGCCTCTTGTTATTTGAATGTTATTACATTTGATGGATTCACTGAGTTCCCTAAGTCTATTCTTTTGTTGCATAGTTCTTTTGTCTCTCTTTTGTTCAGCTTGATTCCTTTCTACTACTCTTTCTTCCCAGTCACTAATTCATTTCTCTGGTTCTTCTGTCCTGTTGTTCTTTCCATCAAGTGTGTTTCTCATTTCATTTATTGTGCCCTTTATCTCTGCTATGTCTTACTTTATCTCTGTATTAAGGGTCTCACTCATATCTTCCACTCTTCTCAAGTCCAGTGAGTTTCCTTATCATTTTTTGCATTCTCTATCAGGCATGTTAGTTATGTCTCTGGCTATGGCCTTGTCCAGTTCTTTCATCTGGGATAAGTTTTTGTCTCCTCATTTTTTTCTGGCTCTCTAAGTCTGTTTTTGTGTGTTAAGAAAGTCATCTGTGTCTTCTGCTCTTGAAAGTAGTGACTTTATGAGGTGCCTGGGTGCTGCAGTGGGTTGGGCATCCAACTCTTGGTTTCGGCTCCGGTTTTGATCTCAGGGTTGTGATGTTGAGCCCCATGTCGAGCTCCACATCAGACTCCCTCATTTTAGGAAAAGTCCTCCAAGTCAGTCCAAAATCATTATGAACATATCTCTCTCCTGTTTTCCTCCAGCTTTGTGTGAACTTCCATTTTTATGTTGCCTCCTCATAGGTTGCTGTCTCTTTAAGGGCAACAACTCCCAGCTATCACTTGCCCTCCTGGCTTGCCCAGTGCTGAGTCAGCTGACCTCCAAAGCTTCAGGTTCTAAGCCCCACTGGTTTTACAAACTCATGGAATTCAACCTTTCTGGTTCTTAAAGCCATGTGTTATGGGATTAGTTTTCCTTGAGTACCTGTTTCTCAGCAATCTTTGTATGCATAGCTAGTCTCTCCTGCAGACAGCCTTCTTCACCTCTGACCTTCCTAAACTTTGAGGTGATGCTTCTTCCCTGTATTTAGTCGTGGAGTTTGTTCTGCCAGTCTTTGGATCACTCTCCAGTTTATTGACTTGGATGTGGATGATACCTAGTTGAAAACATGGGATGGGGTTAGCTCCGGGTCCTCCTATTCCACCATCTTGCCAAGCTCTGACTCTCTCTTCTGCCCATTTTGTAACTGGTTTATTTCTTGTGTTGAGTTGTATAATTTCTTTATATATTTTGGATAATAACCCTTTATTGGATATGTCATTTGCAAATATCTTCTCCCATTTAGTAGGTTGTTTTTCAGTTTTGTTGATTGTTTCCATTGCCTTACAGAAACTTTTATTTTTTTTTTTATTTTTTTTTAAGATTTTATTTATTTATTTGACAGAGAGAGACACAGTGAGAGAAGGAACACAAGCAGGGGGGAGTGGGAGAGGGAGAAGCAGGCTTCCTGCTGAGCAGGGAGCCCGATGTGGGACTCGATCCCAGGACCCTGGGACCATGACCTGAGCTGAAGGCAGACGCTTAACGACTGAGCCACTCAGGCGCCCTGAAACTTTTATTTTGATATAGTCTCAATAGTTCATTTCTGCTTTTATTTCCCTTGCCTCAGGAGACATATCTAGAATAATGTTGGTATAGCCAATGTCACAGAAATTACTGCCTGTGTTCCCTTCTAGGATTTTTATAGTTTTAGGTCTCTCATTTAATTCTTTCATCCATTTTGAATTTATTTTTGTGTATGGTGTATGAAAGTAGTCCAGTTTCATTCTTTTACATATAACTCTCCAGTTTTACCAACATTATTTTTCAAAGAGACTGTCTTTTGCAATTGCATATTCTTGTCTCTCTTGTTGAAGATTAATTGACCATGTAATTCTGTGTTTATTTTTGGGCTTTCTTTTTTTTTTTTTTTTAAGATTTTATTTATTTGACAGAGAGAGTCACAGTGAGAGAGGGAACACAAGCAGAGGGGGTGGGAGAGGGAGAAGCAGGCTCTCCGCCGAGCAGGGAGCCCGACCCGGGGCTCGATCCCAGGACCCCAGGATCATGACCCGAGCCGAAGGCAGACGCTTAACGACTGAGCCACCCAGGCGCCCCTTGGGCTTTCTATCCTGTTCTGTTCATCTGTGTGTCTGTTTTTGTGCCAGTATCATACTGTTTTGATTACAGTGGCTTTGTGGTATAACTTGTGGAATTGTGATACCTCTAGCTTTGCTTTTCTTTTTGAAGATTGTTTTGGCTAATCAGGGATTTTTTGTGGTCACATACAAATTTTAGAATATTTTGTTCTAGTTCTCTGAAAAATGTTGTTACTTTGATAGGGTTTGCATGAAATGTATAGATTGCTTTGCATAGTATGGTCATTTTAACGGTATTTGTTCTTTCAATCCATGAGCATGGAATATCTTTCCATTTCTTTGTGTCATCTTCATCTTTCATCAGTATTTTATAGTTTTCAGAGTACAGGTCTTTTGCCTCTTTGGTAAGTTTATTCCAAGGTATTTTATCATTTTTGGTGCAATTGTAAATGTGATTGCTTTCTTTCTTTTTCTTACTGGTGATTCATTATTAGCATATTGAAATTCAACTGATTTCTGTACATTGATTTTGTATCCTGCGACCTTAGTAAATTCATTTATTGGTTCTAGTAGTTTTTTTTTGTTTTTGTTTTTGTTTTTTTAGGTTTTCTATACATAGTATCATGTCATCTGCAAATAATGAAAGTTTTGCTTCTTCCTTACCGATTTGGATTCCTTTTATTTGTTTTTGTCATCTGATTGCTGTGGCTAGGACTTCCAGTACTGTGTTGAATAAAAGTGGTGAGAGTAGACATCCTTGAATTTTTCCTGACCTTGGGGGGAAAGGTTTCAGTTTTTCATCATTGAGCATGATGTTATCTATGGATTTTTCACATACAACCTTTATTATGTTGAGGTATGTTCCCTATAAACCTATTTTATTGAGGGTTTTCATCATGAAAAGATGTTGTGCTTTGTCACATGCTTTTTCTGCATCTCTTGAAATAATTATATGGTTCTTATTCTTTCTTATATTGATGTGTGTATCACATTGATTGATTTGTGAATATTGAACCACCCTTGCATCCCAGGAATAAATTCCACTTGATTGTAGTGAATGATTTTTTAAATGTGTTGTTGGATTCAGTTTGGTAGTATTTTGTTGAGTATTTTTGCATCCATGTTTATCCGGGATATTGGCTTGTAGTTCTTTTTTTTTTTTTTGGAGGTTCTTAATCTGGTTTTGTATCCAGTTAATGCTGGTGTCATAGAATAAATTTTGAAGTTTTCCTTCCTCTTCTATTTTTTGCGATAGTTTGAGAAGTCATATTCTCCCTTTTCAAAAGCTTAGTATATCATGTACATTTTACTGTGTCAGTAATTTTTCAGTAATATAATATTTTCAATTGTTATCTTAGAATGTAGTCCCTTATATAGAGATATAACAATTTAATAATTTCTTCTGTTGTCGTTTAGATTGTTGTTTTCTGTCTGTCAGTCTCTCTGTCTGCCAGTCTGTGTCTTCTTTAACTTTTTGTCTTTCTTCTTTTGTCTGTCTGTCTGTGTGTGTCTCTCTGTAGCAAACACTCTTGAACACAGATCTTTATAAACATCCCTGATTCTTTTTTTTTTTAAGATTTTATTTATTTTTTTGACAGACAGAGACACAGCGAGAGAGGGAACACAAGCAGGGGGAGTGGGAGAGGGAGAAGCAGGCTTCCCGCAGAGCAGGGAGCCCGATGCGGGGCTCGATCCCAGGACCCTGGGATCATGACCTGAGCCGAAGGCAGACGCTTAACCGACTGAGCAACCCAGGTGCCCCATCCCTGATTCTTTTTAATGCTTCATTCCTAGAAGTAGAATTAATGGGTGAAAAAGTGACAAACAAAAAACAAACAAAAAAACCAAACTCATTAATACAGAGAATAAAAGTGGTTGGCAAAGAGGAAGTTGTTTTGTTGGGAGGGATGCACAGCAAAGGGAATATAGTCAATGACATTGTAATAATGTTGTTTGGTGACAGATGGTGAGTACATTTACCATGGTGAGCACTGAGTAATGTATGGAATTGTTAAATCAGTATGTTGGACACCTGAATTCAATATAACTGTGCATGTTAATTATAATTCAATTGAAAATAAATTAATAAAACTAATGAAAATATATGAAGACTTAAAAAATTCTAAAATACAGGGGTGCCTGGGTGGCTCTGTCTGTTAATCGTCTGCCTTTGGCTCGGGTCGTGATCCCAGGGTCCTGGGATCTAGCCCCAGGTCAGGCTCTCTGCTCAGCGGGGAGCCTGCTTCTCCCTCTCCCCTTGCTTATACTTTCTCTCTCTCTCTGTCAAATAAACAAATAAAATCTTAAAAAAAATTTTTTTTAAACACATATTGCTAGATGGGCTGTCCAAAAAGGTTGGACCAGTATACATTTCCAATAGCAGTGCCTTTTCTTTTGTTTAAAGAGCCAATTTGTGGGATTAAGAAAATTTTGGAAATGAATGACTGAACGATCTTTGCATTTTGGAAAAATAGAGTAACTCTTCTGATTTTTTGTCTTTTTTTGTCTTTTTATAAAAGTTGTATTCCTTTTTCTTTCCCATGGGGATCACATTTCTAATTTATATTTTGCTAATTTTTTTTTAAAGATTATTTATTTATTTATTTATTTGACAGAGAGAGACACAGCGAGAGAGGGAACACAAGCAGGGGGAGTGGGAGAGGGAAAAGCAGGCTTCCTGCAGAGCAGGGAGCCCGATGCGGGGCTCGATCCCAGGACCCTGGGACCATGACCTGAGCCGAAGGCAGACGCTTAATGACTGAGCCACCCAGGTGTCCCTATATTTTGCTAATTTAACTCTTATATTTGCCATCGAATGGGTGTTAAGGCACTATTTCAATAGGGAAAAACAATCTTTTTATATTCTCAACAGTTTAAACTATTTTTCCATATATTGAATGTAAGCTCATCTAGATGTTCCTTAGTTGATTTGCAAAGAGAAGATAATAAATAACTGTGACTCTTAAATTGGTGACATGTTTGTGCCCAGGTGTCAGTATCTGGAGACAATATGGTGGAATGTCAACTGGAGACACACAACAACAAGATGGTCACCTTCAAGTTTGATGTTGATGGTGATGCACCAGAGGATATTGCAGACTATATGGTAAGTATAATAAAACCAAATTATTTTCCCTTTAGCATTCTGTCTCCTTTTCCCCTCATATTCTCCCCTCATTTATTCAGAGCAATCGTTTTTAGAGTACCATTAGTTTTTAAAATTTGCACAGAACTATACTACTTATGATCAAAAGTAAGTCACTGTACCGTCTTTCATTTCGGTATATTTATCTCTAAAATATGAGAGGATTTTATTAAGAGGTTATCTAGGTCAATGATTCTTATCCCTGGCTGCATGTTAAAGTCACCTTAAGAGCTTTTTAAAAACAAATCCATTGCCTGGGTCCCTAATTAAAACAGAATCTTTGGACATAAGGCCTAAGCATCACTAGTTTGTAAAATACCCCAGGTAATTCTAATGTTTTAGCTACTGATACATCATCTTACAAATAGGTGTTTAAGTAATGCTCATCATTTCTTTCAGTTTTCATATTTTCTTTGAATTGAGGCTTAAGTTAGTAGTTTTGCCCTGTTTTTAATGCGGGTAAGTAAGGGTGGAAGGAAGAGTACTTAATGCTTTTGTTTCTGACAGTTTTCTTTAGATATGCATTCCTGGAGAAACAGAATTAAACATTTTAAAAGTTAATAATGTTGTTAGTTCTGCCTCTTGTTTTTGTTTTCAGTAAATATTTTGTTGATCTAATAATTGTTACACAGGAAATAAAACTAAAATTCTTTAGTAACAGTTCTTCTTTTTTTAAAATTTACATATATTATTTGTTTCAAAAATACAGGTCTGTGATTCATCCATCTTACACAATTCACAGCACTCACCGTAGCACGTACCCTCCCCAATATCCATCACCCAGCCACCCCATCCCTCCCATCCCCCCTCCACTCCAGTTCTGCCCCTTGTTTAACATAATATTTTCTGAACTCTCCAGTTCTTTATAACCTTTAAAGATGTTTCATTTTGTGATTTAAAAACTTGGGTTTGGACATCCTAGTGGTAATCATAAACATTGCCTCAGTTATGTTCCTCAAATGATAATTTATAGAATGTGAGATGTTTTTAAAATGCTGGCTTTTTCTATGGTAGGTAGTACCAATCTGACAAATGTCAGTGGTCTCAAAATAAGAATAAGTTAATGTTTTATGTGGCATTTTAGTGTGGTCTTTTTTTTTAAGATTTATTTATTTTGGAGAGCACAGGAGTGCAAGCCTGGGGAGGGGCAGAGGGAGAGAATCTCAAGCAGACTCCCCACTGAGTGTGGAGCCTGATGCTGGGCTCAGTCTCAAGACCCTGAGATCATGACCTGGGCTGAAACCAAGTGTTGGACGCTCAACCGACTAAGCCACCCAGGTGCCCCAGTGCTGGTTGTTTTTAATTCTGTTGTGGCCTTTGTATCTAAATACTTAATTTTCATTTATTTTTCTTTAAGGTAGTCACCATTGATACAATATTATAATTTTGAGAAACTAAATTTAATAGACTTACCTTTACTTTTGGACAGGTTGAAGATAACTTTGTGCTAGAAAATGAGAAAGAAAAATTCGTAGAAGAATTGAGGGCTATTGTAGGTCAAGCCCAGGAGATCCTTCATGTCCACTCTGCTGCAGATAGACCCATTGGAATTGACTCTATTATTGTGGAATCCAACAATAACCAAGTAAGAGCAGTTATTTAGCAGAGAGGTCTTCTCAGATATATATCAAGAACTTCTTTATTTATCTATTCATTTTTAATTCAGACAGGATCATCTGAACAAGTACAGATAAATTCTGCATCCACTCAAACCAGCAGTAAGTATATTTCATAAAATTTACCATGTGGCTTTTGAAGCAAGACATTTGGAAACTTTAATTTACATACCTTCATTGGGAAAGATGTTAGCCAATAAAGGAAATTAATGAATTGTTAATGTAGGTTTTCCCACACTTGGAAAGGCCTTTTTAGCCCAGATGTAAGAAGTAAAACCATTCTCCAGATTTACTTCAAGTGTTAATTTATTTCTGAGTTGTTGCATGGTATGTTACCAGAAAAGCAATCACAGTACTGATGACCTTTAACGGCTTTATTGTTTGAAATTAATTGGTAAGTTGATTTTTTTTAACCACTGATATGATTTGGACAGGACCTTTCTTAACTAATATCACTATGTCCTAAGTTTGCCTCATGTTTTAATATAGTCATTTATATCTTGATTTCCTTCCACTTAGTGTTATACTTCTACCTGCTGTGATCACTGATAAGTTTTTGTAAATCAGATACTAGCTAAACTTCCAGGGACTAAAAATGGGGTCTTCTGTTTTCTTTTCTGATGACTTTATCTCTCCATTCTTTTCAGCTCTGGTCATGGTTATATTTAGAGTATCTGGGAGGGGGCGAAGAGCCATAGACAAATGAGGACCTGTGAAGGAATTATAACAACATGAAGAAGCAACAGGTGGTGTGGGAGTCATGAAATCAGATACCATTACCCTGAAATTTACTTTGTGTTAGGATGCCAAGGTCCTCCTCTGTTCTTTCTCATTAGGAGGAATTTGAGCAGATTTCTGACTGATAAAGTATGGTAAAGTTTATAAAAAAGAATTACTTATTTGAATAAGTTTACAAAGTAGGAATAAAGATGTGGGGACTTTATTTTTAAGTTGTCATATAGTAAAATTGATTTTTTCCTCTTGGTGTATAGTTCTATAAATTTTAATACTCACAGATTTGTGTAAGCATCATCATAATCAGGATGCAGAACAGGAGATATAGGTTTTATTGGAGAAAGTGCTTTCCATTTTTTCCCCAAAATGTGCCCTGCTTCTAATTGCTATTGATACAATGTTTGTTTCATAGATTTAAAAATCCTTCCCTAACAATATCTTGTGCTTAGTTCTTTAGAGTATTTGCCAGCGTTGGGAGGTCTGGTCTTATAAATTACACATATCCTAGTGCTGTTGGAAATGGAGATACAAGACAAATTGGTATTTTAACATGGTTTCCTTAATAGGGTAAACATGTTGACAATTGCTTAGCATATTGATTTTTGCTAATTCTTTCTACAGATGAATCTGCTCCACAGTCATCCCCAGTTGGTCGGTGGCGATTCTGTATCAATCAAACAATAAGAAACCGTGAGGCTCAATCTCCTCCTTCTCTTCAGCAGTCCATGCCTACAGTTCCTGGGCTATCTCTACTTCCTGGTAAGTGTTCATTGTCTGCCAACTTTCTCCAGACTTGGAGGAGTTACAAAATATATACCATATCTTTAATTTGTGTTCACGGGTATTTTATTCTTATGAGAATTTTCATAAGCATTATTGAAGGTGTTATTATTAGGGTATAACTTAAGCCATTTTAAAATGTAATATTTTTCAAATATAATATTTATGGAAAAAAATAAAGAAAAAGTTTTTATTCCTTGACAGGTTGAATTCTGTGTATTTTGAGTCTTATTTACAAGACTTATTCACACAGGTTCTTGTTTGTCCCTTGCTCCTCTTGTCCCCTTTGAGTTTGGTTACTAGTCCATGCTTTGTATTTATTAATATGTGCCTAGCTATTCTTTGTTATTGTTCCAGGTCCAAGAACCACAAATAATAAGGAAATATCACAGGACACACTGCCCACTCTAGAAAGTAATCCATGCCAGCGTGTACTTTTTGCCTCCAAATCAGAACTCAAGGATGTAGTTGATGGTAAGATGTCTGAATATGCCAGTGTAGAAACTAAGCAGCCAGCTTTATTTTATCGAGTGGAAGATGACAGGCAGATAATGGCACCAGTTACTAGTAGTTCAAGTTACACTGCTACTTCAGTTCGTGCAGTTCCAGTTGAATGTGAGGGACTCACCAACCAAGCAGGCATATTTCTACCTGTATATCCATGTCACCAAGCTGCCAGTCAGGCTGATGTACTTATGGTCCCTCCTGGCGAGTCAACTCAGATTGCTGGTAACTCTCTTACAACTCTGGCATTTATGTCTGATCAAAAGCCGCAATCCTTAGCAGTGCAGCAGCCAACTATGGATGCAGAGTTTATTTCCCAAGAAGGAGAAACCACAATGAACACTGAAGCAAGTTCTCCTAAGATGGTCATTCCCACTCAGACCCCTGGCCTTGAACTGACTACCCTTCTACCCACTACTATCCTGGAATCAGATGGGGAAAGACCTCCAAAAATGGAGTTTGCAGACAACCGAATTAAAACTCTGGATGAAAAATTAAGAAACTTGCTCTACCAGGAGCATAGCATATCTAGCATCTATCCTGAGAGTCAGAAGGATACCCAAAGCATAGACTCTCCATTTTCTTCCTCTGCTGAAGATACGCTCTCATGTCCAGTGCCAGAAGTCATAGGCATCAGTCACAGTGGAATTCAAGATAGTCCTGCACAGTCCCCTAATTTTCAGCAGACAGGCTCTAAGATTCTGTCCAATGTGGCTGCAAGTCAGCCTGCTAACATATCAGTATTCAAAAGGGACCTGAATGTGATAACTTCTATACCCAGCGAATTATATTTACATGTAAGTATTATTCTTTCTAATCAATTTCTTATCCTTATACTTTTAAAGAAATTCCTTCTTTTCTAAAGTTATATCCTTTGAAGTGAAATTGTCTATGTCACAGGATTCTGAGGTCACAGGTATTTAAGAAGGCCATGACTTAGGCTGCAGGTGCCCGGAATTTCTAGATAGAGACGACAGAAGTATCTTTGGTGAGAGAGCCCTCTGGTGAATTAGCTAGGAACTTGCAAGGATGTCGTTTTTGTATTAGTGACAGAACAGGACTGATTTATAGATTGTTTTAGTGGATAGGAAGAACTGACATTTAGATTTCCACTTAAAAGTGCCCGTTACCAATTTCCTTTCTTAAAAGTTTATGGTTTTAGTTTAATCTTGTTTGGTGAGTTTTATTTGAAAAAAAAAAAAACATTAATTTTTTAAGTTTTTATTTAAATTCTAGTTCACATCCAGTGTAATATTCGTTCAGGTGTACAATATAGTGATTCAACACTTCCACCCAACACCCTGTGCTCATCACAAGTGCCCTTCTCAATCCTTATCGCCTATTTAGCCCCTCCCTCCACCCACTTCCCCTCTGATAACCATCAGTTTGTTCACTAGACTTAAGAGTCTGATTCTTGATTTGCCTCTTCCCCTACCCCATGTTTGTTTGTTTTGTTTCTTAAATTCCACATATGAGTGAAATCATATGGTATTTTTTTTAAGTTATGTAACATAGGAACTTAATTTCCCCTTTCTATTCCCTTCAAATCACAGGAGTAATGACTATCTGGTGTTTATCCACTATTTGGTACTTATCCTTCTTAAGCTTACATGGATCTATTTACATACCTATAACTTTTTTTAAAGATTTTATTTATTTACCTGACAGAGAGAGACACAGTGAGAGAGGGAATATAAGCAGGGGGAGTGGGAGAGGGAGAAGCAGGCTTCCCGTGGAGCACGGAGCCCAATGCGGAGCTCGATCCCAGGACCCTGGGATCATGACCTGAGTCGAAGGCAGACGCTTAATGACTGAGCCACCCAGGTGTCCCCTACATATCTATAACTTTTTATTTACAAAAATAGGATTGTGCTATATGCATATTGGTCTGCAAATTTATCTTGTCATTTTTACAGTATATCATAGATATATTTCTAAATCTTCACCACTGTATCTCTTTATTATTATTACGTAAGTAGTATATGTGTGTATATAAAATAAAATCCATCCCACTTCCAAAACTATAGACATAGCTGGTAATGAATCTTTGCAGACATAGTTGTTTTTTTTTTTATGTTTTTTTATTTTTTTACTTGAGAGAGAGAGAGACAGAGATAGCTAGAGAGAGAAACGAGCTAGGAGGAGAGGGAGAAGCAGGCTCCCCACTGAGCAGGGAGCCCGATGCGGGGCTCCATCCCAGGACCCTGGGATCATGACCTGAGCCGAAGGCAGACGCTTAACCGACTGAGCCACCCAGGCGCCCTTTGCAGACATAGTTTTAATTAACATACAAATATGTGTATAATCATACTTCTCTTTTTTAAAGATTTTATTTATTTATTTGAGAGAGAAAGAGAGCACGAGTAGAGGGAGGGGTAGAGGGACAAGCAGACTCCCTGCTGAATGGGGAGCCCAACTTGGGGCTCGATCCCCCCCCAAGATCATGACCTGAGCTGAAGTCAGATGCTTAACCGACCGAGCTACCTAGATGCCCCAATCATACTTCTTTATTACATATTTACAAAGACATAGATATATATGTTTATATACGTCTATTTCTCTACATACATGTGCTGTTCTGCATTTTTTTCAATTATGAACATTTATCCATGGTGGTACACGTAGTTCCACCTCACTTACGTTTTTTATTTTTTAATTTTTTTTAAAGATTTTACTTCTTTATTTGACAGAGACACAGTGAGAAAAGGAACACAAGCAGGGGGAGTGGGAGAGGGAGAAGCAGGCTTCCCGCTGAGCAGGGAGCCTGATGCAGGGCTCGATCCCAGGACCCTGGGATCATGACCTGAGCCGAAGGCAGACACTTAACGACTGAGCTACCCAGGCGCCCCTCACTTACGTTTTTTAAACAATGGCATAATATTCCCTTGAATAGATCTAACTTAAAGATTTATATTGTTGTTGGGGCACCTGGGTGGCTCAGATGGTTAAACGCCTGCCTTCGGCTCAGCTCATGATTCCAGGATCCTGGGATCGAGCCCCACATCGGGCTCCTGACTTAGCGGGGAGTCTGCTTCTTCCTCTCCCTCTGCCTCTCCCACTGCTCATGCTCTCTCTCTCTCTGTATCTCTGTGTCTCAAATGAATAAATAAAATCTTTAAAAAAAAAAAGATTTGTATTGTTGTAAACTAGTAATTTTAAATTATGTATTTAATATATAAACAGGAAAGCAATTCAGAAGGATAGAAAATGAAAATTATGTTAACAACTTCTTATACCCCCTTCTACTCCCCAAACACTGTTAAGTTCCTGGTTTTAATTCTTGAAGTCATTGCCATTAATAACTTGTAAATAATATACTTATTCATCTATTTTTTGATTTAATAATTTTCGGCAATACCTAATAAATCACTGCTATGAAGGGTGAGGAATTATATATTTTCCCTTTCCTCTTCTTTCCCATACACCTCCCAGTTTTTATTACTTGTATTACTTTTTAATACTTGCAAGGTTTATAACATCTACATTTTTTTCCTGTAACACTGGCTGGGCTTTGTAGGTTGATTCGAAGAATTGAAGGTCAGTAAACAGCATTTATATTATGATTATATGTGTTATCTGATGATCATGTAATAATATTAGAACCATAAAAAATGAAATATAATTTTCTGTCATTTAAATTTTGTTGCTCAAAGGATAGCCTTTCAAGTATCAAGGTCAAATGGATTCTTTTGTTTAAGTGTCCATTGGTACTTCTGGATCAAATTTATTTGCCACTCTTTCTGGTGTCCTAGAATTCCTTTTTCTCCCCTCCCTGAAATGCTTCTATGAGTAATATTTTTAAATAAGTTGCATGGGTGACTAATTTGATTTTTTTTAAGTCCAAAATTGCCTTTATTTTGCTTCACACTTGATTTAGTATACATGGTAGGGTCATTTTGAGTTAATTTTTGTATATGGTGTGAAATAAGGGTTCACCTTCATTCTTTTGCATCTGACTATCCAGTTGTTCCAGCACCATTGTTATTCTCTTTGTTGTTATTATCAATGGAATTGTTTTCTTAATTTCCTTTTCAGATTTTTCTTTGCTATTGTATAGAAATACAACTAATTTTTAAGTGTTGATGTTGTATCCTTCAATTTTGCTGAGTTTGTGTATCATTTAGGATTTTCTGTATAATATATAAGATCATATCGTCTGTAAAAAGAGATAGTTTATTTCTTCATTTCCTGTTTTTCTTATCTATTAACTTTTCATTGCATGCTTTCCATCTCTTTGTCCTTTTGCTTTTTTCTCAATTTTTAAGCTGTTTCAGTCTCCTATTCAGCTATTTTTTTTGTCAAGGATTCTATTTTTTTTTTAATTTTAATTATTTTTATTTTTATTCATTTTTTTAGAGAGGGGAAGAGAGAAGGGCAGAGGGAGAGGGAGAGAGAGAATCTTTTTTTTTTTTTTTTTTTAAAGATTTTATTTGACAGCGAGATACAGCGAGAGAGGGAACACAAGCAGGGGGAGTGGGAGAGGGAGAAGCAGGCTTCCCGCTGAGCAGGGAGCCTGATGTGGGGCTCGATCCCAGGACCCTGGGATCATGACCTGAGCCGAAGGCAGATGCTTAATGACTGAGCCACCCAGGTGCCCCGGAGAGAGAGAATCTTAAGCAGGCTCCACACCCAGCACAGCCCGATGCGGGGCTCAATCTCACAACCCTGAGATCATGATCTGAGCTGAAATCAAGAGTTGGATGCTTAATCCACTGAGCCACCCAGGTGCTCCAAGGATTATATTTTTAATTTTCAGTAACTGTAGTTCATTTTTCTTATGGTTGTATTATCTTCACACATCTTTCTGGAGATATTAAGTATTATTCTATGTTATTGATGCTATTTCCTTGGCTATTCTTCTTCTTACTGAATTTAGTGTTTTCTTTCTTTTTTAGAATTTTTATTTATTTACTTTTTATGTAGGCGTCACACCCAGTGTGGGGCCTCAGCTCATGACCCTGAGATCAAGAGTCACACACTCTACTGACTGAGCCAGCCAGGTGCCCCTTGTGTTTGCTTATAGTGTTGATTTCCCATAAGTGGTGATTCTTAGACTCATCTTTTCTTTTTCCCCTGTAAGATTCCTTGTTTGTCTCTCTAAATGCCATATATAATTATTGTAGCCTTCCTCCAGTAATTGTGGGAAAAGCATGGGACATGCTTCTTGGCTCTGAATATTACAGCTTTTCTCGAAATGCTGCCTAGAGGGTAGCTTAATAGTCTTCAAAGGTGGAAGGGCTTTCCCTTCCTCCTGGATGTTGTCTCCTTCCTACATTGCTGATTGGGCCACAAACATTTTCCTCTCACCACTCTTATTTGGGAGCAGATGGCTCTGCTGTCTTTTGCTTGCTGTGGAGGTAGGGAGGGAAAGAAGAACTGCCTGGTTATTCTTTCTTTGGTACCCCAACCAGTTTACTCTCCCAGTCAGTGAGTAAGTCAAGATCTCTTTTTGTGAAACTCAAATTCTAGTCAGGGAAGATAGACTCTAAATAAATAAATAAAGGAAAGGGCTATGATAGAATGAGTAGGGGATTACTTTATATAAGGGGTCAGGGAGGAACTTGTGTGTGGTGGTAACATTCATAGGTGGAGACCTGCTCAAGGAACCAAAAGAAGTCCAGGAAGTCGGAGAGTGTTATGAGATGATGTTGAGGCAGATAGGAGACAGATTGGGTACAGCTTTGTAAGCTTTCTAGCCAACGACTCTTCCTTTTGGTTGGCCAGGGCCCTCTCTCACTGCCTAGATCTGCCACCCAAGTTTGCAGCATTTTGAAATAGTTCCTGCATGTGTCATGGGCTGCTTTTTCCTCCTTTAATTATATATGCCTGTGTCTGTGTCTCTTTTTTCTGTCATATCTATGGATTTGGATTGATAAGGTAGGCTAGAACTTGTACTTAACTTACCATCTTGATCAGTTATTACTTATTAAAAATTTTCTGTAATTTCAGTGGGACTTATGCAGCATTTTCTAAATTTAATATTATTGAGAAATTTTTTCTCTTCATGAAAGTAGCATTATTACTAGTCCAGAATGAGCTTTTTTTTCCCCAAAAT
The DNA here is from genome assembly GCF_004348235.1 of Phoca vitulina. Taxonomy (NCBI): domain Eukaryota; kingdom Metazoa; phylum Chordata; class Mammalia; order Carnivora; family Phocidae; genus Phoca; species Phoca vitulina. The sequence continues at coordinate 532,189 of NW_022589814.1, forward strand.
AGGACTTTGGAAAATAAGAACTGATTGTTCAGAATTTTAATAACTGCTGACCTGCCCTGAGTGTTAATGCTTATTCAAGACTCCGGTATACTTAATGCCACTTAGGCTGTCTTCCTGCAGACAAATGCTAAATCCCATTCTTTGAACTTTTTAATACTCATTTAATTCTAGATTAGTAGAGATGATTCTCATGTTTCCCAAAGTTGTGTATTTTTGTATTATTATAGAGGATTTATTTTTAAAGTACTCATTTAGAATACAACAGTTAATTCTGACATTTTGTTGTCAGAGGGATGGGAGGACAAGAAGAGGAGAGTGATTTTATAGCCAGCTGTGGCCTGATGTTAACAAGTTTTAGAGCAAGAATTTGAAATAATTTCAAGGCCCATTGTAAATATCTGTGTGCTTACATAAAGTAAGAAATTTGATTTGGTAATATTTCTCTATAAATCTAAATGCCTAGATATCTTGTTTTTCTATGTTATCATGTATGTTAGGCATCTTTCACTCTCAAATAATATGAGCATAAATGAAAGTTTCATTTTAAGAGCATAGGGTTTCAGTAACCTCTTTTAGTAAATGAAGCATATGAAGGAATAATTTTCATTTTCATTTTTCAAAGTTGCTATAATGAAAAATATTCTAGGGTGGAAGATTAATATTCTGCTCTGTATTTATCTGAAGTCCAAATAATATTTTTAAAGAAAGAGGAAGGATTAATTCCTATAAGTTGAATACTTCAGATTCACTCTGATATGCAGACAGACATAGCATTCTGTTTTTGATTACTCATTAGTCCATGCAAGAAACTCCAGTGGTATAAACAGCTGCTTCATCTTACCTAAATTATCACCATTTTGGTTTTTTTCTCTTTTTGTCTCCATTAGGAGATGTCCCCAGATGCTTCACTTCCAGGAGATCCAGAGGCCTATCCTGCTGCTGTGTCAAGCGGTGGAGCCATTCATCTGCAGACAGGAGGTGGATATTTTGGCCTAAGCTTTACTTGTCCTAGTCTCAAAAATCCTATTAGCAAGAAATCCTGGACTCGCAAATTAAAAAGCTGGGCATACAGGCTACGGCAGTCAACCAGCTTTTTCAAGAGATCAAAAGTCCGTCAAGGTAGTGTGCTTACAGTCAGGGACATAGACTAGGTAACATCACTTTTCATTTACTTCTGTTTTTTTTTGTTTGTTTGTTTGTTCATATACAAACCTTACCACTTTTTCCACGTAGCCCATGTATGTGACATGTCCCATTAATGTCATTGCCATTTTATTTTTCCTTTTGTAACTAATTTGGTTTTACAGTTATTCATTTCATGTAGATACTAAGTCTCGGGATAAATCTTACAATGTCTGATTTTGAGTTAGGGACTTCTACAGTGTTGCTTATTACATTAACACTTTTTAATTATCTAGCAGGGGTTAAGCTTTTTCTACTTTTCTTCATTTTTTGGTAATGTAAACAGATTTAGTCTTAACAAACAATTTTCTCTTTTCTGCTTACAATTGCACAAAACTTGCAGTGGAAGCAGAAGATATGAGATCAGCAGTTGCTCCTGATCCCATTCCTCTGACGGGAGAGTCCACGGCTGATACTAGGGCTTTGAGTAGATGTAAAGCGATGAGCGGATCATTTCAGCGGGGTCGGTTCCAGGTTTGTGTCTTTGGTTGAATCTTTATCTACAAGGGCATTGTACAAGATAATAGCATTGAAAATCTTGGTATTTGTATGATACTTATTTTGAATGTAGATTATTGTCGTATTTAATTTTTTCCCCTAATACATATCCCCTCACCTTTTGTAGACTTCCAGTAAAGGTGAGTCTAAAGAAATGGAGATTTTAGTAGCTGGAAAAGAGCACAGAAATGAGTCATCATTTTTCAGTGGGTGGTTGGGTCACCTTTTTTATAAATCTATTTCTTGTCCTTTAGAATCTCAGCAACTTGAATCATTGAATTTTTTTAAATTGTGGAATCTTGTTTGAGCAATTTGAAGCCAACTCTTTTTACCCAAGGGGCCTAATTGAAAGACTTTGAAATGAGAATTATAGATGGGGTTTTTAAGTTTGAATATTATCGATATGTGTACATCATAGCAGACCATCCACTTATCTGTGCCATATTTTGATATTGAATTTCTTCATGGGTTTACTCTTTGGTTAGACAGAGCCAGCCACTTTTGCCTTTTTGTATCTCAGGTGATTACGGTTCCTCAGCAGCAATCAGTGAAAGTGACATCTTTTGGAATAGAACACACACCAGCATTCCATAAAATGACAACCCATTCTAGTGAAGAAGCTCTAGCCTTTACGGACAGAGCAAAGTCTCAATTAGTGGAAGTGGAACCTGCCACGCACAATCCACCGACTTCACTTTCTTCTCAGAAGTTACGAGCTCTTCATGAAACCTTCAAAGAAGGTAAAAGAATTCCCAAACAAGGTGACAACTTCTCATCTTTCAGCACAGCTTGTGAGACTGATGTATCTTCAATGACCCCAGAAAAAGAGTTGGAAGAGAACTCAGCCATGGGAAGTAGTATGCATTCTGGACTTGAACTGTTGTTTAAAGAGAGAGAGATACTTACTGCTGGGAAACAGCCTAGCTCTGATAGTGAATTTTCAGCCACTCTTGCTGGCAGAGGGAAATCAGTGACAAAGACTGGTCCAGAAAGTGATCAGTGCTTACCACTCCGTGAAGAAAAAGCCTGTGCTCAAACACAGAGCTCACTCTTCTATTCACCATCTTCTCCAATGAGCAGTGATGATGAGTCAGAAATAGAGGACGAGGATTTGAAGGTGGAGCTTCAAAGATTACGAGAAAAGTAAGATTGTTTCTCTTTTGTCACAAGTCTGGTTGCCTGGAGTTTTATAGAACTAAGTATTTGACTGATAGCTAATTTACAATTGGTGACTTTTTTAAAAAAGATTTACTTATTTATTTACTTACTTACTTGAGGGAGAGAGAGAGAGTGTGTGTGTGCACACAGGGAAGGGGCAGAGGGAGAGGGAGAGAATCTCCAGCAGACTCTGTGCTGAGCATGGAGCCCAACACGGGGCTCGATCTCATGACCCTGAGATCATGACCTGAGCCAAAACCAAGAGTCAGATGCTTAACTGACTGAGCCACCCAGGTGCCCCACAATTGGTGACATTTTAATGATTGAAAATTTTTGATGATTGAAAACTACAAAGATAGCATCAGATCTCACAGGTCAGGGGCTCAGTCCCACATATGTCAATCATAAGTCCAAGTAGTATTACCTATGCTTCAAAGGTTCCCACAAGCCCTTCCTTGCGTTCAATTAATTTACTAGAGCAGCTTACAGAACTCAGGAAGAACAGTTTACTTACTAGATTATCAGTTTATTATAAAAGGACACAACTGAGGAACCGTCAGATGGCAAGGTACAGGGGAAGGGGCATAGAGCTTCCATGCCCTCTTGGGAGTACCAGCACCTTCATGTTTTTACCAACCTGGAAATTCTCCAAACCCTATACTAAGGGATTTTTATGGAAATTTCATTATGGTAGGCATGATTGATTTAAATCATTGGCCATTGGCGATTAATTCAGTCTCTAACTCTGTCCCAGAGGTGGAGTGGGAGGGGCTGAAAATCCCACCCTCTAATCACTTGGTTGGTTCTCCTGGCAATCAGCCCCCAACCTTAGGGGCTATTCAAGTCAGTTCATTAATATAAACTCAGGTGTGATTCCAAGGGGCTTATTATAATTAATAAGATTTCTTTCACCTTTATCACTCTAGAGCTACTTTAGGAACTGGAGCTATTTGAGGACAACAAGCCAGATATTAAAATAAAAGATCCTCCAATTGCTCTTTATAGCTTAGGAAATTACTAGGGTTTTAGGAGCTGTATTCTAGGAACAGGGATAAAGACCAAATATATATATTTTAATATAAATCATAATATCACAACAGTAAAAAAGCACACAGAACAATCTCTTATTTCTCATGCCCTAATCTCATTTCTCAGAGGCAACCACTGTGAACTGTTTGGTATATATCTTGCCTGTCATTTTTCTGTGCATTACATATATTTTTTGCCTTTTATGAAAGTGAGGTCATAATATACATGTTATTCTACAATTTTTTTACTTAACACTGTTGCTTATATACACGTTTGCACAAATAATCTTTATTCCACATATTAGAATAGCTATTTAAAGTTTATTTAATCCCTTATTAATGGACATTTCAGCTTTATTCCATGTTTTGCTTATGTAAGCAATGTTGAAGTAAACAACCTTATATTTTTACATACTTATGTGAGTATTTTTTGTAGGATAGATACCTAAAAGTAGAATTTCTGGGTTAAAAGGTATGTATACTTTAAATTGATAGATACTGCTAATATTGTTGTTCAGGGTGGCTATACCATTTTATACACCAAACAAATATATATGAAAGTGGGGTGCCTGGCTGGCTCGGTCAGTAGAGCATGTGACTCTTGATCTTGGGATCGTGAGTTCCAGCCCCATGTTGGGCATAGAGATTACTTTAACAATATATATATATATACATATATATGAAAGTGACTGTTTTCCCACTTCTTAACAACATTGGACTGGATATTATTGATCCTTTTAGTTTTATTCCAATCAGATAAATTAAAAATATTTCTTAAGAAATAATTGTGTTCTCCTACTTAATAGTGAAGTTGTACATATCTCATATTGGCTACTTGTATTTCCTCTTTGGAGTCACCTTCTCATATTCTTTCCCCTTTTTCCTATAAGGTTGTTTCTTTTTTTCTTATTGATTTTTTAAAAGATTTTATGTATTTATTTGAGAGAGAGAGAGCGAGCATGACTGGGGGTGGGGGACAGAGGGAGAGGGAGAAGCAGACTCCCCACTGAGCAGAGAGCCCAATGAGGCTCGATCCCAGGACCCTGAGATCATGACCTGAGCCGAAGGCAGCCACTTAACCGACTGAGCCACCCAGGCACCCTTTTCGTATTGATTTTTAGGAACTATTTATATATTCTGAATATTAATCTTTTACTATATGTTGCAAATATTTTGTTATTTATACTTGCAACATATAATAAAGAAAAGATTAGTATTATCAATATATGTGATTTTAAATTGTATTTCATTATCTTTCACTACATTGAAGTTTTAAAATTTGTTCTTGTCAATTTGTTCACTTTTTTCTTAATGTCTGATTAGTTTAATGTTGAGTTTAGGAAGGCATAGCCCATCCTAAAATTGTGAATATTCTGTATTTTCACATTCTTAATCTAAATTCCTTGTTAAACTTTCCTTGTATTGGTGTAGAGTTTCTTGAGTCGTCTGTATGATGCCAGTGCTATTAAAATGCTTTCTGCATGATTTTCATTTAGACACATTCAGGAGGTGGTAAATCTTCAAACCCAGCAGAACAAGGAGCTGCAGGAGCTCTATGAACGCCTTCGGGCAATTAAAGATAGCAAAATCCAATCATCAGAGGTTCCTCTGCCACCTTCGTCACCACGCAGACCAAGATCTTTCAAAAGCAAACTTCGTAGCCGCCCCCAGTCCTTGACACATGTGGACAGTGGCGCAGCTGCTACAGGTAAATTGGTCTTAAAAGTGATTTTAAAAACCTGGTCAAATAACAGCAAAATAATAAATATAATGATGATATAATTTATTTCTTATTTTTTATAATTTATTTCTTATTACGCTAAGATGCTTTAAAGAAGTACACGTTATCCTGAGATTCTTTTCTACCTTTTTGGTATTAGATATTCTTTTATGAAATAATGGTGAGGATAGATGATAGATTTTGGAGAGCAGATGAGTGTGTTTTATGTTTTCATTTGGAAAACAAACACCTGGAAGCCCAACTTCAGTCTCCCAAATAGTTTTTGAAATGTTATCAGTCATTGGGAACTAGAGTTTGTTGAGGAGTTTGTAGCTAACAAAGATAATCTTAAAAATACTGTCATGTTCTATGTGATGTAAGAGATCATTGTTTATTATTTATGAGAATATTAGAAAAATGTACTACTTTGATTTGAAAAAAGAGGATCAGTCTCTTCTTAATAAAGAAGTTGTTAATCGGGTCAGACTTCTTGGTTACATGTGCATAGTCAAGTGGGTGTTGAGGGTGAACAATAAGGATATATGTGAGATCTCAACAGAATTTGTGGTAGACAGAATAATGGCCCCTAAACAAGTCTTTGTGCAAATTCTTGGAACCTCTGACTATGTTTGGTTATATGGCAAAGAGGAATGGAGGTTGTGGATGGAATTAAGGTTGCTAATTAACTGACTTTAAAATAGGGAGATTATCCTGGATTACTCAGGTGGGCCCAAAGTAATCACAAGGGTCCTTTAAAGTGGAAAAGGGAGGCAGAAGAGAGGGTCAGAGAAAAGATGTGAGGAGGGAAGCAGTGTCAGACAGATGCAACATTGCTGGCTTGGAAGATGGAGGAAGAGGGCCACAAACCAAGGAATTTAGGCTGCCCCTAGAAGCTGGAAAAGGCTGAGGAACAGATCTTCTCTAGAGCCTCCAGAAGGAATGAAGCCCTGCCAGCACATTGATTGTAGTCCAGTGAGACCCATGTTGGACTTCTAACCTACAGTATTATAAGATAATAAATCTGTGTTGTGTTGGTATGGATGTCAGCCACTAATCTATGGTAATCAGTTATAGCAACAATAGAAAACTAATACAGAACTCAAGAATGGAAATTCTTCTTTGTGATCCTCATAAAGATAGAATTGAAGGGTAAACTTAGATTGAGGGTAACTTTGGGAGGTTAATAGCAAAAGCATGGGAACTTTCAGTCTAATACTCTACCATTAATTGCTATACTTTTTTAAAGAGATTTTATTTATTTATTAGAGAGCAAGCATGAGAGAGAGAGAGAGAGCACAAGCAGGGGTGGGGGGTAGAGAGAGAAGCAGGCTCCCTGCCTAGCAGAGAGCCCAATACAGGACTCGATCCCAGGACCCTGGGATCATGACCTGAGCTGAAGGCAGATGCTTAACCAACTGAGCCCCCCAGGCACCCTAATTGCTATACTTTATTTTATTCTGTTTTGTTCTTTTCTTTAAAGATTTTATTTATTTGTCAGAGAGAGAGAGCACAAGCAGGGGGAGCGGCAGGCAGAGGGAGAAGCAGGCTCCCCACTGAGCAAGGAGCCTGATGCAGGAGTCGATCCCAGGACCCTGGGATCATGACCTGAGCTGAAGGCAGATGCTTAATCTACTGAGCCACCCAGGTGCCTCAATTCTGATTTGTTCTTAAGTGACTTGCTCTTTTTATGTAGTTTCTGTTTCCCCAGAACTTTGACTTGCAGATGGCTTTGGTTTGTTATGATCCAAAGCATTCTTTGACTTTCCAATCCCTGCTTAACTGGCCCTTGTCACATTCCAGAGATAGAAAATTGACTGACCCTGCTCATCTTTTTCATGCCAAGAAATGGGCCAGAGGCCATTGCCTATCCTATTCTTGGGCTCTCCTCCAGTCTGGTTGTTAAGGATTTTTTCTGCGTAGGTGAGCACAGTTCTTTGTCAGGCCACTTTGAAGAATGAAGAGGTAGACCAGACAGAGTGGTGGGCAGCAAAGCAAGGTTTATTGAGTGATAGCAAAGTGATAGTCCAGAGCTCCCGAGGAGGGAGGGGACCCGAGAGGGTTGCCACCAGTTTTTAAGTCTAGGGGTTTTTATGGGCTTGTTGGCGGGCTGTTTTCATCTAATTAAGCCTCCCTGTGCCTGTCATCCAATCAGGTTTTTGTCATATAGGAAAGGGTAGAGGGCTCCTCCCAGAATGGTGTAAAATCTTTTTAAGGGTGGTTTCCTCTTAGGACGGAGGGCCCCTTGTCCCTGCCTGCCTGCCTTCCATCTATCCTTCATTAATATCTGTTGCTGAGCCACTGTAGTGAATTTTTTATTTCAGTTATTATACTTTTAAACTCCAGAATTTCTATTTTTAAGAAAAGTTTCTATCTCTTGATATTCTCTGTTTAGTGTGAGACATTGTTATCATACTTTCCTTTAAATTTTTAGGCATAGTTTCCTTAAATTTGAATACAGATTTTGTCTACTAAGACCAAAATCTAGGCCCCCTTCAGGATGTTTTTGTTGACTTTTTTTCTGTATATGTGGCATTCTTTTCTGTTTCTTTGCATGTATCTTATTTTGTGATTAAAAACTGGACATTATAGATAATATATTGTAACAGCTCTGGTATCAGATTCTTCCACCCTCTTCCCCACCAAGGTCTGTTGTATTTTGTTTGTTTATTATTGTTATGGTATTTTCTTGTTGCTACTTACTTGTTTACTGATTTTCCAACACTACTCTGTATTCCCTGCAGTGTATGGCCATTAAGTTCTTTGCAAATTTAAAAAAATTTAGTTTTTATTTTTAAGTCTGGCATGCTGATGGTCACACCTGAGCCAGTACATTTAGTGGTGAGCCAATGATTTGTCAGAAGATTTCATTAAATGCTTCATCTGGATGTTTTTGTCAAGGGGATCTCTGTGAGAAGGCACACTTTCAAGCTTCACTTTATAAGACAACCTTTGAATTTATTTCCTGCTTGCCCAGGAAGTGAAGTTCAGCCAGAATTGAGTGATTGGTACTTTCTCCTTTCTCAGGTCTTTCCTGGCATGCCAGACATTTATATTCCCATGAATATGTCAGAGGTTTTGAAAGTTTCCTATGGTCATCTAATTGTCCTGGAATTCCTTTTTAATTCTAGGCCAGGCTCTTGTTTGCCCCAACTGAATCACAGCCTTAGGCATCCCAGTTGTTGCCAGAACTTTCCTATTGTTTTAGTAATGCCCTGGAGGTAGCTCCCTATCCTCCCCCACTCCACATACCCAGCCTGCCTGGGCTGACCTAAGCTCTGAGTGAAACCAAATATCCACCACACTCTAAGAATAGAGGGTCTTTCTAGGTTGTTGCAAGTTTAGACACAATATTGACTTTGGGGATGGTACTTTTTTTTTTTTTTTAAGATTTTATTTATTTATTTGAGAAAGAGAGAGAGCGAGAGCCTGCACGCACACAGAGGAAGAGGAGGAAGCAGCCACGCTGCTAAGCTGGGGGCCTGACGTGGAACTCGATTCCTGGACCCTGGGATCCTGACCTGAACCGAAGGCAGAGGAGGCAGACGCTTAACTGACTGAGCCACCCAGGCGCCCCTGGGGATGGTGCTTTTAAGGGAACTCAAAAAGAGGTCTAATCTCTATTGTCTGCAGTGCTGCTGGCTTTTGGCCATCACAACACTGAGCTGAGGAAGAAGCTGGGATGGAACTTGCCAAAAGTTAAAATGTCACAGACCTCAGTAGTGTGTCTTGGATAAATGATTTTGACTTCATTCTGTGTCTTTGGATAATTGTCAGAGTTCTGAAATGGTTGGTTTGAGTTGTTTTGCCCATATTTTTATTGTTTTAAAGAGCATGTTCACCTAGGCCCTTACTCTGCATTTTTTGAAGTCTTTCTCCTCCCTCTTCTTCTATTATGGCAAAGACCTTGTGTTGAATTAGTATTATTTCTTCTTTAACTGTCTGGAAGAATTGTCCAATGAAACCACTTGGGCTCAGAGATTTCTATTTTAGGAAGTTTTTCACTACAAATTCAAATTATTTAATAGGATTATAGGATTATTCAGGTTATGCATTTTATGTTGAGTAAGTTTTGGTAGTTTATGGTTTTTGAAGCTTGGTCCATTTCATCTAAGCTGTTGAATCTCTGTGTTTAGAGTTGTTTATTACTACCTTTTTAATGTCTTGGAAACCTGTAGTGACATCTGGATGTTTTTGCCAAGGGGAATCTCTGTGAGAAGGCACACTTTCAAGCTTCACTTTATAACACAGCCTTTGAATTTATTTCCTGCTTGCCCAGGAACTGAAGTTCAGCCAGAATTGAGTGATTGGTACTTTCTCCTTTCTTAGGTCTTTCCTGGCATGCCAGACATTTCTGGATATTTGTAATTTGTGTCGTCTCTTTTTTTTTTTCCTTGTCAGTCTTGATAGCAGTTTATCAATTTTATTGATCTTTTCAAAGATATCCAGTGTTTGTTTTTATTGGTTTCCTTAATTGTTTTCCTGTTTTAACTTTCATTGATTTCTACTCTTTATTATTTTCTTCCTCCTACACATGCCTTGTTTTTATTTTGCTCTTTTTCTAATTTCTTTAAATGGAAGCTAAGATTATTTTTTAAAGATTTATTTATTTATTTTAGACAGGGAGCGCACGTGAGCACAAGCATGTGCCAACAAGCGGGGGGGGGGGGGGGGGGAGGAGGAGAGGGAGAGAGGACTGAGAGAGACTCCTTAAGCAGAATCCCTGCTGAGCGTGGAGCCCTACTCGGGGCTCAGTCCCAGCACTCTGAGATCATCACCAGAGCTGAAATCACTAGTCTGTTGCTTAACCAACTGAGCCACTCAGGTACCCCGGGAGCTAAGATTATTGTTGTGTGAGACCTTTCATTTTATAATACAAGCTTTTAATGCTATAAATTTTCCTAAAAGTACCATTTTGACTACATCTACTAAGATTTTTAAAAATTAAGCTTTATTGGGCGCCTGGGTGGCTCAGTCGTTAAGCGTCTGCCTTCAGCTCAGGTCATGATCCCAGGGTCCTGGGATCGAGTCCCACATCGGGCTCCCTGCTCGGCAGGAAGCCTGCTTCTCCCTCTCCCACTCCCCTGCTTGTGTTCCTGCTCTCGCTCTCTCTCTCTCTGTCAAATAAATAAATAAAATCTTTAAAAAAATAAAAAATAAAAAAAAATAAAAATTAAGCTTTATTTTGGGGGGACAGTTTTAGATTTATAGAAAAATTGTTAAGATAGTACAGAGAGTTTCCAATTTCCATAAGATAGTACTGAGAGTACCCCACACCCAGTTTTCCCAATTACTAGCATCCTACATTCATATGGTATATTTGTCACAACCAATAAACCAATCTTGATACATTATTATTAACTAAAGTCCATATTTCACTCTGATTTCCTTAGTTGTTTTTTTTTTTTTAAAGATTTTATTTATTTATTTGTCAGAGAGAGAGACAGAACACAAGCAGGGCGAGAGGCAGGCAGAGGGAGAAGCAGGCTCCCTGCCAAGCAAGGAGCCCGATGTGGGACTCGATCCCAGGACCCTGGGATCATGACCTGAGCCGAAGGCAGCCGCTTAACCGACTGAGCCACCCAGGCGTCCCTGATTTCCTTAGTTTTTACCTTTTCTTTTTTCTGTCCCAGGATCCCATCCAGGGTACCAAATTATTTAGTGTTCATGTCTCCTTAGGCTTTTCTTGGCTCTAACAGTTTCTCAGAACTTCCTTGTTTTTGATGACCCTGAAAGTTTCGAGGAGTACCAGTCAGCTATTGTGTATAATTTTGTTTTTGAACTCTTTTTTACTTACTAGCACCAGAAGATGCTCTAGGCTAATTTTGTATATTTCCTGCCCCAGTCTTAGGAGCCACCATTTCCAAAAGGAATCCTAATTACTTTTATTGGAGAATAGACTAGCCTGCTTCTCCTTCTCCCTCTGCCCCTCCCCTCTGCTCACATGCGTGTGCACATGATCTCTCGCTCACTCGCTCTCTCAAATAAAATCTTAAAAAAATAATCCTATCTAGAATGTTGATTTTTTTTACTTCTTTTTTTAAATTTAATTTAATTTTATTATGTTATGTTAGTCACCATACAATACATCATTTGTTTTTGATGTAGTGATCCACGATTCATTGTTTTCATATAACACCCAGTGCTCCATGCAGTACGTGCCCTCCTTAATACCCACCACTGGGCTAACCCATCCCCCCACCCCCCTCCCCTCTAAAACCCTCAGTTTGTTTCTCAGAGTCCATAGTCTCTCATGGTTCATCTCTCCCTCCAATTCCCCCCCTTCATTTTTCCCTTCCTTTGCCTAATGTTCTCCATGCTATTCCTTATGTTCCACAAATAAGTGAAACCATATGATAATTGACTTTCTCTGCTTGACTTATTTCACTTAGCATAATCTCCTCCAGTCCCATCCATGTTGATGTAAAAGTTGGGTATTCATCCTTTCTGATGGCTGAGTAATATTCCATTGTATATATGGACCACATCTTCTTTATCCATTCATCTGTTGAAGGGCATCTCAGCTCTTTCCACAGTTTGGCTGTTGCAGACATTGCTGCTATGAACATTGGGGTGCATATGGCCTTTCTTTTCACTACATCTGTGTCTTTAGGGTAAATACCCAGTAGTGCAATTGCTGGGTCATGGGGTAGCTCTATTTTTAATTTTTTGAGGAATCTCCACACTGTTTTCCAAAGTGGCTGTACCAACTTACATTCCCACCAACAGTGTAAGAAGGTTCCCCTTTCTCCACAACCTCTCCAAAATTTGTTTCTTGCCTTGTCAATTTTTGCCATTCTAACTGGTGTAAGGTGGTATGGTGTAAGGTGGAATATTGATTTTTTTTTAATAGGAAGTAATTGACCCAGTTTTTTAAAAAGATTTATTCATTTATTTTAGAGAGAGAGAGCGCGCGCGTGATCATGCACTAGTGGGGGGACGGGCAGAGAGAGAATCTCAAGCAGACTCCCTGCTGAGTGTGGAGCCCTATGTGGGCTCAGTCCCACGACCCATGAGATCATGACCTGAGTCAAAACCAATTATTGGCTGCCCAACCGAGACCAGTTATTTTTACCTTGTGAGTTCTAGCCTATCTTCTTTGGTCTGTTGTTCCATTGTCAGTTCAGTTGCATTGCCTCTGTGGTACTCTTTGGATCTTTCCCACATGTGGGTCTCCCAGTGGTCAGTCTCAGTCTTTGGCAGTTGTCTTAGTTCATTTCTCATGTCTTTGGTGTACTGCATTTTTCGTTGCTGAGAGAAAGGAGTATGCTCAAGTGTGCCCCCCTCATGGAAGTCTGTGCATAAATTTCTCTAGATTCCTGTGTCTTTTTCCCTTGCTGATCCTATCATGCATCTTTTTGTTATAATAAACTTAGCTGTGAATACAACTATATGTTGAGTCCTTACACCTTTGATTGAATCACTGAATCTGTGAGTGGTCTTGGGGACCCTGAAACATAATTGCATTTGATAATCTCAATCCTCAAAATAACTGTAAGGTAGGTAGAAGTTAATGTCTGTCTCTTATAGGTAAGAAGACTAAAGTTAGTGAGGTTAAACTACTTCCCTAGAACCTCAGTTCATAAGCGAGGGAATCCAAATCTGTTTAACTCCAAACAAAGCCTTGGTTCTTCACTGTTATTCTGCATTGCCTCCTAATACCAGAAATTGTGTCTTCAGTGGGTTGAGAGGAGGCAATGGAGGATTATAGAGGGTGATAGTGGTCTGAGACTGCTACATACAGCTTGTAGTATTTGAGTTGGTCTTGAAGGGTAAATGGACAGGATTAAAATTGGTGAAGTGCTGTGGGAAGAGTATTGTTTATAGGTAGAATTGCATGATATAAAGGCATGCAAATGTTAAAATGCAAGATTTATTTCCAAGAAAGAGAATATAACAGTTGGATGAAATGGAGGGTTGATATTAGAATTAGAAGGTTTTTCTTACATACTTTAAAAAAGAACTTTTGGCAACTGCCGTAGCTTGTCTATGCTACAATCTGGTGTAAGATAATGTATCTGATCTAACACATAATTATATATTTAAGCTTAATAAATGAGATAGTATGTTTGTTTAGGGATAATAAATATCTGTTCTGCAAAGATAACCATGACTACTACCAATGACTTTGCCACCTAAACAAGTTAAAAACCTACTGTTGTTTAGAGGTTAAGAAACCTCTAAAGTGGGAGGGGGGGTTGAACAGAAGAGTGAAATGCTGAAAACAGCATTTAACTGTTATTAATCTGGTGGCAATGTGAAGAATGTATTGGCTAGAGCTAGGGAGTGAGTCCATTTAGATCATTGTAATCATAGCATTCCATGTATGAGATGATTAAGAGTTTAGAGAATTGTGGAAGTGAAAATAGGCAAGAGATGTTGTATAGGATGAATTGCCATGATGTGGTGATGACTGGATATTTGTATATCTTTGGTGAGATCCAAATGTTCGGAGTCTGAGTAGTTTGGAGAAAATATGAAAGATATAGAAATATGACATTTAGGTGAACTGTTATGCCAAGACCACGTTAGGTTTGATTCTAGGTGTATTGAATTGAATAATTTATTGACATCCAAATGGAAAAACACATTTGGGTTCTGAAATTGGATTGAAGAGGGGTCAAGGTTTGAGATAAGAGATGGGAACATTCGCAGTCAGGTGGTCACTAAAACTATCTGAATGGGGGCATCACCTTGGGGAAAAAACAGAAAAGAACAACAAGGACTATACTCTGGTTTTATTCATTTCATCAGTAAGAAATGAATATTAAAGAGTATCTTTGAAGTTTTAAGTAATAAGTAATGTTGACTTTTTTATAACTGTTAAAACATTTGTACAGTACTTCTTTTCATGTAGATATTTTCTAGTTTGTGAACTTTAAGTGGTCTTTTATGGTATATGAGTAACTCTTAAATGAAATCAGTAAATAATTGTCCTTTTCATGTATAAAGTATAGTTAGGCACCGGATAACATTCACGTAACGTTTTTTTCTTCTCATATAGCATGTTGTTCTTGATAACTTCTGGAAGGTATGTGTGTGCATATCTTTCTGTTGCCTACTTAGGAGTCTTGCCCTCGGTTCCTGTTTCATTTCAATACCTGTTTGGTTTGTTAATCATTTCTTCACTTGCTGGCTATTGTGCCACTATCATTACCATCAATTGAGGGTTCGAGATCACTTGTTCCATCAGAGTTGTACACAAGAATCCTGACATTGGGCTTTCCCTTAGTGCAGAAATGTTCTTAAATGAATGACATTCAAACTTAGCTCTATGCAACACATTCTTTTTTAGAAACTAAGGGGAATGAGCACAGAAATACTCCTTAGGAGAAGCTGGGTGAACAAAAATTTTGGCACTAATGTGTATATGGTTCTGGCTATTGTCTCCATTTTACTCCTACCTGCTGACGTCTCCATTTTACTCCTACCAACTGACATTTTTCCAGGGTAAGAAGACAATCTTAAAAGGCTTCAGCTCCAAAGTCTTCCCCAATATTGTTCTGCTATTTGTTCCATCACTGGAGTTGACAGAGAATTAGATGAATGTGCAGAGGGATAACAGGGGAAAAAATGTCTTTATTATAGGCTGACTTGTTGTCTTCGGGTTTTAAGTCTTAGAAAAGGAGGGAATTCCAGCAATATTGGTATGTCATTTTGGTAACTCATGGTTGCCCAAAAGGTAGTATACATGATTTTTTATAAAACTTTTGTATATGTGAATGTGGTCCAATTAATTCATTAAACTCTTCTTAAGCAATTTTCATTAATATGTTTTCATTTAATATTTAATCCCCTTGAATCTAAGCTTTCAGTAATGCAGAGTTCATTGAGAATCACAGACTTTGTATAAGCACTCATTAAGATTATCAAGTTCCTCCTTTTGAAGCAAGTTTCCCATTCATTTCCCAGTGTATTCTATGGGTTGGTATGGTACAGTGGAAAGCACACTGACCTGTCAGGATACCTGGGTTCTAGCCCCAGCATATAACCTCAGCTTCTGGATCCCATTCTTCTCATCCAAAAAATAGAATACTTGTTGAGTCTATATCACAGGTCTGTTATAAGTTTCAAAAATGATAAAGAAAATTACTTTGAAAGTGTTAATATGGAGGCTTCTTGCATCATCTTTGGCAATTTACATATTTTTTCACAATTAAAAAAAGTACCATAACAAATGTACAAGAAATTTTCATATGCTTGTTTAATAAAATTCCTGAAAATGTTATTGTGCTTATATTTCAAAACTGTATTTCCTAAAATTCATTTTAAACCCACTCTATAAGTTCTGGATTGTAAATCCGAGGAATTGGAACTTTATGAATTTTTTCTATGAGAATGATTTAGTAAATGTGTATAATAGTACTGAATAATTTAAATACTTAGTGTGATGTTCAGATGAGGAAATTTTTTGCTGTCAGAGACTTCTGTAATTGATTTTTTTCATTTATTTTGGACATCTTACGCTCTACAACTCATGAAGTTCATACACCTTCTGCAGTTTGTTTCTGCCATTTGTTTATCATTAACAAATAAAAATATTGGTTAAAAAGTTAAATGAGATTCTAGTTTTCTGATGCTTGTTGAAAGTCAGTATGGTATACTGAAAAGAGAGAGCATCCTTGTCTACATTTTAGCATTCCAGGCCTGATTCAGCTGATGACTAATTGCAAGAACTCGGGCATATCATTGTACCTTCTCTGGGGCTCATTTGTCCATTATAAAACAAGTGGTTTGGATTAGACTTCTAAGGTTCTTTTCAATTTTAACATTCTATGAGTGTTTTTAAAAACTCTTCTAAGTATCTATCTGAGGAAACTAATGTAAAGATTATAATTGGTACTGTTTTTAGAGATACTGTTTATTATATTTGACTAATAACTTATACCTTATTTGACTTATACCAAGGTGACCATATAATTTGTTATCCAACAAGAGAAAACTTTTGAGAGTTAAAGGCACACTGTTAATAATTACTCCAGGGCAACAGCTTTTAAACCAGGACTGTCCCAGATAAACTTGAATGTCTGGTTACCCTATCTGTACCCCGTATGTGGGGTTCTGTCAACTGCATTATTGGCCGAAGAACAGTATTTATCAGTTTTAATTCCTTTTTATGGTTTTTCTGTTTTTTCTTCTAGATCCACTGTGTGTGGAAAGTAATGTAGCATCATGCCAACAATCTCCAGCTAGTAAAAAAGGGATGTTCACAGACGACTTACATAAGCTGGTTGATGACTGGACAAAGGAAACAGTAGGAAATTCTCTTATTAAGCCAAGTTTAAACCAACTCAAACAGAGTCAACACAAACTAGAGACAGACAACTGGAACAAAGTATATGAAGTAAGTTGTTTTTACATATTCCTCTTTATTTATGAGAACTAAAACCAGGGGCTCCTGGGTGGCTCAGTCGGTTAAAGGTCTGACTCTTGATCTCAGCTCAGGTCTTGATCTCACGGTTGTGAGCTCAAGCCCCACGCTGGGCTCCACGCTGGGCATGGAGCTTATTTAAAAAAAAAAAAAAAAAAAAGAACTAAAACCATAAAAATTGATTCACTTAGTCACTATGAGAGAATGGTGTGATTTGACAACATAGAGACTTCTATCCTTGTCTAGATTCATTATGTCTAAGCAAATTATCTTTTAGACCAGAGGTCAGCAAACTTTTTCTGAGAAGGGGCCAGTTAGTAAATACTTTCAAGTCGTGTGGTTGCAACTAGTTAGCTCTGTCGTAGGACAAAAGCAGCCATAGACAAAACATAAATGAATGCACATGGCTTTGTTCCATTAAAACTTGACTTGCAAAAAGAGGTGGCATGCTGTAGATTGCTGTCCCTTGTTTTAGACTCTTACACCTGAAAAAAATAACCATCAAGTATCAAAAAGAAAGCATCTAGAGTGATGGTTAATTCAGTCCTGTGGTGCAAGAAGAGTTTGGGTTTTGAGGAAAAGCTATCATATGTTGTATGTCAGTATTCTTAGAACTACTAAGTGATCTTATTTGTTCAGTTTGAAAAATAATTTTAAAGCTCTTTAAGCTATAATATTGTGAAAGACATCTTATATTTATGGGATGAGATGCCTAGTTAATTGCATATGGTCTTAGATGTACATGCAGTTGAGATATAGAAAGATGTCCTCAATGCATTCTGGAGTGGGAAGAAGGCAGGCCTATAGAACAATATATACAGTATTTGTTTAAAATTATGTACATTAGATATATGTATATACACACAGAAATAGGAAAAGCCATTAACAATATGCGGGATGGTGGAATTTGGGCCTTATTTACTTTGTACTTCTCTGTGTTTGAATTTTTAAAGTATCACTTTTTCACAATGAGTAAATCTATTAAAATGTGAATCAGGGCTTAGAATCTGAACTCTCATAATTGAAAGAGATATATTTGTGTGTGTGTGTGTGTGTGTGTTGTATTTGTGTACATGTATGTGTATATTTGTAGTCATTGCATATAGTTTGGTAAAGAGAGTCTGAAAATACAGTTAGTGTTAATGTTGAATAAAAATTTCAAAAGCCTAGATTTCCCAAACTAGGAAGCAGTATATTTCTTGGGGATTCTGTGTATTTATCTTACTCCTGGCACCGATTTATACACAGATAGTATCACCATTGTAAAAATTGGAAGACTTTAGAGGCAGATTTCAAGGCATAAATGCATTGGTGCTGCCAGTGACAGATCCTCTGAGTACTTTGTGAATGGAGACTTTTGTTGACTAGTAGGAGGGTGGTTGTTTGCAGTATAATGGGGGATTTTTGGAGGGAGAGTGAGTAGAAAATGGAGTATGAACAAAAGTGGTGAAGGTCTTTAAACAGAATTGGGTTCCAATGTCAGCTCAGTCACTTACTAGTTGTGTGACTATAGGCAAGTCATCTGTGCCTCAATTTCCATGTCTTTAAAACAGAGATAATACTTACCTGCCTTACAAGATTGCTGTGAGGATTAAATGAGGTAACACCTTTAGAGTGACTAGCACAAAGTAGTAACTATTTTTGTATTTTGAGTTCAGTTGATTACATCTTTGTGTGGAAAACTGATCTCATAATCTAATGTTCTTGCTTTTTATCGATTTGTGGCCTTAGAAAATTTTGTCACAATTATGTCAAACTTATATAAATATATAAATATAAAATTGTAGCTGTAATAAGGACTTCAAAGGAAAAATTAAGATATCATATGTAAGAGATTTGATCTAGTGAAGGGAAGTCAAGCTTTCACTGAGAAAGTGATGATTGAACAGAGATCTAAAGAATGAGTAGGTGTTAACTAGGTGACAAAGGGAGGGAATATAATTCCAAGCAGAAAGAACAGCATATGCAAAAGCCATGTATGGGTAAAGAGATCATGGAGAGACTGAAAGTAAGCCAGTTTGGCTGAAGTGAAGAGAGCAGAGAGGAGTTGGTATGCAGTGAATCTAAGGAGTTTGGGAGGGTCTTAAAAGTGGTGATGATAAGGAACTTTGTTTTATTTTAAGAAAGATGGATAGCAAAAAAAAAAAAAGAAGAAGAAGAAGAAGAAGTTGGATAGCCATTGAAGCCCTAGGGTTAACATCATATTTGCTTTTTGAAAATATTACTCTGACTTGAAGCAAGAAGAAAGGATTATGGGGGCTAAGGGAAGAAGTTGATAGACCAAATAAGAGTTAGTCACAGTAGTCTAGATAAAGAGAAGTTGAGATAAAGAAAAGTGAATAGATTCCAAGAAATGTTTAAGAGAGAAAATGGGGGTGCCTGGGTGGCTCAGCCAGTTAAGCGTCTGACTCTCGATCTCAGCTCAGGTCTTGATCTTGGGGTCGTGATTTCAAGCCCTGCATTGGGCGCCACACTGGGCATGGGGCCTACTTAAAAAGAGAGAGAGAGAAAAGGGACAAGATTTAGTATGGAGTGGATGTATGGCAAGAGGGAAGGTGTCAAGACTAGGTTTCTGGCTGCCATTACTGGCTATCATTCAAGCGTACCAATCACCAAGATGTGGAACATGAGTAGGCAGTGTGTTTTGGTAGAGGAAAGACCATAGGTCATTTGAATCTCAAATTCCTTTGAAATATGCAGAAGAAGGTTAAGTATAACAAGTCATCTCCATTGTCTTTTTTAAAAATAAAAATCACATTATTGTTTGTAAAATAATGTTCATTATAGAATTTAATAAATGCAGAAAAGTACAAATCTTAAAATAGCCCCTTCAAATCCCACTACCTAGAAATAATTGTCACTAACTTTAGGTAAACAACATTTCAGATATCTTTCTGTCTGTATATGGATACATGGAAATGACTTTATAAAAATGCAATCATACTATATGTGCCCTTTTGAATCAGAAGTATTAAATTTAATTTTACTTTAACAGAACAAAAACACTGATATGAAGAAGGGATTACTGAACTTGAAATAAATGTGTTTTTTCACATCAAGAGATATGGTCATTCATTCTTGAGTCAAGCAAAAGCCTTTTAGTTTCAGTTTATTTGAAAGGCTTTTAGCTTGACTATTCAACCTAGAAGAACTAAGCATTTGAGACTGATACCAAACTCTACTTTAAGTGAGAATTATTTACTTCCGTTAGACTTACTATTACCATATGCATAAGATTTCAGTAATCTCGAGAGATATGCATACTCGCAATAGGACATGATAAGGAGAGTCAGGCAGGAATATATTTTCACAGTACTGCCAAAAACATAATGCTCTTGAGTTTAAACTTCCAAAAATGCAATAGGAACGTTAGACTTTAAGGCAATGAGTAGAAGTGGGTGGGGAGGTGACATTTGTTGAGCACCTACTATATATGCCAGGCTCTTTCCCCTGTGCCACACTAAATCATGCTCCTCTGTCTCCAGAGAATTACGTAGTAAGCTGGTCTGTTGTCTGTGGTGCTGAATGAGAGAATTCATGGGGCTAGGAAGAGGAAATAAAAATAGAAGAGTAGTGCTAACATAAAGAAATGAGACAACACTGAACTGTGAACAGAGATTTAGCAGGGTCCTTGGAGTTAGCTGGAACTCTATTCAAATCCTCACCTCACTATCAAGTTGCTTAGTGATATTGGGTGTCAGCAGTTTTGATCTTCAATTTCTTTATCTGAAAATGCCTACCTTGCAGGGCAGTAATGAAGAGGAAATGAAATAAGGTATGCAACAATGCTTGGCACACAGAAATGTAGCGTCTTATAGTAATAATAGGAAGAGTAAGCCAGAAAGATTAGGAAGGAATATAGATGGGTAAAAGCATCGACCAAATGAACTGATCTTTTGTTTTTATTTTTGTTTTTGTTAGAATACTCCATCTACTATGGGCTACACACCAACATGGATTTCTTCTCTGTCCCAAATCCGTGGAGCTGTCCCAACCTCCTTGCCACAAGGACTCCCACTCCCTTCATTTCCTGGGCCATTATCATCATATGGAATGCCCCATGTTTGTCAGTATAATGCTGTGGGGGGGCCAGGGTACCCAGTACAGTGGGTAGGAATTTCAGGAACACCGCAACAGTCTGTAGTAATTCCTACTCAATCTGGGGGACCATTCCAGCCGGGAATGAATTTACAGGCGTTTCCAGCTTCATCAGTGCAGAATCCATCCGCGATCCCTCCTGGTCCCAAATGAATCAGAGTAGATGATGAAGAAAAGGGAGATTTTTTTCAGAATTATTTTCAGGACACCTAAGATACTAAACGTTCTTCTTCTTGGGTTCTGCCATATTTTCCCTCATTTGAGTTTACTTTCCACTATATTTTTTTTTTGTTCCATTGTGGTATTTTATATAGCTCATCATTCTGTAGAACTGTGCAGTTTGTACATAGAACACTGCACACAGAAATGTTTTTTCACTTCAAATCCTATCCTCTTTGATACTTGATTTTTTAAAAATACCGTTCAGAATGCTTTAATAAGCTCAGCTGGAGCATTACCATTTCCAGGACACTTTCCATGAATTGCTGAGAAGCCCCCATTTTTTACTGCTGCTATCTGCAGCTGGATGATACTTTAAAATGTATAAAAACTATTTAAATTGATATTCCCCAAACGTGGACGAAGTGAGACCCTCCAACAGCCGGAGTCTTATGGGATTCTTCACATGTTTATGTTAGGTTTACCTTTCACAGAAGGCAGGGTAACTTGCTGCAGGAAACGTTTTGGTATATAAAATTAGAATAACTTTGTCAACCAATATAGACCATGAGCCCTTTTTAATGTGATTTTCTTCCCGTCGTCACAGCAGGAGGAGTGAAGCCTTGTTCTAGGTGAGGCGGAGAGAAAGGAAAAAACAGAACTGTAACAGTTCCTTGATTCTGCAGATACTGTAGCTGCTTTAGGATTTCAATAGTAATTCAAAGCAGCTATCTCCTTGTTTCTCATGTGCACACTACATTGTTTTTGAGCATCTGAGAGGCATTGGTTTGGCTTGCATTCTTTTGCAAGGGATATATTGCAGCTGATATGAGTCTCATTTTGGGGGAATCTTTGTATTCCTAACAAAGAGGATTCAAGTTACACCTCTATTGACCCATTCTTCTGAAGTAAAATGTACTTGACACAGTAGGTTGTAGGTTTTGAGACTTACACATGAAACACTGGCTTTACAGGGTTCTAAGATGTGGGGTATACACTGTCCTGCAGTGAGATAGTAGACCCTCGAAGGACACTATTTAAGTTGCCCTTAGCTTTTTTTTTTTGGGGGGGGGGGTTGCCATTTTTTTAGTTGTTATAATTTCTTGTTAGTATATATAGCATCCTAAATGATTTTAGATCTTAGATGATTTTGGCAGCCTCTTTAGAATCTGAGAGAGATCACTGTCAAGTTGCACTTTACTGGGTTTTATCCAGTTTTAGGAGGTGAGGCAATGTCAAAATATACACTTTTGATTTTCAAGAAGGCTAACTATAGTAATCTTAAAAGGCTGGTCACAGAGTTACCTAATGCTCAGTCTGTGAAACCCAAATGGAATTCTTACATGGAATTAATCAACTACCACATATACATGTTTACTTTCCACTCTGAAAATTTCAAGGTCATTTCTAGTACACATTTACCTGATAATGAGTTCTGTCTACTGGTAAACATTCCAAATTACCACCCAACATTTCTTTTAACAGATTTTCCTCCATGTTCCTCTAAAATTTTTACCCTATGAGCTTGCCAGGTGATGAGGAAAACTTAATAGGTGAACTTTTTTTTTTTTTTTTTTTTTTTTGCATAGTCTACTTTGTGACATTCAGTACCCTTTTTCAAAAAAATGTTTCTGGTATTGCTTACCTGAGGATCACACTAACCACCATAAAGATTCTGTCACTATTCTTTGGGGGTGTCTAAAGCAGCATTTTCAGAATTGCTGTTGATAAGAGCCACAGTTTCTTTTCATAAAACATACTCTGGTTTGGGTGAGTCTTTCTAAATCTTATGTACAGATTCTTCAAATTTCTTCTACAGTATTGGTTTGCAAGTTGCAGTGATTTTAGGACATTAGTGTAATGCAAATGCTTGCATTGCAGTGTTTTCCATGTGTACAAAAACAATGCACCTAAAATCCGTAATTCTTTAAAACTGCTCGTGTTTCATTATAAGAGTTGGCTTTGTGTAATTACATTAAGACTTACAACCTATAAAGTGAAAATTCTGCAGGTTTTAAGATCCCTTCCTCTCTAGATGTAATCCTTTTAAACAGTGTACCCCAGGATGAAAAAACCTCCATGGATGACATGCACAATTACATTTATTAATGGCTGCTCTACATCAGATGTCCCACATTTGCCACCACCTCTGTTTTATGTATAATTCATCATTCATTTGCCTGCAGACTTTTGCAGTGCCTTGTAATATTTAGAATCTTTTCAGATTTTTTGCTGGAAAGAAAAGTAGTCTTCTAAAGTTTGAAGATGGTGAATAGTGTACTGCTGTCTCCATGCTGACCGCAGTCGTTGGGTTAACATATGTTATGTATACATTATGTATATGTAACATGTATAAGTTTAAAAATACAGAAAAAAGTGAGTTTGTGCAGAAATGAAGAAAACAGTGTTATTCACATCACTGTGGGTTTTTATTTTTTTTCCCATTACTTAAATGTTTGATTCAGATTATAGTCACTTTGACTGTAAATATTGGCTAGTTTTCTATGTAGGGGTTTTACATTATTTCATAATTTTGCTAATTCATATAATAGTGCTGTTTTCATCCTTGCTGAGGTAATTTTCCTCCCCAGAAACAATTAACTCTTGAGGTGAAGCTCAGAAATTCCCTTCTTACTTAACAAAGAGCCTACTATATAACAAGGGCCTTCTACCCATTTCCAAAAAACCACACAAACCTGTCCTTTTCATTTTCCTTTTTGTAGCAGAAAGAGGTTGTACTAAACCATCCTGCTTGTAAAATTTATTTGGGGAATAGTCTGTGTGTCCAACCACCATGTTTACTTCTCAAAGTACAAGTCTTATGAATAGTACTGTATCTCCATATGTGGCAATGTGAGCATTTCATCATGAAGTACATGCTGCTATGTTTGTGAAGTTGGGTGTAACATCATAAGACTATGAAACCAGTATTGGTGTAAATCTAACGAAAATAACCCTATGTATATTTGTAGCAGTCTTGAATCTCTATTTAAGGTAATTTGCTGTAATATAACAAATACCCATTGTTTTTCATCCTTTTCTTGCCAATTTTATATCAAGCATGAATTCTCATGGTTTGACAGCAAAATTATCTGTGAAAGTTTAAAAGGCACTTTTCCGCTGTGATTTTTGGATTGAGTGTGGAGTGTTATGTACAGTATGATGGGATGTATCATTTTAGAACCCCAGATTTAAATCCAGTCCAATTACTTTTGTTTATCTACCTCGTTTTCAGTGCTGTTTGGGGGTGCAGAAGTAAACACTGCCTGTGAAACTTGCTTTTTTGCCTAGATTCTCAGTATTCTTTCAGGTTATACATCTGGCCTGCCTCCTAGTCCCAGTGCTAACCATGAGTTCGAGATGAGAGGGACCACCACTCTGCCACCAATCTGTGTTTAAGTGATGAGAGCCACGTGCCTCTGCAGAATAAGCTTTGGGGATTTGGGGAAGGAGAGCAGAGAAATAAATCCAGCTGGTGGCAATGTAGGACCTAGTTTTAGGAGTCAGTCCTAAAATAAATGGTAAGAAAGTATCTAAATTAGACAGTCCAGTGCCTGTAACTTTGCATCTTTTATTAAAGATGCATTTCTCGTCTGTGTGCCTAAAGGGCTATGGGTTGAAATTGCTTTAACTACCACAGTGACATATTTGCTCAATCCTACAGCAGTGGCCTGTCATTCAGCATATTAGCATACTGCTAGGTATTTGCAGTGGTATTTTCTTACCTTAAAATGGCTGTATGCTTTTAGTTGAATCGTAGTTGGTGGTAACTGTTTATCCAATCTCTAAAGTTTATTGGAGGCATTGACTTTCTTCTTTGCTGTCTTTTCTGAATGATGAAATGATGCATTCCTTTTCTTTTTCCAGAACACTCAGCTACTGTTTGTAAGCCACACGTTCCTTGTTTCACATGTTTACTGTATAACACTACAGAATATTTAATGTTAGCAAATACTGTATTTCAGGCTTCATGCACAAATACATTCCTGAAGTATGTTTGCCATCAGTTTGGGATTCAGTTATTTAATCTTCTGTTTGGTTTAGAGAAACTTGAGATTTGAGGTGGTGTGCAGGCCATTTTCTAGAATAGATTGTTCATTTTTTCATTCTGTAGTGTCCTTGGGACTTTTTTTAATCCCCCCTTTGTTTTGAAGATGAATCAGAGAGGGGGGTGTGTTGTAGAAAAGGCCATTGGTTTGATAAATGTAATTTCTGGTGTTCATTTTTTTAAAACCAATCCAGACTGTAAAATTGTGACACTCAAACTTGGTAAAATCCTTTACAATTAGTATGAAATTTTGATGGAGCCAAATGCTTTCAGTTCACCATGGAAATAGTCTTTGTATGTGAAGGATGAACACAAACATTGGTCAGGGTCCTTCATAGCCAACATAGGCAGGGGCCTGGAATAGTGGCTAGGTGACACTGACATTATTTTCAACTGAGATAGTTGGAAGACTGTACAAACCAACAGTTTCCATTCTGGAAGGTTTTCTTTTAATTAAAAAAAAAAACTCAAAAAGGCTAAAAGTCAAGCAAGAAGGGAAGAGAGAAACTGGGCTCTTGAGAAAAAAAAATGGGTGTAAAATAAACTCCTAAATGCGTGCTTGTCATCCTTCCAGGTTTTTGTTTTTGTTTTTAAGTTGCATTTCTTTTCCACTATAAGTTAAGATTTCAGATTGAGGTTTGTGGTCCAGAACATACCCTCAGCAGAAATAGTGACTGATCGGAAAGTGCAGTTGTTCAAGGTCTGTCATGCTCAATCACTTAAAGCTGTAATTTGTTTGATATGAATATTAAGCATGTAGACCTAGTGCAGCATGGGAGCCACTCAGGAAGTTTATGCAGTTAATAAACTTTCATGCATAATTTACTATGAAGTATGCAGAATTTCAGCCACTTCTTTACTCTTAACATTTAGTTGTATATGTGAACTCTCCTTTCTTAATTGGGGAATGTAGCATTATATAGAATGTTGTTAAACTTAATTTTAATCCTTCTTGACATTAACTTTTTTTTTTTTTTTTTTTTTTTGTAAACCAAGTGATCTGCCTTTAAGCAGTTGTCTGATTTTGGTTCTTTGAAACTGTGATTTTTATTTCATTTGTACCCAACCATTGTAAGTATTTTGTTTTGTTTCTTGGAAATTTTGTTTTGAAACAGAAAATAAAGGCTGTGTTATAAAATGAGTACAGTATCTTATTAAAATGCTTTCATAGTCACTGCAATCACCTGGCTTAAACTGGTTCTTCATTTATCAAATGTAATTTTTAGCAGATTTAAAAGATTTAGTCCTATAGATTATGCTGACTGAACAAACTAACCAAGCCGTTGGTTACCTCTTGATATATAGCTCTAGCAAATTTTGAGTTTACCTCTTCACCACTCTTATCAATGAGCTATAATTGTAACAGTCACTATGATTTTCTGAGTACCTATTGTGTTATCTAGGCTTTTACCTGTGATATTTTTAATTCATAAAACAATCCTATAAGCTGAGTCTGTTACTATCTCTACAGAGAAAATTTATGGATCAGAGAGATTAAAGAATTTGCCATGGTTAACACAGCTAGGAAATGGTGAAGCCTGGATCCAAACCCAGGTCTGTCTGACTCCCAAGCTCATAGGAAAAAACCCAGGCCATACAACTCTCAGATATACTGTAGGAAAAATAATCCACATACATTTACAATAAGTTTTCATCTATTATTAGGATTAGTAGGTGCTCTTTTTACATGTCTTTCATGAGGTTATATCCAGTGCTTGTTTTATAATTTTAGGAGTAGAAGTATGTGTTTATAGTACAAACAAGGATTCAAAATGTGCCCTTTGCACAAACATATTAAGGAATTTCCTTTCATAGTGACAATGTTTATGGTACATCTTTAGGAAAAAAGTACATTTGGAAATTTCCCTCCCACATCTCTCATTTACCACACTACAATGACTTGGGAAACTGCCAAATGAGGTCCGATCATTTGTTCACTTGATAACTTAGAAGAATTGTGCATATGTTTATGCAACCAGCCCTGGAGGAAGAGTTAAGAGACCTATCAAAAATATCCAAGGTTAGCTGAGGATTTAAAAAATATTTTTTAAAAAATCTATTACCTTTATTTATTGACCCAGTAACTCTGAGGCATTCTATCTTCGATGATTCCCTAAAGGAAGGATACAAGGTACATAGTGGAACAAGCATGGGTTTTGATTCATAGACCTCTCAAACCTCCACTGTCTCATTTGTAAAATGTGGTGGTTGTACTAAATGAGATATGCAAAAGCAGCTACCTCCATCCCTAATTTGCTAATTATGTTTATTGTGAGATATCTCTGGTGACTTTCACACTAAACTTGTACTTGGGAAATCAGGCTGGTTTGGAAATGGGACCTCATTCTTATTACAGTTAATACAGATAGACTTTTTAGAGTCCAACAGACCCAGAGTTGTATTCTGGCTTTGTGAACTTGGGAAAACTGCTTAACTTTAACACCTCAATTTCCTTTTCTGTAAAAAGGATAGCTGCCTCAGTTGGATTGTTTCCAGACTAAATGAAAAAGCATATAAAGGGCTCAGTTAGCACTATACCTGGTACGTAGTAGGTTTGCTCAAATAATAGTAATGACTACTCAAGGGACCTTACATTATCACTATTTTAAGAGAAGAGGAAACAGGTGACAAAACTGAACCCAACTTGTGAGTCAGTGTGAGATCTCTTGGTGGAAGAGATTAGGTATTGGCCCAAAAGGTCCTAGATGATGTAACAGAGTGAGGTCCAGAGTTGAAAGTGTTTAAGTTGGGGGATAAGACAATATAAAACCCATTTAAAATGTGCACCACTAGATAAAAGAAAGAGATGGCAGAACTGTCTGTGCCTAAAGAGTTTAGAAGGAGCTGAAGTAATAGTAGTAGTTGGGGAAAATAGAGTGGGGTCTTACAACAGAAGCTCAACACAGAAATAAAGATGTACAGCATAGGTAATGGTCCAAATAGGAGCAGGACCTTGTGATAGATAGATGAAGAATTGGAAAGGACTAGCTCACATGTGTGTTACAAATGAGGAAAGACCCTCAGGAATTAAACCAGTATTTGTAAGGTTTCTCCATTCCAGCTCAGAGGTTCTCAACCCTGACTGCATATTAAAATCACCTGGGGAGCTATGTAATCTATGTAAAGCACAACAATGTGAGTGTACTTAACACTATTGAATTGTACACTTAAAAATGGTTTAAGATGGTAAATTTTGTTGTATGTATTTTACCACAATTTAAAATAATAAATGTGTCTGTGCTCCACCCCTACAACCAGTATTGTTACATCCACATATTAATGTAATTAGGGTTGAGAACCACTGTCATTGTTTACTAATCAAATGACTTCCCTGCCTGCTATTAGCCAGTTGCTGGTTCAAGAAAAACAAGAAATATGGCAGCCTCATTAGACCTTCTAATGAACTATTTCCTATAACCATATGAGCTTATAGCCTCTCAAAGAGGCCCCAAGGTTCTGGGCAATAGAAAAAGCTAAGTGGGCCCCTTGCAGAAACTGAATAGCTAGTTGCTACTTAAGTGGAAGATATCAGAAGACTGAGTCCAATGTGAACTCTCCAGGCAAACTCTTTATGCTTCTCTCCACCCTTCATGATAAGAATGAAGATTAATTAGGTGCGTACTGTGCCAGTTATTATGCTAAGCACTCTACATCATTTAATCTCCACAAGCTTCTGAGGTAAGTATCATTACCATCTCCCTTCTAAGCTCCTCGACTGCTGAAAACTGCTTTCTCCCAGCGTCCAGCTTTATTCCTGGCACGTAGTAGGTACCAAATCTGTTGAATGAATTAATGAGTCCCTATTTCACAGATACAGTAAGGGATCAAGAGGCTAAGTAACTTGTTAAAGTTAGATAGCTAATAAGGAGTTGAACTAGTATTGGAACCCAGATCTTGGCTCCAAAGCACGCCCCTTAACTACTATTCTGTGACATCTATCCCCTTCTGCTTTCAGGGCTTTGGCCTATGTTATCTCTACCCTCTCTGGCCTAAAGTTTCTCCTGTATTAGGTATGTTAAGACTCTTGTGTACAAGTAATAGAAATCCAATTTGAACAAGCTTAAACAAAAAGAGGAATTTATTATAAAGATGGTGGTGTCTCACAAAACCCAGGGATAATGCAGATGGACCTTAGGAACAAATAAATCAGGTGCTTGAATGCAGCCAGGATTTTTCATCTCTTCTCCAGCTCAATCCCAAATTCTCTGTGAAGGTACATAAAGGATGGCTCCTGCTGCAACTATGAGGATAAGGTAGAGAAGGTGGTAGAAAAGGGGTACTGGGAAGACAAAACAACAGATGTTTACCTATACTCCTCCTCTTAACTGCCCATAAACACATGCCATTTTCCCCATAGCTACAATTCCAAAAATGCCCATACCTAACAGAATCCACGGATAAATGCAAGTCACATGCAACTTCTGCATCCAGAAGCAATGGCATGGCATAGACATGCCCCTTCCTCATCTACTTCAGTGACAACCTAAATGTGACTCCTCTTGATCATGCAACCTTTAGTAAACTTAACTGCCACCAATAGATCTAACATGAGAAATACAGAAATAGATTAACCATGATCAAAATTCCCTTTTAGGAAAGGAGAGGGGCACACCATTATCAGCCACCAGGTCCAAGTATGCACCATTTCCACCTGGATAGGAATAAAGGAAATAAATTACGGGCATAGAAAAACTTATGCGAGTCAATTTACTGATGCACCCTCTCACTTAACCAGTCTGTACTTGGACCTAGGGCATGTTCTAGAAGAGCAGTGATTCTCAAACTTGAGAGTGCATTACAGTCACCTGGAGGTGAGAGACCTGCAAAAACTTTTCTCAACACAAACACTCCCTTCAAACACCTGTGCCAAGAGACTTGACCAAACTTTAGTATGGCTTCTGGAAGCCTAAGGCTAGTCCCTGAGATGACCCATTTCCCATCTGGAAAGCTCAGGGCTGTCAGAACTTACAGTTTGCTCTAGCCAACACTTAAAGATAGGCCCCTGACCTCCCTTTTTTAGAGCATTTACTAAAAAGGGCTTACAACTGTGAGTTCTTCCCCTGTCCCCTTGAGATGTATATGTATCTCTTACAACTCAGAAAGATACTTCTTAAAGATCTGAGAGCCATTCCTTTGAAATGTAATCATCAGAAAGGCTAGGGCCTCTATCTCAAAGTCTCTGTAGGATAGCACCCTAACTTCCGTAAGTGCCAGCTAGCAGACCTAGCTGGCCTAATCGCTTTTGCACTCTTACCCACTTTTGGTAATTTTTCACTTCTCTGACTCTCCTTGAGGCCCTGCCCCCTCCTTCTCTGTCCTCCCTCATCCTCACTTTACAACGCCCAGTCACCTCTGCACAAGTGGGAACAGAGCCCAGCTTTTTCCCCTGCTGGCAGTAGTTACTGAATAAAATCCGTTTTCACTGCTCTTTTTTTAATTTCAAGTTTTTATTTAAATTCTAGTTAACATATATGGTAAAACTGGTTTCAGGAGTAGAATTTAGTGATTCATCACTTATATATAACACTCACTGTTCATCACAAGTGCCCTCCTTAATACCCATCACCCAGTTTTCACTGCTTTAACTAATGTTGAGTTTTGTTTATTTTGACATTACTTAAAAATCAGATTGCTGGCCCCACTCACAGAGTTTCTGATTCTGGAGGCCTGAGGTGAGGCCTGAGAATTTCTAACAGTTTGTAGGTGAAGCTGATGTGCTGGTCCCGGGACCATACCTTGAAAATCACTGTTCTGACTCGTGGTCCCTACTCACTAGATATGATTTTCTAGTGATACAACTTCCTCAAAACCTCATTTGACTGCCTGGGGATTTCATTTGAGGGGACTCAGAATGCTAATAACAAGTCCAAGAACCTTGTCAAATTATGCTCTTTGAATCTTCAGATCTACTAAAGGGAATAACCTGGCTCATCCTGTTGCAGCTTCTATCTCTTAGCACTCTATCTAATGTTTTAACTTATTCCCCCTGGCATTCTGCTCAAGGTCTGCAGTTCAGAGCTTGGGTAGATAATAATAGGCTGAGTTCAAGGCTATGAGGCGTCTTTCTCTTTAAAGATTTTATTTATGAGAGTGAGAGAGAGGGAGAGGGAGAAGCAGACTCCACACTGAGCGCCGAGCCCAACGCGGGGCTTGATCCCATGACCTGAAATCACAACCTGAGCCAAAATGAAGTCTGGCGCTTAACTGACTGAGCAACCCAGGCGCCCCATCTCTCTTTTCTGATCTGCTGTGGGTATGTTACACCTACCCTCTCTTCCTTGCATTCCAGCTGAATGCATTTACAGAGGGAGGCATCATCACATTTGCGGGGGCTTGGAGAATAAGGAATCTCTGGAGGCTTATACAGATAACCTCATTCCAATTACCTAGATGCCAATTTCCTAATCAGTGAAACGTTTGACATCAGAGTTCTACTGCTCTAAATCAGCAAAGCCCATGAATATCGGACACTCAGCAATTGCAGATCTCTTGATACAGGCAGAGGGGCTGCTCTGTTTTGAGTGCCAAGAGCAATAAGCAACTGCTTAACTGCCAAGTAACACAGAATGCCAACTTGCTGTTAACTGCTGTGGGAGATCTCCAATCTCTGCCAGTTCCATATTTTAGGGTCTGTAAATTGCCACACTCCATTTCTCATATCAGTTCTTGAAGGTTTTTTGGTTTTTATTTTTTGTTTTTTTGGTCCTAAGTAGTTTCTAACCCAATTCTGTCTGAAAAGTAGTAATAGGATATGGGATTGCCTCACAGAAACCAAGGACCAAGAATGCTTCAGGAATGATAAAGACCCTGGAACTTAAACACAAAGAAGACTCTCTCTCATCTCTGTGCTGAGAATCTGCATTTTTCTTCTCTTTCTGTAGAGCAGTATATTTTACTTCTGTCCCTCTGGTGGTAAAATTGCTGATAGCTTCCAAGTTTTATGCTTAGAGAAAAACTGATCTCTCTGGTCCAATTCCAACTTTATAGGAAATGAGATTCTGACTGACCCAGCTTGGATTATTTGTCTACCTTTGACCCATTCAGCTATGGTTATAAGAACATGACAGTTTTTGCTGTAACTCTGTCAATGGGAGGAGGGTCAATTCTCAGAAAAGGAGGGCTGAGAGACAATCCAATAGGTGTTCACTGTACTAGAAAACCTCTGTTCTTTCCATCTTTCATCCCTTCAAGCCACTGCTCATTTTCAAAGAGTTACCTATGTGCACTGCTTCACCATCTATTTATTCCTTGCCAATCTAGCTTGTTCTATCTGCACTGTTCTTTTATGATAAATTCCTTTTTGGAGCTTGAAGCATTTTCAGCTTTTGCATCCTACTAGACTGTTCTCAAACTTCATTCATCTTAACTACTCTTGGGTTCTGCACCTTTGCATTCTAACTCTGCCTGCTATTATCTCCCATCTTTCATTATTTTCCAAGCCAGATCTGGCTACTACTCGCTATTACAAAACAGATCTTGTTTTCTGCCCTCCTCCTGCTAAGAGTGGGCCTTAAAAGGCAGTCAGAAGACTGGTGCTACATCAGAATCAACTTAGAAGCGTGCTGAAAATCGATTTTTCCAAAAGATTATGATTCTGTTACGTCTGAAATTGTAGCCCTTGCAGTTATTCTGCAAGAGCTCCCTGACAGATTCACAAAGAGGTTTGGAAACAAAGGTCCTAACTATAGGACACTGTAGCTCTGTGAGTAGTGGAAAGGTACAACTTGAAGTTTAATTTGTGTTGGTGCTTATTTCCCTGACCAAAGACATTCTGAAAAAAAAAGTGATAATTTCACTTTGTCTCTGCATTCCGTTGGGTAAATAATGTCAATTTCACCACTCATAAATTGGGGCCAAGAACTCTTCGAAGAATTACGGTGTTAAAAGTTAAGTGGATTACTACAGAAAAGTTGGTTAGCACTTTTACGTTTCATATGTGTCCCATCTCATTCATTAAAAGCTACGCATATTATTTTTCCCCCCGGCAAGGAAAACGCTCCCTCCTCGGGAATTTTAGCGTTGTTTATAGCTGAACTCAATCCACTCTACTTCCTTTCCCATGATGCATCACTTCTCCCCCAACTCCTTTTCCTGGTAAATAGCCTGAAGCAACTCGGCGGATGCAGGGAATTGGCGTGCAAATCCTAAACACGTTTCACGCCCCGCCACCTCGGATCCTGTGACCGCAAGGGCAGCAAGCGGTGGTAATCTTGTTCCTCGACTGCATCCTGAGGCCATAGAGAAGACTACAACTCCCAGGATGCCCCTCCTCCCTGCCCCGCTCCCCCTCCCCCAGCTAGAAAGCGTGTACCATAGAGAAGACGAGGCAACATGGCTCCCGGAGGTGGAAGGAAGAGGCTTCACCCCTTTTGAAGCGGTGAAGAGCGGCCGGAGAGGGGGGAAAAAAAAAAAGAGAAGTCACTAGAGCCTGTCATCGCTTTTATCCTCCCAGCCTCTCCTGAGTCCTATCGGCCTCACCCCTTCTCCCCACCCAAATCCAATCTGTGGTCTCCTCCCCACCCCGCCCTCATCCCCTCGCTCGCTCACCCCTCCCCTCGGGAATCCTTTTCCCGCCCCCTCGCCCCCCGCGGAGTGCGCACGCGCCCGCCCCCAGCTTCGCGCCCAGATCGCCGCCTAACCTGCTCGCGCAGCCGCTGTCTCGTCTGCCCACCGACGAAGCATGGGCGTCCAGGGCTTCCAAGAGTTCCTGGAGAAGCGCTGTCCCGGGGCCGTGGTGCCCGTGGACCTCCTCAAACTCGCGCGCACGGTCTCGCGCCAGCAGCAACAGCACCAGCATCGTCAGCTGCCGCCTACGGCAGCGCTAGCGCCCGGGGCTCCACGCGCCGCCAGAGGCTCCGCGCCTCTGCAACCGCCGCTCCCGCCCGCTGCCTTGGGTGCCTACTCCGGGGGCGCGGGGCCGACTCGGCACCATCACCCCGCTCACCACTTCCACCACCACGGCCAGGCGCACCCTGGGCTGCACCCGCCACCGCCGCCGCCGCCGCCGCCCCCTCCGCTGCCCGGGGCCCGGGTGCTTGTGGACGCGGGCTCCGCGCTTCCGCGGCTTTATGGTGGCTACCAGACGGATTGGGTGTGTGGCGGCCAATGGAACGCCATGCTGGGCTACTTGTCAGCGCTATGCCAGGCTTGTGCCTATCCCGGCGGCGACGGCCTGGAGCTGGTGGTCATGTTCCCCGGGGGCCTGGGAAAGGACCGGCTGGCCGAATGGGGCCGTCGGTGCCAGGCCGAGCGGCAGACAGCGCAACTGATCGTGGGACACGTGGGCAACAAGGGCACCCCTCCTCCACGGGCCTGGTTCCTGCCACCGGCCTGCCTGAGCCACTGCGTGAGGCTAGCACTCATCCGCTTCCGGGTCAAGGTGAGGGAGGGGCCGGATCTTAAATAATATGCCCCACACCTATTCCCTCCCAGCTAAACACCTAACCACCCACCCACTAACCTGTCCCCCATCTACTCACTCACCGCCTAATCAGCTAATCCACTTGCCTAACTATCCTTTATCATTTTATCCATTTACCCACCCTTTCATACCACCCCCTACCGATTCGCTCTCCAACACAACCATATCTCTACCCATGTCATCCCAATAACTCCCTTTTTACCTTCACTCATCCAGTGGCCTATCTCTGGGTTTTAGCCGAATTTCTATTGTGGCCCCATCTTTTTCCTGCTGTCTTCTGCCTCAAGCTGAAATGCCTTTTTCCAAATTTTTCTAGTTGGCAACCCTCTTCCGTATGTCTCTTTCCAACCTGGCAGCAAATCAATTAAACAGATGTTAATCGAATACCTTTCTTCTACAACTTCCTCCCCCCCCCATTTTGACCCTGTGCGCTTTTTTTTTACCCATCTGTCCATTCAGCCTTTTTCATTTCCACATGCTTCTATCTCCTCCTGCCTTAGCCTAAACAAATAAAAAAAAAAAAAAAACCCCACTGATTCAGTCACTGTTCAACAAGTATTAGACCACTGAGAGTGAGGGGCTTAAGGGACATGTGAGACATGGTTTCCTGCCCTTGGAAAATCAAATATATAAACATGAAAGATTTATTTAATGGTATAAGTGTGTATGTGATTATGCTTTATGGTACAGACTGTAAGTACAGTATCTGTGTGTTGGGGGGATATCTGTGGGCTAAAAGGGTCAGGGGAGGCTTCCTTGAAGAAGATGGATCTCTAGTTCTTCAGGGATGGGTTGGATTTGAATGGGTTCCGGGTTTGGGAGGGCTGCTTTTAAGTGGGAGAAAGAGAATCAGTAGAAGCAAAAAGGAATAGCAAGCATGTGAGGCCCCATGGGCAGTTAAGTCCAATCTCTGCATGTAGTTGGTCACTGCATATGGGGCCTGGAGAACAGCTTGGCAGCATCCCCAGTTCTTGGCACTGCTCCTATTGCTCTGTTGCTTTCCCATACTCTTAGGTTTCAAGTTCTTACGTGTGGGGAATAGCAAGGCTTGAGAAGTAAAGGAGGTGGGCAGGAAGAAGAAAAAGTAGTACAGGGTTGGGTAGGACAAAACCTCAAAACCATTTTCCAACCAAGGCTCTTGGGTATGTGGTCACAATTGGAAGACAGAACAGGGAATTGTGAGAATCATAAATGGTCCTGGGTGGAGTAATGTAGAGGAAAAAAAAAATCATCTGAGAGACTGAAAGACCTGCATCAAGAAGCTTGCAGTGGTCATAGAGTTTGTGGCTACAGTCCATTCATGCTAGAACTCCTTGTGCACATCATCAAATCTGTGCCTGGGCTGGATAGATTATAGCTGTTTTTAATAACAAAAAATCTAGTAAAGAGCTATATCAAACATACAAAGTAGCAAAAGATAATATGACATTCATTTGTTTGCCTTCCTGACTGAACATCTTTCAGTAGAGTCTTCATTCATGACGATTCTTTGCTTTTTGTTTTCATTGCTACCACCCAAGCTTTAAGGACTTTTTACCTCAGTGTCATTATTAACCTGGTTGCTGGTGACAGTGACTAACTGATGGAATGCTTAGTATGTGCCAGGTGCTAATCTATGTGCTTTAACAACAAAATTATTTCATTTGATCCTCACAATAACCTGTGAAGCAATATTATCCCTGTTTTCCAAATGAGGAAACTGAGGCACAGGAGGTTTAGAAAGTTGCCCAAAGTCACCCAGCAATAAATGGCAGAGCTGAGATTCTGGGATTCATGCCCAGGCAATCTGACTCCAGAGCTCATGATCTTAACAGTGGTGCTCTAAGATGAATCTTTCTAAAGTGCCAATGTGATTAGATCCTTCCCATACTCACCTAAAATCTTCCCTGGTTCCTGGGTAAAGACAGGTCGGAGTCATTTATTTATATTCATTTATTGCTTGCTGTAGTCTAGGTACTATGCCTATTGCTGAGGATTCAGAGGTAAAAAAGGGTATTCTCTGTACTTACAGAGGTCAGTTTAGTAAAAGACAAAATCAAATTGCAGATACTGTGAGCTAATTGCAATCGATGAAAACTATGGCCCCTATAGGGGGCATGGTTAATTCTGAATGAGGGTTTGAAAGTT
Organism: Phoca vitulina; assembly: GCF_004348235.1. Lineage (NCBI taxonomy): Eukaryota > Metazoa > Chordata > Mammalia > Carnivora > Phocidae > Phoca > Phoca vitulina. Next base: position 568,996 of record NW_022589814.1, read on the forward strand.
GGGGGAGGCTTCACAGATTTGTGCTGAGCCTTGAAAGAGGGCCGGGAAGGATATAGTTCAGGTAGTGGACAAGGGTGTGGAGACCTAAAATGGCCAGCCATGAGATCTGAATGGATTATGACTGTAGGTTGGCAGGAGAGTTAAACACTGAGTGTGGATTTGTGGTTTCCAGACTTTTTTTTTGTTCATGCACCCCATCGATCAAAAGTTTTGAGAAGCAGCCTTACTATGGCCTACCAAAATTCTCTATCACACATAGTCTTATTTTTAAAATCCCAACAGAGTGAAAATGGTAGAATCTCAGTAGTAGGTATTTGCGTGCTCACTGCAAAATTTCAACTTTGCCATATGTTTGAAGTTTTTTGTAATATGATATTGGGGAAAAAATTCCCAACAGTCCTCTTCAGTCCTGAGAACTACCATTTGGGGAATATATAAATCTTATTCCCTATGCTAGATTGTAAACAAATTCTTTGATCCTTTCATATTCTCCATAATGTTTTGTATATTTTGGGTTTAGGATATGTTTTTTTTTCCCCTGAATGAATAGGTCAGTAATTCTAAGAGAGTGGGGGCGCCTGGATGGCTCAGTCGTTAAGCGTCTGCCTTCGGCTCAGGTCAGGATCCCAGGGTCCTGGGATCGAGCCCCGCATCAGGCTCCCTGCTCAGCGGGAGGTCTGCTTCTCCCTCTCCCACTCCCCCTGCTTGTGTTCCCTCTCTCCCTCTGTCTCTCTCTGTCAAATAAATAAATAAAATCTTAAAAAAAAAAAGTAATTCTAAGAGAGTGGATTGTAGGGTTAAAAAGTGTGTAGTGTGGCTCTTAATATAGTGGATTTAAGACTGGCTCCAAAATCACGTATGTAAAGTATCTGTAGTTGTTATCAGTGAATGAAGTTCTCTTTCCTGGTTCTGGTTGGTGATTTTTGTTGTTGGAGTGATGGAGAGCTTCCTGGTTTATAGTACAGACTTAAAAGGTATTGGTTAATAACTGATTGTGGTTTGCCTTTATAGAGGAATATTCCACTCTCTTGAAGATAGCAGTTTTTCACTTGGATGATCTGCATGGTTACCATTTCTTTCAACTGAACTGCTAAGTGCTTCAGAACAAAACCCACTACTTTATTTCTCCTCCCCTTGGTTTTGTTCTTCAGCCTAGGCCACAAAATTGGTCTTTATTCCTAATATCATTTTCATTTGTAATTGAGAAAATAAAGGTGGAGGGATTAAATAAAAGATAAATTGTTGGGTTGTCCGTTTAGCTTTAGACAACATAAGACTTCCCATGAAAAGATTCAGTGTATATTATTGGCGTGAACTTTGTCTTTTGGTTTCACTGGTATGTTCTGCAAACCTTTGTAAGTGGTAGTCGTTAATGGCAGGAAAATTAAGTAAACTGACCAGTTGCTAGCCTGATATCTTCCTAAGGGTCTCAAAAGTAGAGCAGCCAAAAGCAGTTTTAGATTGTAGTTTGGGAGATGACATGGGGTGGTTCTGGGAATGAATGCTTTGTTTTAATGGTTACTGTATATTAGAAAAAAAAGAGAACACATCAAACCCACCACTTCACAGTTACAATTCTTTAGAATGGGACCAATTAAAGAAAAATGAGTTGATTTAAAGAAAAGTGTTAAGCTGCAATGCTTGGATGTGGCAGAAATGTTGGTGGTACACGAACGATCAAAGTTTTGAAAAGTCTGACCAAGAGCTGATGTCATTTTATGCTTCCACAATGGCTGCTATGCTTCTGTATTATTTATTTACCCTCAGTCATAGACACATCCTGAAAAGTCAGTGACACTTTTTTTTTTTAAAGATTTTATTTATTCACTTGAGACACAGAGATACAGAGAGGGAGAGAGAGAGAGCATGAGCAGGGAGAGAGGCAGAGGGAGAGGGAGAAGCAGGCTCCCCGCTGAACCAGGAGCCTGATGTGGGGCTCGATCCCAGGACCCTGGGATCATGACCTGAGCCGAAGGCAGACACTTAACCATCTGAGCCACCCAGGCGCCCCAGTCAGTGACACTTCTAGGCGCTCTAATGGTAGGAAAAATGATTATAATAATAACTACTACTACTTCTTGAGCACCAAGTTGTACATAAAGTGCTTTTTAATATCTCATTTATTCCTCACAAGCTTGCAAGAATGCACAGTATTCTTCCCATTTAACAGTTGAATAACTGAGGTACAAAGAGGTGAAATGATTTTTCTTTGGTCTGTACACTGTTAAGTGCTGGATAAAAATTCTTGTTCTGGGTCTGTGTTGCTTAAAGCCCCTTTCCACAATTCCACCACACTATTTCCTTCTTTTTGTATATTCTTGTGTAAGATTGTGCACTTTTATTGGCCAGATAATATGCATAAATACATGAAGAAAAACAATAAGAAGTCAACTTGTTGAGCATGTAGTTTGTGCCAGCATTGCTAAATGTGCAATATTACCAATATAAAGCACATGTGTACGCTAAGTGCCAAGTGAATGAGTCATAGCAGTCTCTTTCTTTTTTGAATTTTCAGTCTCTCCCTCTCTGGTTTCTTGCACTTACAGCATAAACAAGTAACCTTTAAACAACAAAAACTTTGCCTTTACTTTGCTATTCCCTTAAGCCATTATCCTTATCCCATTCTTCCCTTTTAACCATTATTTATGAACAAAGAAGACTGTATTAATTCCCATTCCCTAGCCTATTGCCACTTAATAGCTGATGGCACCATTCTCAGGCTGCCACATCCATTTCCACTCTTATCCGTTTTTGGTCCTCTTTGAGATAATTGACACTATTGAGCCATCCTTTCCTTGAATTGCCTTCCTTCAATTTCATAATGCTGCTCACTTCTGGTTCTCTTTATAAGTGTCTAGTTCTTTCTCCTTTCCTAAGTTACTCCTGCTCCTTTGCCTGCTTCCTTAAGCCTTGGTGCTTTTAAGGCTTCTGTCCTAGTCCTATTCTATATTCATTTCCTGAGCAATCTTATCCATTATTATGGCTTTAAATACTAACTATATTCTGATGATTTCTATAGCTCTTTCTCTACCCCCAAGCTGTCTCATGAGCTTTTGACATACCTTTTCAGCTCTACTGCTCAATGTGTTATAGGTCACTTAACCTTAAAAATACTCAAGATGGAGCTTATTATTTTCCTCCAGAACTTGTTCTATTCCCAGTATTCTCTTTTTGTTTGAACGCTGTCTTTTTTCTATTTCCAGCCAGAGATGATGGAGTCTTTAATTCTTTACTCTCCTGTCACTTCCCGTATCTACTTGGTTACCTGGTCCTGTCACTTCTACCTCAGAAATGTCTCCTGAGTCCAGCCAGTTCCATCCCATTGCCTTATTCCAAGCTGCCATCATTTCTTATCTGAACCATGAAAATAGCTTAACTTTTTCCTTTACCATTTTCTGGACTATAGTCCCTCTTAAACATTGCTGTCAGGGATACCATCCTGAAGACCAAAGCTGACTTCGTTATGTGCCCAAAGATGCCCACTGGCTGCTTTTTGCCTACCCTCCCGAGTCCAGACTTCTCAGCATGGCAGACAGGGCCTTTTACAGTATGATTCCAAATTCTCTCCAGCCTTACTTGGTACTTAGCTCTGCCCACACCTGTTCCAACCATTGGAATGTCCCAACCATCCTGAACTTTTTAGTTTTCCTAGGCTTACAGTGTGCTCACCTAGTGCTTTGCCTATTTTACTCTCACTCTTGCAGAGCAAATTCCTGCATATTGCTCAAAAGTTATCACTATGAATCTTTCCCAGTCAACATCAATAATGTGCTGCCCAAGTGCTCTTTAATTACCTCTCATTTTTTCTCTTTCATGGTATTTTCATATCACATTTAGTTCTTTTTTTTCCATGCAGTACACTACATCCCCAGAACTTACTTACTTTATAACCTGAAGTTTGTATATAATTCTCTTTTAATTGAATTCCAAGAGGGCAGGGATTTGCTTCCAGGGCTTGACACATTGTATACAATAATGGTTGTTGGGAGAGAGAGATTGGTTGATTGACCATAGAGAGCTTTAAAGGTCAGATGAGGAAGAATTTAAAATCAGTGTTTTATAATGTTATATATTAATTCCATGTAAATCAACTTAAATTCCAAATGGAATTGCAAAACTCTGTTAAGTAAGTTTGGTAGCTGCTTAGCAATATATTTATAGAATAAATTCCCTCTTGGTGGTAGTAATAATAGCTACCACATGGGCTGGGTACCTTACATAGGTTCATTATACCATTTAATCCTCATAACCACCCCTCAGGATATGTATTAATCTCCCTTTTTTATGGCTAAAATAAAAACAGACTCAGCATAGCTACTGGCCTGAGGTTGCACTGCTAGAACATGGTTGAGCCAAGATACAAACCTAAATATATTTGACACCAGAATCCTTCATCTTTTAACATATTGTAAAACAGTATAGTTGCATTTTATTTATTTTTATTTTTTTGCATTTTAAATTAAACTTTTTCCAGAACATGTTTCTTACTTACATTTAGTTTGGAGTAGCGTAATGGCTAAGAGCACAGAACTTGGAACCAGATTGCCTGGGTTTAAATTCTTGTTCTTACATAAACTTAGGAAAGTTAGCCTCTCTGTGCCTCAGTTTCTTCATCTGGAAGAGGAGGGTGGTAATAATACCTGCATCACACATTTTGTTGTGAGTCTTAATGACTTAACATAAGTGCTTATAACATTACATGGCACACAGTAAATGCTATATAAATGCCAGCAACTATTACTTTGAACAAAGTATCTTGTATGCCAAGTTGGTTGAATATGGATCATTTTACCCTCATGCTTTAAGATTAACATGACATGGCATGCAGGGTCCTTCATGATCTGCCTGCCATTCTCTGGCCTCATTTCACCCCATTTGTCTTATCAGGACAGTGAATGGTTTTCAGTTCAAGTAACATTTTTTGAGCATCTACTTTGTGCCAGACCCTATATGCTAGGTACTATGAACAATGGAATTCATTCAACAAATATTTATTGGGCTCCTACTGTATGCCAGGCACAGTTCAAGATTGTGAAGATAAAGTAGTGAACAAAATGGATTTGTGATCTTATGAACTTTACCTTCTACTGGAGAGGACAGACAATAAACAAGATAAAAAGAATGCGTAGTATTTTAGGTGATATAGTAAGTGCTATGGAGGAAAATGAAGCAGGGAAATGAGATAAGGGAGTGTGGATGTCAGGGGGATAGTCTCACTCCCTCTCTCTCTCCAGGACCTTGTTGTCTGGTAGGGGAGACAAGTACGAAAATATAGCATGAGCCCTGAGGATCATTTCTCTGACCCTTGTCATAGGCCCAGGGACGTGGTCAATGGAAGTGGCAGAACCAAGATATGCATACCAGACACCAGAACCCTTGCCCTTTTACCTATACCATGAAGGAAATTACAAAGGTTATGGCAAGGATGGCAGACTGGTGGCCCATAGGCGCATGCATTTTTTTTAAAAGAACTTCATTGATTTTTATTGACCAGTAGTGTTTATCAGAATCTGAAATCAAACAGCAGGTTTGGACTGAATATTAAGGCATCATCTAGTTGGATGATTTTTCACTAACCTCTGTTATTTAACTTGCATTATATGAATACACTTCTTTTTTAAAAAATATGAATTTGTTGCCAGTATTTTAAAAATTGTGAAATGTTACAAAAAAGTCTGACTTTCCAACCACTTGTGAAATATCAGATCCTTTGGCAACATTGATTGCATCCTTTTGCTTAGCCACATGGTCTTCATTTATTGGAATCTCTGCCATTCCATGGTGTCTCCCTGACACAATGACCAAGTGCCTCTTGCCATTCTCTTGCCATTCGTGATTGCGATCTTCTAACAATGGCTCCCAATGATCCCCACCTCCTGGTATTCACACTCTTGTGTTATCTCCCCCCACCCTTGTGTATGTGCTGGACCTAGTGACTTGTTTCTTTTTATTTTTTTAAAGACTTTATTTATTTGAGACAGAAACAGGGCATGAGTGGGGTGGGGGGAGGGGCAGAGGGAGAAGGGGAAGCTGACTCCCGGCTGAGCAGGGAGCCCAATGTGGGGCTCAATCCCAGGACCCTGGGATCATGATCTGAGTCTAAGGCAGACGGTTAACCAACTAAGCCACCCACACGCCCCCCTAGTGACTTGTTTCTCATGAACAGACTACAACAAAGTGATCAGATGTCACTTTCAAGATTAGGTTATAAAAAACTGTGACTTCCATCTTGTTTGCACTCTCTTTTTCTCTCTCTGGCTCTTCTTGCTTGATCACTCTGATGAAGCAAGCTGCCATGTTGTGAGCTGCCCTATGGAGAGGCCCACATGACAAGAAACTGAGGGCAGCCTCCAACTAACAGCCAGTGAGGAACTGAGGCCCTCAGTCCAACAACCTGCAAGGAACTGAATCCTGCCAACAGCCAAGTGAGTGAGCTTGGAAGCGGATCCTTCCCCAGTTGAGCCTTGAGATGACTGCAGCCCCGGCTAATACCCAGATTGCAGCCTGAGCCAGAGGACCCAGTTAAGCCATGCCCATAGATACTATGAGATAATAAATGTTTTTTTAAGCCACTAAGTTTTTGGGGTAATTTGTTACATAGAAATAGATAATGAAAACACCATTGATTGTTGTACTTTTTTTATAGCAGTTTTGATAAGCATGAAATATTTCTTATGCTCCACATCTGTGAAAAGTGACAAAAAATTATAGAAGAAGGTCACATTTAAAAATCATAATTTTTTTTTAATTCAGTGACAAGGGATTGTTGTGCTCTAGTGAAAAGAGCGAATGAGTTGAAGTCCAAAGACTTGGATTCAGGTCACTAGTTGGATCTTGGGTAATTTATTATTTAATTTTGAAGACCTTCATTTATAAAATGGATAAGGAAGTAATACTGTGTTTCCCAGGACAGTCAAAAGAACTACTGGATATAATGTATGTGAAACATACTTGACATATGTGTTACTTCATATTAATTTCAGTCCCTCCTGTGTTTCCATAGTACTCTTTACGTATTTCCATTGGCTTGTACCATATATTGTGATTATCTGTTATATGCAGGTAACTTGATGGAAGGGACCATATTTTATTCATCTTTGCATCTCCTTACACAGTATTTGGACACATACCAAGTGTGCAAAAAACATTGGTTGACAGAATGAACGGTTGTTTTGTTAGATAACTAATGAGATTTTAAAAACACTAAAATATGCTTCCAATTCTTAACCAAGGTATCTTTCAACTTTGGGAAACTTCCTTTTGCCAATTTGTACATAGGCAGGCATGTCTATAAAGAGGACAATTTCTACAGATAAATCTTCATATAAGGTCACTGTGTAAGGCTTAAATTTGGTCTATTGAACAATTCTTAACACAGCCAAAGCATCTGAACCAGAACTATAAGAGTAGACTAATCCATCTTCTGGGCACTCTTATATCACAAAGAATACACTTAAGTCTACATACATCTTTGCCCTAAGGCAAGAAGCAATCATGGGGCTTGAGGCATCGTCTTTTCTCTCTCTCTCTCAAATCAAAAAGCTGGCAGTATCAACTGAAGAAGGTCACATATTCCGCTATATCTAAATAAATTATGTGTTGAAATACTGCAGTTTAAGACACATTTTAAAATAAACCATTGTAAGAAATATGACCAGTATAAAAATGAGGAGTGCTGAAACAAAAAGAATTTTTAAGAGGGCTTGGAATTTCAATAGGCTATGTTTTGGAATACAGACAGAACAAGTGATACTGCTATGAAATGCATTTATATAGTAAATGAAGAATTTGCCAGGGCTTGAAAGTCTTTTGTAGGTGGTGGTTTAAGAAAAGAGTGTCTGTTGAGTACAGCAGAAATTACATCATAAGCATTTGTAAAGATAGGAAATACTGTTGCTCAGGATGTTAAAGATTGGTAGATGAACACTTTTGGGACAAATTGGGTCAAGAAGCTATTTGTGAAGTTTTAGATTGCAGCTGGTTATAAGAGATCTAAACACTACCCAAATAGCTATACACTTAACTATGTGCCTAGCCAGTAGTTCTCAAAGTATGGTCCCTGACCAACAGTACAGTTCCAGGTCACCTGGAAACTTAGAAATGCAGATTCTTAGGCCCTAGTCCAGACCTACTGGATCAGAAACTGGATATGGGGCTTGTCAATCTGTTTTAACAAGCCCTCTAGCTGATTCTGATACACCCTAAAGTTTGAGAACAACTGCACCTAGATATAATTCATGTGATAAGAATTTTGGTGGAATCTAACTCTTTTGGACTTGGAGCCTGTGACAGGTACATTCAGAAATACCTGGGTTTTGTGTGTTGAGGAAACTCTTGAAATTTTTAGTATAGCTTGGTCAAAATTATGACTACAGATAGTGCTTCTGCAGTAGTGTTACTCTTGGGCTCAGAATACTTCAATTTGAAGCAGAAACACTTTATAAGGCCTTAAAGCTTTTCATTGTGTCACTGCTTAGGGATTCAGTTTTTGTGCAGAAATGTTCAAAATGAATCATGTCAGGATCTAGTGGTTAACGTTGTGGTTTACACCAAACACAGTTGAATACTTTGATTTATTAGATGCACGTTATAGAAATCTGACCTATTATATATAGATTGATTGGCTTAGTTGAGGCATGGTACCGAAGATACTGAAAAAAAAAAGACTTATTTGGCATCCAAAGGGCATTCGGTATATTAGCAAAGACTGAAATAAAATATTTGACCTGTTTAGTTGACACTGCAACTCATCTAGGCACTCTGAATAAAAGCAGTTTTATTCAAAAATAGCTTCACAAATGCATGGTTGTATTTGCTCATTCCTAGCAAAATTATGCCTTTGGGAAACTCATTTGGCATGTGATAAACTGGCTGACTTTACTGTGCTGAAATTGGTTTCCAAGAAATGAAAGTGATGGCCTGAACTACATCCCCAAAATTGCAGAATTTTCTGTTGCATTCCAGGAAAGGCTCTCTGGTATTATATTTTATGAAAAGGAACTAATATTGTTCAGTTAGCCTTTCTCAATGTTTATGGCGTGAAAGAAGAGCTACAATGGAGATACTGAATTACTGTGTGATGGTACTGAAAATGAAGCATGATATCATTGGAATACCAGAATTCTACAAATATCTTGGGAGTTGTTACCCTAAATATAAAAAAAGCACTGTGCAAAATGTCTGTTAAGAAATGCCTACATTTCTAAACAGCTGTTTTCCATTATGAAATAGGATAAAATTAATCATTTCCAATGAAAGGACCAAAAGCTAAATTCTTTACTGCACATCCTAACACAAAAATATAAGACCTAACATTGACCTCTTGGCACATAAGAAAGGCATCAGACCTCCTGTTCCAAGTTAAAGGAGAATAAATCACACACACAAATGTAATGATGAACTTTTTCTATTTTTGTATCAGGCTTTCTGATTTTTCAATCCTGAAAATTTGCTTTGGGCAGAACAGGTGCCTATACTGGTATCTACTTGTCTCAATGATTTCTAAGGACCTACAGAGAGTAGTACACACCATAGGCTTCATCTCTGCAAAATAAACAGACTTTAATTTATTTCATAACCACTTTTTCAGATCCTGCATGCAAGGTATTTTATATAAGTAATTTCTAAGTCTTTTTTTAATTTAAAGTGAATTAGCCAACTTATAGTACATCATTAGTTTCAGATGTAGTGTTCAGTAATTTATCAGTAGTAATTTCTAAGTCTTAAAATCAGGAATTTGCAAAATCTCGACTTTATAGATGAAGAAGCTAAGTGACTTGCCCATGACTTACCCATCACTGGGATTTAAGCATAGGTCCACTAGATGCTGAAATTCCTGCTGTATCTTCTGATGATAGAAGTTATTCTCAAAGTAGTCTCCAGCCCCCAAATGAACCACACCAGATTTTTAAAAATCTAATAGTAATTAATAGCCTAATAGTAATTAAGGTTACTAAAATTGGGTATTTGCAAATTAAAATTAGCACCTTTATAGCCTTTACTAAACACTGGATCAGTATTCTGTCTCCAACTTGATGGAGATATTTAATAGCAAAGACTCTACAATGCATGTGTATGTAGATGAGATTCCTACAGTCAGGAGAGAAGGCCACTTTGTTGATGTTGCCTTGAATTGGCTTTGGGTTTTTTTTATTGCTGCTATTCTTATTTTTGAGTTCTATATTCTTTAGCTTCATGACTATCAGTTTGGTCTCTTAATAGTTGTTGGGCTACACAGTGTGTAGTGATGAAAATTTGTTTCAGTAGTAGTTTTGGTCTGCATTTTTTCAGTAGTTAGACTCCAAGGCACAAAGGCCTTGCAGCTAAAATATAAACTGTCTATATTTCTATTGCTAAAGCAGACTTAAACATAATCCACCCCTCCCCTTGACTTTTCTTATAAAGTGAAATGAGACATTAAACTTTCCTCAGAGAGTTGTTTTCCCTTGAGTTTTATAAATAAGCGTTGCTTCCTCTAGAAAGCATTGCCCCATTGACTGGTTAGATGCCTTTCCTCTATGTTTCCATGGCACCCTATGGTTATAACTTCTTAACATGTATATTGAGTGTCTTACTGTGTGCTCTCTGCATCCTGGCACTTAGAAGGCCCTCAATTCATATTTGTTGTACTGAACAGTGAGCTAGCAATTAAAAGCTATAGGCAGTTGTTCAGAATCTCAACTCTTGGGACGCCTGGGTGGCTCAGTCGGTTAAGCGTCTGCCTTCGGCTCAGGTCGTGATCCCAGGGTCCTGGGATCGAGTCCCGCATCGGGCTCCCTGCTCCGCGGGGAGCCTGCTTCTCCCTCTGCCTCTGTCTCTCTCTCTCTCTCTGTCTCTCATGAATAAATAAATAAAATCTTAAAAAAAAAAAAAAAAAAAAAGAATCTCAACTCTTCCTTTTTTTAAAGTTCAAATGTGCTTCTTTTCTGAGTAGTTGTTTGGGTATGTTGTTTAAGCTCACCTAAATCATTTTAGTCTTCTGAAAAATTGCAAGGTTAACAAATAACTGAATCAGTTTGAGCCAGGGACTGGAAGTCATTCTGCTTACAGGTGGCAGCAGTCATCACACATGGAAATGGAGCCAGGGTACTCAGCTGTTCTGAGGGGTATTGTGGCTGGAAGACTTCTTCCTTGCCCTGGTCAGGATTTAATTGCCTTCAGTTAACTCTAGATGATATTTTGCTAAAAAATAAATTGCCATGCTGTGTGATATGTCTAGACATCACTGTTTCTTAAACTTGCCTCATTATGACAATCACCTGGGGTTCTTGAAAGTGGCTTAAGTGTTCATTGTTGGATGAATGAATAAAGAAAATATGGTGTATACATACAGTAGAATACTATTCAGCCTTAAAAAAGGAAATCCTGCCATTTGGGACAACAGGGATGAACCTGGAGGACGTTATACTAAGTGAAATAAGCCAGACGCAGAAGGACAAATACTCCAGGATAGAGCTTGTATGAGGAATCTAAAATTGTCTCTCATAGAAGCAGAGAGTAGAATGGTGGTGGCCAGGAACTGTCAGGAGGGAGTATTGGGGAAGTATTAGTCAAAGGGTACAAATTTTGATTATACAAGACAAATGAGTCCTAGAGATCTGCACAGCATAGTGCCCATGATTAACAATACTGTATTGGGTACTTAGAACTTTGCTAAGACAGTAGATCTTATTTTAAGTGCTTTTATCACAAAAAATAAGAGGGCAGGAGGAAACTTTTGGAGGTTATGGATATGTTTATGGCATAGACTGTGGTGATGATTCTTATCTCTAAACTCAAATTGTATACATTAATTATGTACAGCTTTTTGTATGTCAATCATACCTCAGTAAAATGGTTTAAAAAATATATTCCCAGCCTAGCCCTAGATCTACTTAATCATACTCCTCAGAGGAGAGGCTTGGAATAAGTATTACCTTCAGCGAATGGAGGTAAAAGGACTACAGGCATACCTCATTTTATTGCCCTTTGCTTTATTGCATTTCAGATACTGCTTTTACAAACTGGGGATTTCTGACAACCCTGCATCAAGTCTGTTGGTGCCATTTTTCCAACAGCATTTGCTCACTTCCTGTTTCTGTGTCACATTTTGGTAATCCTCACAATATTTCAGACTTTATCATTAATATATTTGCTATAGTGATCGGTAATCAGAGAGATCTTTGATGATACTATAGTCATTGTTTTGGGGCATCACAAACCTTGCCAATATAAGATGGCAAGCTTAATAAATGTTGTGTGTGTCCTGACTATTCCACTGACCACCCATTCAGCTTCCCTATTCCCTGAGACATAAGAATACTAAAATTAGGCCAGTTAATAACCCTACAATGGCCTCAGGTATTCAAGGGAAAGGAAGAGGCACTGCGTCTCACTTTGAATCAGAGGCTATAAATGATTGAGCTTAGTGAGGAAAACATTGAAAGCTGAGATAGGCCGAAAGCTAGGCCTCTTCTGCCCACAAGGTAGCCACATTGTGAATGCAAAGGAAAAGTTCTTGAAGGAAATTAAAAATGCTACTCTACTGAACACATGAATGATAAGTGAAACAGCCTTATTGCTGATATGGAGAAAGTTTGAGTGATCTGGATCAAGCCAGCTCCAACATTCCCTTAAGACAAAGCCTAATCCAGAGCAAGGCCCTAACTCTCCTTAATTCTAGGAAGCTACAGAAGAAAAGTTTGAAGCTAGCAGAGGTTGGTTCGTAACATTGAAGGAAAGAATCCATCTCCAGAACATAAAAGTGCATGGTAAAGCAGCAAGTGCTGGTTTGGAAGCTGTGGCAAGTCATCCAGAAGATCTAGGTAAGGTAATTCATGAAAGAGGCTACATTAGACAGGTTTTCCATGTAGGTTAAATAGCCTTCTATTGGAAAAAGATGCCATCTAGGACTTTCATAGCTAGAGAGGAGAAGTCAATGCCTGGTTTCAAATATACAAAGGACAGGCTAACTTGTTAGGGGCCAATGCAGCTGGTAACTTTAAGGTGAAGCCAGTGCTCATTTACCATTCTGAAAATCCTAGGGCCCTTAAGAATTATGCTAAATATACTCTGCCTGTGCTCTATAAATGGAAACACAAAGCCTGGATGACACCACATCTGTTTACAACATGGTTCACTGAGTATTTTAAGTTGAGACCTACTGCTCAGAAAAAGAATCCTTTCAAAATATGACTGCTCATTGACGGTGCACCTGGTTATCCAAGAGCTCTGATGGAGATATACATAAGATAAATGTTATTTTCATGCTTTCTAACACAGCACCCATTCTGCAGCCCATGAATCAAGGAGTAATTTCAATTTTCAAGTCTTGTTATTTAAGAAATTTTGTAAGGCTATAGCTGCCATAGATAGTGATTCCTCTGATGGATCTGGGCGGAGTAAACTGAAAATCTTCTGGAAAGACTTGACTATTCTAGATGCCATTAAGAACATTCATGATTCATGGGAAGAAGTCAACATATCAACATTATCGAGAGTTCAGAAGAAGTCGATCCCAACCCTCATGGATGATTTTGAGGTGTTCAAGACCAACAGCAGAAGTACTTGCGGACATGGTAGAAATAGCAGGAGAACTGGAATTGGAGGTGGAACCTGAAGGTGTGGCTGAATTGCCATGATCTCATGATAAAATTAACGGGTGAGGAGTTCCCTTTTATGGATGAGCAAAGAAAGTGGTTTCTTGAGATGGAATGTGCTCCTGGTGAAGATGCTGTGAAGAATGTTGCAATGATAAACAGTTTAGAATATGACATAAACTTAGTTGATAAGCAGTGGCAGGATTTGAGGGACTGACTCCACTTTTGAAAGAGATTTTACTGTGGGTAAAATGCTTTCAAATGGCACCAGGTGCTACAGAGAAATCATTCCTGAAAGGAAGAGTTAATTGATGGGGCAAACTTTATTATTGTCTTAAGAAATTGCCACAGCCACCCCAGCCTTCAGCATCCACCACCCTGATCAGCCAGCAGCCATCAACATCGAGGCAAAACCCTTCACCACCAAAATGATTATGACTTGTAGCTCAGATGATTGTTAGTATTTTTTAACAATAAAGTATTTTTATACTAACGTATGTACTTTTAGACATAATGCTATTGCACACTTAATAGACTACAGTATAGTGTAAACATAACTTTTATATGCACTGGGAAACCAAAAAATTCATTTGACTTGCCTTATTGAAATACTTGCTTTATTGCAGTGTTCTGGAACTGAACCCACAATATCTCTGAGGCATGCCTGTATTACTTTTCACCATACACCTTTCTGTATTCTTTGATTTCTTTTTTACCTGGAGTATGTTCTTTTATTCAGTTGTAATTTATCTTTTGAATTAAGTATTGCAATTCATGTTATAAAAATTCAAAAGGTACAAAAGGATATATGATAAAATCTCCCCTTCACCCCATCCCTAGTCACTAGATTATTTTCTCCAGAGTTGACTAGTATCAGTTAGTTGTGTATTATTCCAAAGTTATTATGCCTATGAGAGCAAATACTTATAAATACTTGCTATGCACACACCATAAATATACCTTTCAAAAAATGGTAGCATACTATACATAATTTGTACTTTGCTTTTTTATTTACTATATCATGCTGATTTTTCCATGTGAGTACATAAGAATTTTGTCCTTATTTTTTATGGTTCCACCCTATTCCATTGTATGTATATGTTATAACTTATATAACTAGTCTCTTATTGATGGGCAGTTAATTAGATTTTTTCCAGTTTTCAGCTGTTACAATAATGCTATAATGAATACTTGTACAGTTGCAGTGCTCTTGCTTATACCTAAGTACTTGCATTGTTCCAAGTACTTCACATATCTAAAAGATAAATCCATAGAAGCAAAATTACCGGGTCAAAAGGTATGTGCATTTTTAATTATGACAAATCTTGCCAAGTTTTTCTCCATAGAGATTGTACCATTTACATACCTACCTTCAATATTTGTGTGTGCCTGTTTCCCTTACCAGTATATTTGGTAATGTTATGGTTGAAATAACCATCTTTCAGTATTGTTTTAATTTTCACTTCTTATCACAAGTGAGTTTGATCATCTTATATGCTTACAATCAATTTGTTTTTCCTTTTTTTGTGAACTGTTTTCTTGTGTTGTTAGGTTTTTTTCTTTTCTGTTAGAGAAATTAGCCCTCTATACTATGAGTTGCAACTCTTTTTGCAGTTTGTCATTTGTCCTTTGTGTTTACTTACATTGGCTTTTCCCAAACAAATGTTTTATTTTTAGTCAAGAGGATTGATCTTCCTCTTTACTGTTCCTGGGTTTTCTCTTATACATAAACTTTCCCCACTCTGAAATTATATTTAAAAAATCCTCATGGAATCTTCTGTTATTTTTATGGTTATCCTAATTAAAATGTGAGGAATGGATCTATCTTATTCTCAAATAAATGTCCAGTTATCCCAACATAATCTGTAGAATAATCCATATTACCTTTGTAATTTAAAAAGTGAGTTATGGTTTTTGCAACAAATAAATGGCATTTAATAAAGGCAACTGTTATAAATTAAGATACTTAGGAGCCATATCAACCAAATGGAGCATGTGGACCCTATTTGGATCCTGATTTGAACAAACCAACTGTCGAAAGACATTTTTAAGGTAATCTTGGAAAATAGAGTAGGGACTGGATATTAAGATATTAAGAAACTTGTTAACTTCAGTGAAATGATAGTTTTGTTTGTTATTTTTAAACTCTTCATCTGTTACAGATAAAGAATGAAGTAGTATAGGTGATTTGATATCTGGAATTTGCTTGAAAGTATGCCAGAAATGACCAACAATCATATGAAAAGATGTTCAACATCACTAATTATCAGAGAAATGCAAATGAAAACAATGAGATATCACCTCATACTCATTAGGATGGCTACTATAAAAAAAGAACAGAAAAGAAGTGTTGGTGAGGTTGTGGAGATGTTAGAACCTTGTGCATTGTTGGTGGGAATATAAAATGGAGTAACCTCTATGGAAAACAATATGGAAGTTCTTTTTAAAAATTAAAAATGAAACTACTATGTGATTCAGCAGTTTCACTTCTGAGTATTTACCCAAAAGAACTGAAAACAGGATTTTGAAGAGATATTTTTACATCTGTGTTTATAGCAGTGCTAGTCATAATAGCCAAGAAGTGGAAGCAACCCATAAGTCCATTGATTAATAGAGGAAGAAACTGTGCTATGTACATAGAATGGAATATTAATTCAGCCTTAAAAAGGAAGGAAATCCTGTCACATACTACAATGTGAGTGAACCGCAAGGACATTATGTTAAGCGAAATAAGTCGGTCATAAAAAGACAAATACTGTATGATTCCACTTATATGAGGTATCTAAAGTAGTCAAATTCATAGAAAAGTGGAATGGTGGTTGCCAGGAGCTGGGGGAGAGGTGAAAATGGAGAGTTGTTTAATGGGTATAGAGTTTCAGATTTGTAAGATTAAAAAGTTCTGGAAATGTGTTTCACAACAATGTGATTAAACCTAACACTATTGAACTATACACTTAAAAATGGTTAAGATGGTAAATTTTATGTGGTTTTTTAGTCATGATTTAAAAAGTGCATTTAAAAATGCCAGAACAAAAGGGGTGCATAGTAGATGAAACAAGAATGACTCAACATTGATAATGGTTGAAACAGGATAATGATATCATAGGGGTTCATTAACGGTATTTCCTTTACCTTTGTGTATTTAAAATTTTCCATAATAAGTTTTACAAGTGAGGTTTAGGGAGCATAGGCTTTGTAGACAGAGCTGAATTTGAATTCTAGTTCCGGTTTTTAATATATATAATTTACATAATACCGTAAAATTTACCATTTTTAAAAAGATTTATTTAGAGAGAGAGAGCACATACATGTGAGTAGTGGGAGGGGCAGAGGGAGAGAAAGAATCCTTAAGCAAACTCCCCACTGAGTGCTCGATCCAGGACCCTGAGGTCATGACCTGAGCTGAAATCGAGAGTCGGCCGCTCAACTGACTGAGCCACTCAGGCACCCCAAAATTTACCATTTTTAAGTGTATAATTAACTTGTATTCACAGAGTTGTGCAACTATGATCATTGTCTAATTTTTAAAGCCCCAAAAGGAAACTCAGTACCTTCTAGCAGTCATTCTTCATTTCCCTTTTCCCCCAGTCCCTGGAAACCACTAATCTATTTTTTCCTCTCAATGGATTTTCCTATTCTGGAAAATTCATTTAAAAGGAATCGTGTAATATGTGGCCTTTTTGTCTGGCTTCTTGTACTCTATAGTGTTTTTAAGTTCATTTATGTTAGCATGAATCAGTACTTTATTCCTTTTTATAGCTAAATAATATTCCCTTGTATGGTTATACCACAGTTTAGCCATTTTTTCTGTTGATGGATATTTGGAATGCTCTATGGCCCTAAGCATGGCACCTTGCTTCTCTGAGCCTCAGTTTCCTCATCTGTAAGATGGGACTTATAACACCTACATGATCTGATTGTGATGAAGAGAGGGAAAGTACCATACCTAGCACTATGCCTGGTACAGATGGATGCTCAATGAGTGACTTGTATGAGAGGTATGCTGGAACAAACTATCACCAGGGGACAGCATAAAACTATACTCCTACTCTGACCCAATTGGAGTTCATCATAACTCTAGCTGTAAATATGTTGCAGTACAAAGTAAGGATATTTGGTTCCTTTGCTTTGAAACAAACATACACACGTTGCTTTGCTGTGTGCTTATCAGTGTCCCTCCCCTTGTGGATTTAATGTGTGACATGACTGTCTGCTGTGGCTAGTCTCTTTCCATAGCCTAGCAGAAGCTTAATGCATTGAAACTCCTGTCAGACTCCAGAAAACTACCATTATTTTGTAATTTAAATGAAAAAAAAATAGGTCAGTTGAGTTCCACAAAAATACTTAGGTCCATGGGTTCTAGAGCCAAAATCCAGTCTTTGTTCCTTCCGGCCATGCGACCTTAGGAATAGCAGTGTAAAAATGGGGATGATAATAATAATAGTTATGGCCTTATGTGATTGAATATTAAATGAGTTAATGAATGCAGAGTACTTGGAACGCTGCTTAGCACAGAGTATGTATTCAGTATCTGTTAACCATTATTATTCATATTATTATACCCCAGGTTTTATGTTGGAGCCAGGAATAGATAAATTAAGTCTCTGCAGTCAAGGAAGTTAGCGTGGTATAACCAGTATGCAGATTATTTCAGTATGCTCTAAGTGCAAGGATAGAGACATGCATAGGAAGGGCACTTAAGCATCTGCCTCTATTACATGAAAAACAGTGCTCTCCAGGAATAAGCCTGGTACAGTGGAAATTAGTGCATTCTGGAGTCAGAACAGCCTGGGTTTGAATCCTGTGTACACTCATTCATAATGCAGCTTTAGGGGCAGCCAACCTCTCATAGTCTTAGTTTTCCCGTTTCTAAAGTGGGGTGAAGTTTCTGACCTCTACCTGCTGGAAGTGCCCTATATGGGTGCTCTGTGGTCTAAGATGTTCCTAAGAAAGCAAGCAAGGATTTTTTTTTAAAGATTTATTTATTTATTTTATAGAGACAGTGGTGGGTACACGTGAGTTGGGGGAGGGAGAGACTCTTTAAGCAGCCTCCCCGCTGAGCACAGAGCCCAACCTGGGGCTCGATCTCACGACCCATGAGATCATGACCTGAGCCGAAACCAAGAGCCAGAGGCTTAACCAGCTGAGCCACCCAGACACCCACGAGCAAGGATTTTTTTAAAAGGTGTTAGATTAAAAAAAAAAAAGGAGTTAGATGAACTTAGATTCTGTTATTTAACCTTTCTGTGTCTATTTCTACATATAAGTTTTTTCATCCATATCTACCTTGCTCATGGTTGTTCTGACAATGAGATAATGTATGTAAAGTATATGTGGCATATAGAAGGTGTTGAGCAATAAATAATAGCTTTATTATCTTTCTAACAAAGATATCTTCTGTTATTGTGTGAAGTGGAAACTTAAGTAATATATACCATGTTAATTTCAGTATTCTCTTGAAATGCCTCATACCACAGTTTCATGAAAGGACTGGGCATTTCAATGAATACATAGATAATACTGTCTTTATAGTAGGAATAATCAAGTTTGAAGCTGGGGGAGACTTTTTTTTTTTTTTTGTAGAGTATTGTGTTCAGCCATGTGTGATCTTAAATTTCAACTATAAAATTTAGTTACTAACCTTCTGGATTTCTAACCAAATATAGCCAGTTTCTGTTGCATGACATGTTCCTCTTTTCTTCCCTCCTAGGTCTTTCAGAGCCTTGAAGACCACCATTTGGAAGTGGTGGCTTTTTTCAGGGAAAATGGCTTCCATGGCCTTCTTGCCCATGATTCCGAGTATGCTCTCTACAATATTCCTTCTTACTACAGTTCCCATGCTCTGAAGCTGAGCTGGAATGGGAAGAATCTCACTACCAATCAGTTCCTGATGCAGGAGGTGGCCAAGCAGCTGGGCTTGAAGCGGATGAATTTTCCCATATTTGCTGCGCTGCTAGGTAGGTATCCAAAGAACAGACTCCAGTGATTGGTAAAATTTCCTCTTCCAATGTTAAGACACGAAGACCAGAGCAATTTAGCCTATCATAATTGAATTTATCTTTTTAAAGTCCACATGCTAAACACTATGCTGGAGAAAACCCAGGAGGCTTTTGGACTTCTTACTAGAAACTCAGCATGTTTGTCTTAGGAATTTAATACAGGACATCCTTGAAAATTACTTCGATTTTTGTAAAACTTTTTTGTTACATTCCATAACTATTTGTGCAGAGTACTGTCTTAGGCCAAATGTTTTACTAGCCCCAGATAGCTTTGGTTCCCCATTCAGAGCATTAGCATTTCTTTCCTACGGTCTCAGTTTAGATGAAGAACACAAATTGTTATATGTGGTTTTTTTTTCTGTTGTGTGAACATTTTATTATGAAAATATCCAAACACACAGCAAAATTGAAAGAATTTGGTAGTGAAAATCCTATATATCATATATCTACCACCTGTATTCTGCCATTAACATTTTCCTATACTTGCTTTATCATTTATCTGTCCATTCTAGCCATTCATCAATTTATCTTTTAAAGATGAATTTAAAAGTAAATTGCAGAGAGCTGGTTATGGTTTTTTAAAGATTTATTTATTTGTTTGAGAGAGAGAGAAAACGCGAGTGGGGGGAGGGGCAGCGGGAGATGGAGAGAGAATCTTAAAGCAGACTTCTGCTAAACACGGAGCCTGACTCGGAGCTCGATCCCAGGACCCTGAGATCATGACCTGAGCTGAAACCAAGAGTTGGATGCTTAACCGACTGAGCCACCCAAGCACCCCGAGAGTTGATTATGTTTTCAGTTGGCTTTCCAAGTACTGACAGCATGAAGGTTAATATGTTGTCTCAGGTGTAACCTCTGCTTATAATCCCAAAGGATTTGAGTTTGGCTCATCTAATGGAGTCAGCACAAGTTTTAGAATTAGGCCTATGACAAATCACTGAAGTTACACCTCCCTGGTTTCATCTGTGAAATGGAATAGTATATCTCATTGTGTTACTGACAAAACTAAATGAAATGAGATATATAAAATGCCCAGCACTTACTAGGCAGTCAGTAATTGTGGCTGCTATTATAAAAGGCAGAATGACTAGGTGATAGATAATAGCATGGGCTTTGGAGCCTGCTTCTTATCCTGGTGGGGACACTTATTAACCAAGCTACTTTCGGCTAAGTCACCAAATTTGTTTGAGCCTCAGTTTCCCTATCTGTAAAATGGGAATAATAATACTACTAGGCATGGTTATTACAATAATAAAACATATAATGCATGTGATACATAGTAGGTAATCAACACATAGATACTATAGATATTACATTGAGAATCTACACCTATGTGAATTATTTGATTATTTTCTTCCCCAAAAGCCCTTTCATGGCCTGGAGGTTCTATGAAAACATTTGCACAGTCAATAAATGACAAATGTACTTTATAGGTAACCACATTCTCCCAGATGAGGACCTGGCTGCTTTTCACTGGAGCCTCTTGGGACCAGAACATCCCCTTGCATCACTTAAGGTAAAGTGCCCCATTTCCTGCCTGTACATCCATGCCTAGGGGATATCAGGTTTTTTTCATTGGAGTTTTGATAGAATAATTACCTTTCATTAGGCTTGAAATATTTCAAATACAAAAATTATAATTATGATCAATACCCTTAATATCTCTTTTAATTAAGTTTTTATTTTAATTCCAGTATAGTTAACATATAGTATTATATTACTTTGAGGTATACAGTATAGTGATTCAACAATTCCATGCATCAAGCACTCATCAAGACAAGGGCACTCCTTAATCACCATCACCTATTTAACCCATCCCCACACCCATCCCCGTCTCTGGTAACCATCAGTTCTCTACAGTTAAGAGTCTGTTTCTTGATTTGTCTCTCTCTTTTTTTCCGCTTTGTTCATTTTTTTCTTAAATTCCACATATGAGTGAAATCATATGGTATTTGTCTTTCTCTGACTGAATTATTTCACTTAGCATTATATTCTCTAGATCCATCCATGTCATTGCAAATGGCAAGATTTCATTCTTTTTTATTGGTGAATAATATTCCATTGTATATATGTACTACTTCTTCTTTATCCATTCATCTATCAATGGACACTTGGGCTGCTTCCATGTCTTGGCTATTGAAAATAATGCTGCCATAAACATAGGGGTGCATGTATCCCTTTGAATTAGTGCTTTTGTATTCTTTGTGTAAATACCCAGTAGTGCCATTACTGGATTGTAAGGCAGTTCTATTTTTAACTTTTTGAGGAAACTCCCGGCTGTTTTCCACAGTGCCTACACCACTTTGTATTCCCACCAACAGTGCATGAGGGTTACTTTTTCTCCACATCCTCGCCAGCACTTGTTGTTTTTTGTGTTTCTGATTTTAGCCATTCTGACAGGTGTGAGGTGGTGTCTCACTGTGGTTTTGATTTGCATTTCCCTGATGATGAGTGATGTTGAGCATCTTTTCATGTGTCTGTTGACCATCTGTATGTCTTCTTTGGAGAAATGTCTGTTCATGTCTTCTGCCCATTTTTTAATTGGATTATTTGTTTTTTGGGTGTTGAGTTATATCAGTTCTTTGTATATTTTGGATACTAACCCTTTATTGTATATGTCATTTGCAGATACCTTCTTCCATTCAGTAGGTTGCCTTTTCATTCTGTTGATTGTTTCCTTTGCTGCACAGAAGCTTTTTATTTTGTAGTCCCAATAGTTTATTTTTCCCTTTGTTTCCTTTGCTTCAGGAGTCATATCTAGAAAAATGTTGTTATAGCCATTGTCAAAGAGATTACTGCCTGTGCCCTCTTCAAGGACTTTTATGGTTTCAGGTTTCACATTTAAGTCTTTAATCCATCTTGAGTTTATTTTTGTGTATGGTGTAAGAAAGTGGACCAGTTTCATTCTTTTTCATGTAGCTGTCCAATTTTCCCAGCACCATTTGTTATAAAGACAATACCCTTAACATCTTAAGGATTCATACAAACCTATGAAGTGAGATACTAATACTCCAGTAAATGAAATAATGAGCAAAAGACTGAAGCAGCTCACAAAAGAAGAAATACAGTGGCCAATAGTATGACTAGATAGATGTTAAATCTCCCTAGTGATCACACATGCAAAATTTTTTTAAAAGATCTTTTTTTTTAAGATTTTATTCATTTATTTGACAGAGAGACACAGCAAGAGAGGGAACACAAGCAGGGGAGTGGGAGAGGGAGAAGCAGGCTTCCCGCCGAGCAGGGAGCCTGATGCGGGGCTTGATCCCGACCCGAGCCGAAGGCGGACGCTTAACAACTGAGCCACCCAGGTGCCCCCACACATGTAAATTAAATGATTTTTTTTAACCTAACAGTTCAGCAAATACTGAAAAATTAGTCTGCCTACTCCTGTCGAGTCTATGTTGAGACTGATAACTCTCATACGTTTCTGGTGGTAGTGTAAGTTGGTGAATATATAACTTTTCTCTAATTCTTTCACTCTGCTAGTTCATACTTTTTCTTCTCTCCTCAAGCCTCTAATACTCCCTCCTCCTTGCTCACTGTGAGCTCATGAGCTGGCTTCCTATTTCACTTAGTAAATGGAAGCATTTGAAACAGAACTTTACTGGCTCCTAGCCTTTCATCTTCTCACCTATGTGCATCTATGTGCCCACATTTTCTGCCTGCCTTGTGTTAACTGTGGAGTACCTGTCCATGTTCCTATCTAAGGCCAACCCCTCTACTTACATGCCAGATCACATCCCCTCTTGCTAACTGAAAGGCATCACTTTTGCAGTTCTTACTTCTTTCTCCTGCATCATCAATTTTCTCTCTTCATTGGATTTTTCCCATCAGATTTATAAGCATGCATCCATATTAAAAAATAAAGCAAATCCTGCTCTTGACCTTACTCCCTCCACCCAAGCTATTGTTCCATATTTCCTCTTCTCTTATAGCCCACATTTCTTCCTTCCCTTATAGCAAAGCCCTCTAGAGAGTCTTCTACACTTGAGCTGTTTATTATCCCTTTTCCCTATTCTCTCTGCAGTCTGTTTTGAAATTGTTTTTGACAAGCTCCAGATGTTCATAATTCTTGATGTTAATAAATCTAATGGCCAGTTCTCAGTTTTCATCTTACTTGACCAACAGCAGCATTTGACCCAGTGGCTCACTCCCTCTTTCTTAGAACATGTTCTTCACTTGGCTTTAAGGACACCACTCTCTTCTAGTTTCCTTCCTACCTTCACTGGCTGCAGCTACTGTTTCCTTTGTTGCTTCTTTGTCTTCTTTTCTACTTCTTATCTTTGGAGTGTCTCCGAATTCTGTCCTTGGTCCCTTCTGTCAGTTCTCCCTACACATTCTGCCTTAGTGATTGATATCATCCAGTCTCATGACTTTAAGTATCACCAGTCAATTGATGACTCCTAAACCTGTGTCTCTAGTTTTGACATCCCTCTTGAACTCCAGATTGTAATATCTAACAGCCTACTAAACATCTTAAGGAAGTGTATCTAAATGGAAACTCGTGATCTTTCCCCTAAATCTGTTCCTCCCAGAGCCTTCCCCATTTTTATTAAAGGCAATCCCATCCTTCTAGTTGTTCAGGCTAAAAACCATAGAGTCATCCTTGACTTCTCTCTCTCTTTCTCACACCCTACATTTCCTCTGCCAGCAAATACCATCAGTTCTCCCTCCAATATATGTCCACTTCTCACCATTTTCATTGCTACTACCCTGGTCAAGCCACCATTATTTCTTGCTTGGATTATTATAACAGCTTATTAACTGTTGGTCTTCTGTTTGCACTCTCCTCCCCTCCCCAAAACCTATTCTCAGTATAACAGTGAGAGTGGATCTTTTAAAAACTGATTCAGATCATGTTGCTTCTCTATTCAAAACCCGCCAGTGGCTCTTCATGTCACTCACTCAATCTTGACCATGGCCTGCAAAGTCCTGTACTGACTGGCGTCTGTTATAGTTATGATGTCATCTTTTCTTTTGTTTGTAGAACCTTTGTACTTATTATTCCCTCTACTTGGGATGCTTTTTCCTCCCACATAGCTTTGTACCTCCCTCTTAGAGGTTTTCTCAAATGTCATTTTCTCAGTGAGGCCTTTCCTGACCATCTTATTTAATATTACTTGCTTGTGCAGATGCATGCACACACTTGAATTCCCAAGGCCATCCTCTGCTTAGATTTTCTCCATAGCACTTATCTACATCTGGCACAGTATGCATTTTACTTATTTATTTTATTTGACTCCCCTCACCCTATCCTGACACACCTACCCCACAATTTAAGCTTCCATGGGGGCAGCGATCTTTCTCTGTCTTGTTCACTGCTGTATTCTTGATGCCTGTGACAGTACCTAGTTAATACACAGAAGGTGGTAAATACTTGTTAAAGGAATGAATGGTACAGCCTTTTGCCCAAACAATTTTATACAAAAAGTCTTTAAGAAGCTTATACCCTTTGACTGAGTAATTACAATTTTAGGAACCTTGTAATTAAATAATTGGAAAGTGAACAACAAATCATACCTACATTTTATCACGGCATGAAAAAAATACCTGTATTTAAAAAATTTTCAAGCATCATAAAAGTAGAGAAAATAATAGCATAGGCAGTCACTATTGTAACATCTTCTAGCTCCAACAGTTATCAAGATGTAGCCACACTTGCTGGGTTTTGTTATTGTTGTTTCTGTTGCTAATGTGTTTTAAAATAAATTCTGGACCTCAAGTCATTTTACTCCCACATTCTTCGATATGCATCTCTAAAACATATAGGCATTTTCATGCATGAGCACAATGCCATTATTACTTTTAACAAAATTAATGATAATTTCTTGGTATCATTTTAATATCTAGTCCATTTTAGGATCTTCCTGATTGTCCCCAAAAGGCTTTTTTGTGGTTAGTTCAAATTAGGATCCAAACATGGTCCACAAATTAAAACCTTATCTTTAATAGCAAAAAATTGGAAGCAGCCAAATGGTCTTATGAAAGAAAACTGATGAATTATGACAATGTCATCAACTAGTGGCTCTCTCTGTAGTAGGATTTATAAATGATATGATGTTATCTTTCTTTATACTGTTTGATCTTTTCCAAGTGTTCTATACTGAGAATTACAGGGGAAAATATTTTCAAAAAAAGATTTTACCTATCTCTCAGTGCGTTTACTGAATTTGAATTCTCTTACACCTACCTCACTCTTTCTCTTAGTGATCCATCACCACTGATGTCAGTGTACCTTGCTTATCTTAAATCTTCTAGGTCCGAGCTCATCAGCTGGTTCTTCCTCCCTGTGATGTGGTGATCAAGGCTGTTTCGGAGTATGTTAGTTCCATCAAAGACCCCTCAAACCTGGATGTCGTTGGAAAGGATGTTTTCAAACAGTCTCAGGTGAGCTAGCCTTCTCCTTCCTAAGAGTCGCCAGTTTTCTTACCTTCACTAGTACCACCAGCAGACCTGATTTTTTTTGTCTGTGCTACCTACCTTCTCTCCTCGTAGCTGCTTGTTTTCTCTGTGCTTACAGACCAGAGCTCCACAGTTTCCTTTGAAAACATTACTAGGCCTGGACTGAAAGGGTTCTTTAGCTTTTTCCCACTGATTATCAATGTTTTATAAGCTCATTCTGGAAAATTTAGAAAACAAAGTCACTTAAAATGTCATTACTCACAAACAGCTTGCTGTAGTTATCACTCTAGAATATGTCCTTCTACTCTTTTATTTACTTCAACGTATATTTTAATATAAAGAAGGTCTTGCTTAGTGGAGTTAATGGGTAATGAAAAAGACTACTTAAAGTTGGTCCACATAAAACAAAAATCAATACATCATTGTTAATAGTGAAAAATGGGCTCTACTGGGAATTTGTCTTGTGAAATAAAATTAAAAGTTAGGAAAATAAGTTAGTTTTATTTCTAATAATTTAATTTATACTTGCACTATGGGTTTTTCAGTTTATTTTTAAAATTAACATAAAGTAAAACTGACTTTTGTATATGTGTGTATATAGTTCTGTGAATTTTTAGCACATGTACAGATTATGTAACCACCATCACAATCAGGATCAGAACAGCTGAACCACCCCAGAAATCTCTCATGCTATCCCTTTGTAATCACACGCAAACATCGTTGTCTCTGGCAACTACCAGTCTGTTCTCTGTCACTACAGTTATATCGTTTAGAGAATAACATATGAATGGAATCATACAGTATGTAGTCTTTTAAGAATAGCATTTTTCATTCAACATAATGCCTTTGGGAATCTTCTAAGTTGTTTCATATTGCATCTATCAATAATTCATTCCTTTTTGTTGCCAAGTAGTATACATTGTGTGGATATACCACAGTATGTTTATTCTTTCACCCCTGGAAGATATTTGACTTGTTTCCAGTTTTTGGTGGTTTGAATAGAGTTGCTATAAACATTTGTGTACGGGGCTTTTTCTTATGAACATAAGTTTTCATTTCCTTGGTGTAAATACCTAGGAGTGGGATTTCTGGGTCATATGGTAAGTATATGTTTAACTTTAACTTTGTAAGACCCTGCCAAACCATTTTCCAGTGTGGCTGTTCCATTCCTCGTTAGCACTTGTTATTGTCAGTATTTTTTTATAGCCATTCTAAAAGGGGTATAGTGGTAGCTCTTCATAATTTTAATTTGCATTTCTCAAATGAGTAATGATGAACATTTTTTTCTTGTGCGTATTTGCCATTCATATACCCTCTTTGGTGAATAGTCTATTCATGAACAGTCTTTTGTCCATTTTTACTTGAGTTGTTTATTTACTCACTGTTGATTTTTGAGAGTTCTTTGTATATTCTTGCTTAAAGTCCTTTGTCAGATATCTGGTTTGTGCAAATATTTTCTCCCAGCCTATAGTTTATCTTTACATTCTTTTAACAGTGTCTTTTGCAAAGGAAAAGTTTTAAATTTTCATCTCTTATGGATCATGCTTTTGGTGTCATGTATAAAAATCCTTTGCCTAACTGCAGGCATGCTAATATTGTCCTGTTTTCTTGTAAAAATTATATACTTTTACATTTTACATTTAGAACAAATCATCCATTTTGAGTTCATTTTGTATAAAGTGTGTCAGGTATTTTGGTTTATATTTTGCATATTGATGTCCAGTTTTTCAACAGTTTGTTGAAAAGACTGTCTTCTCTCCATTGAATTGCTGTTTGTGTGGGTCTATTTCTGGACACTATTCTGTTCACTTGACCCATATGTCTATCTATGTGCAAATAGGACTCTGAATACTTTATGGTAAGTCAAAATAAGGTAGTGATCCCTACAATTTTCTTTTTCTTTTTCAAAATTATTTTGTCTGTTCTAGTTCCTTTGTCTCTCCATATATATACATTTTAGAATAATCTTTTCTATATCTACAAAAAATAATCCTGCTGGGATTTTAATGGGAATTCCTTATATTAAATATACAGTTGGACCTTTAACAACATAGGGGTTAGGGAAACCAACCCCCCCCCATGCAGTAAAAAATCCACATATAATTTTTAATTCCCCCAAAAACATAGCTACTAATAGCCTATTGTTGACTGAATGCATTACTGATAACATAAATTGTCGATTAACACATATTTTGTATGTTACATGTATTGTATACTGTATTCTTATAATCAAGTAAGCTAGAAAAAAGAAAATGTTATTAAGAAAATTACAAGGAAGAGAAAATACTTAAAGTACTGTATTGTATTTATGAAAAAAATTCACATATAAGTGGACCCACACAGCTCAAACCTAACACGTGTTGTTCAAGGGTCAACCGTATAGATGAATTTGAGTTTTCAAATCCAGTAATACAATATATCTCTCCATTTACTTAGTTCATCTTTGATTTTTTTCGTCAGCATTATATAGTTTTCAGCATACAACCCCATACATTTTTTCTTTTTTATTATTTTTTAAATTTAAATTCAATTAATTAACATATAATGTATTACTTGTTTCAGGGGTACAGGTCTGTGATTCATCAGTCTTATATAATACCCAGTGGTCATTACAACACATACCCTCCCCAATGTCCATTACCCCGTTACCCCATCCCCCACCCCATTCCCCTCCAGCAACCCACAGTTTGTTTCCCAAGATTAAAAGTCTCTTATGGTTTGTCTCCCTCTCTGGTTTCGTCTTGTTTCATTTTTAACTCATGATCCTCTGCCTTCTTTCTTCAATTCCACAAATCAGTAAGATCATATGATAATTGTCTTTCTCTGATTGACTTATTTCACTTAGCATAATACCCTCTAGTTCCATCCACGTCATTGCAAATGGCAAGATTTAAATTTTTTGATGGCTGCATAATATTCCATTGTATGTGTATGTGTGTGTGTGTATATATATGTATATACACACCACATCTTCTTTATCCATTCATCTGTTGATGAACATCTGGGCTCTTTCCATAGTTTGGCTATTGTGGACATTGCTGCTATAAACATTGGGGTGCACGTGCCCCTTCGGATCACTATATTTGTATCTTTGGGGTAAATACCCAGTAGTGCAATTGCTGGGCCATAGGGTAGCTCTATTTTCAACTTTTTGAGGAACCTCCATACTGTTTTCCAGAGTGGCTGCACCAGCTTGCATTCCCACCAACAGTGTAGGAGGGTTCCCTTTTCTCCGCATCCCCGCCAACATCTGTCGTTTCCTGACTTGTTAATTTTAGCCATTCTGACTGGTGTGAGGTGGTATCTCATTGAGGTTTTGATTTGGATTTCCCTGATGCTGAGCGATGTTGAGCACTTTTTCATGTGTCTGTTGGCCATTTGGATGTCTTCTTTGGAAAAATGTCTGTTCATTTCTTCTGCCCATTTCTTGATTGGATTATTTGTTCTTTGGGTGTTGAGTTTGATAAGTTCTTTATAGGTTTTGGATACTGGCCCTTTATCTGATATGTCATTTGCAAATATCTTCTCCCATTCTGTTGGTTGTCTTTTGGTTTTGTTGACTGTTTCCTTGCTGTGCAAAAGCTTTTTATCTTGATGAAGTCCCAATAGTTCATTTTTGCCTTTGTTTCCCTTGTCTTTGGAGATGTGTCCAGCAAGAAGTTGCTGCGGCTGAGGTCAAAGAGGTTGCTGCCTGTGTTCTCCTATAGGATTTTGATGGATTCCTCTCACATTGAGATCTTTCATCCATTTTGAATTTATTTTTGTGTATGGTATAAGCAAGTGGTCCGGTTTCATTCTTCTTTATGTTGCTGTCCAGTTTCCCCAACACCATTTGTGGAAGAGCCTGTCTTTTTCCCATTGATATTCTTTCCTGCTTTGTCAAAGATTAGTTGACCATAGAGTTGAGGGTCCATTTCTGGGCTCTCTATTCTGTTCCATTGATCTAGGTGTCTGTTTTTATGTCAGTACCATACTGTCTTGATGACTACAGCTTTGTAATAGAGCTTGAAGTCCAGAATTGTGATGCTACCAGCTTTGGTTTTCTTTTTCAACATTCCTTTGGCTATTTGGGGTATTTTCTAATTCCATACAAATTTTAGGATTATTCCAGTTTTGTGTAAAAAGTTGTTGGTATTTTGATAGGGATTGCACTGAATGTGTAGATTGCTCTAGGTAGCATAGACATTTTAATGATGTTTATTCGTTAAATATATATATTTATATATATATAATATATTTGAACATATATATTTATGTTTGAAACTCTCAAACATATATATATATCCGTTAAATATATAAATATTTGCTAAATTCCAGTATGAGTTCTAGCAATTTTGGGGTGGAGTCTTTTGGGTTTTCCACATAGAGGATCATGTCATCTGCAAAGAATGAGAGTTTAACTTCTTTGCCAAATCGGATGTCTTTTATTTCTTTGTGTTGTCTGATTGCTGAGGCTAGGACAAGTCCCATACATTTTTTAACATTTATTTAAGTATTTTATATTTGAGGCCCCTTTTTAAAGGATATTGTTTTGTTCATTTCAATTTCTAATTGTTCACTGCTACTGTATAAAAATATGATTGATTTTTGTGTGTTGACCTTTTATCCTACAACCTTTCTAAACTCACAAGGAGTTTTTTGGTAGATTTCTTGGTATTTTCTGGGTAGATGATCATACTGTCTGTGAATAAGGACAGTTTTATTTCTTTTCTAGTTTGTATGCCTTTTTTTTTTCCTTACTGCACCATCTAGGATTTTCAAACAATGGTGAATAGGAGTGATGAGAGAGGATCTTGTTCCCAATCTTTGGGAAGAGCATTCAGTCAGCATTAAGAATTACATTAGCTATCAGTTTTGTAGATGTACATTATCAGGTTGAGGAAGTTATGTTCCTAGTTTACAAAGAGTTCTTATCATTAAAGGATGGTGTATTTTGTCAAATGTATTTTTTTACATCTGCTGATAGGATCATGTGCTTTTTCTTCTTAGTCCATTGATTTTTGAATATTGAACCATCTTTGCATTCCCAGGATGTGGTCAAGGTATATTCTTCCTTTTTTATATTATTGGATTTGAATTACTAGTATTTCATTGAACATTTTTTCATTTATTTTCTTGGGAAATATTGGTCTGTAGTTTTTTTTGTGCTGTCTTTGTCTGGTTTGGTATTAGGGTAATGCTGGACTCAAAATGAGTTGGCAAGTGTTCTGTTTTTATTTGGAAGAGATTGTGTAGAATTGGTTTTTCCTCTTTAATTGTTTGGTAGAATTTACCAGTGATTTCTTGCAGAGATTACTTTGAATTTATGCTGTTTAGAGTTTTCTAAGCTTCTTGAATATCTAAGTATGTCTTTCACTAAATTTGAGAAGTTTTCAAGATAGTTTTTTCAAATAGTTTTTCTGTTCCATCTTTTCCTTTCCTTCCATGAGTAGGATGACACCAGTGTTAGACCTTTTGGTATTATCCTGTAGATCCTTGAGTCTCTGTATTTTCCAATAAAATTATATTTTTTGTCAATGATTTTCACACTCGATAATTTCTTTTGATTTATCATCAATTTCATTGACTCTTTCCTTGATCATCTGTATTCTGTTCTAGAGCCCATCCAATGAGGTTTTTTAAAGCTTTGGTTATGGTATTGTTTAGTTCTAAAATTTCCGTTTGGTTCTTCTTTACATATTATCTTTTTTTGCAGAGACTTTCCATCTTTCTCTTTGTTTCACAAGTGTTCCCCTTACTTCCAAGCACTTTTATAAAGCTGCTTTAACGTCTTTGTCAGATAATTCCAGTGTGTTTGTCATCTCAGCATTGAGATTCTTGATCTTGTTTCAGTATAATAGGGAATGTTGACAGTTTTGTTTTAGGAGACAATTGACCCGTTTAGGTTCAGACCACAAGTTCTTACCATCCTTCTGTGGGCTGTGGTTTCATTGTCAGTGCAATTTTCAAAGTCTTTGCAAACTTATTTGGCTCGATCCCATGTATATGCCACCCAGTCAGTATCCAGTCTGGGACTTGTTTGGTTGTATATCTCTTCAGTCTCAGAGTCTGTGGTCTGCTGTTTAGTGTTAGATCCACACATTCTGCTGCTCCCTCTCTGCCATCTCTTCAGTACTTCCTGGTTAATTGGGCCACCCTTTCTCAGTGTCTGGGTCCAAGCAGCGGAAGGATAGAAAGAGAGGAAAAGCATCAAAGGCTTACCCTACCCTACTGAGACCACTGCTTCTGTGATTGGAAAAGAAGGTTCCTGTTATTCCCCTGTTGCCACTGCTGCCACCATAGGTTTGTTTCAGGCTGGCACACATGATAACAGAAAAAAGGAAAAGAAAAAAAATTGCAGTGTTTCCATATACTTTCTTGAGTTTTCAAGAACCCCTTTCCCATTCTTCAAGCCAGAACTAAACTAAGGTTTCCCATGGCGCTCTCTGTCCACATCAATGTATGCTTCCAGATGTTAGGCTGTATTCTGTCCACACCAAGGGATACTGGAAGAAAAAGAAATGCTAAACTCACCCTTGATTCTGTGGTACTTTGAATTCTGGTCTTCTTCCCCAGTCCTCCTGCTACTGTTTACTTTTCAGAGTCTTCAAATAGCTGCTCCTCAGTTTTATAACTACCTTCCAGTGGGAATAAGGTAGTGTGTTTACTCCATCAACACTTCATTTTGGGAGCATAATTTTTCCTAACCAGTTATGTGATAGCACAGTCTAGCATCTATTACTTTACATCTAACTTTCTAGTGTAATTATAAAAAGGGTTGTTTTTCATAAAAAATGTACTTGAGGCTTTATTTTCTCAAAGGGCTTAGTTTCGTTCGATATTCAAATCATTGTTTTTCCAAGTGCCTTTCCTAACATCATCTTTCATAATTCTTTCTTCCACTTCCATAATTCTTTCTTCCAGACACTTCATTTTCCATGACTTCTAGCATGATGTACACAGTCCTCCATTATTTCCCTTGACTTAAGGAAATCCTAACCTTTATGATAGATTTTGCTCATTCACTTTGTTGATTTCCATTGTACGTTCAGCTGTTTGCATCAGACAATTAGGAAAACACTCACAAAGAAAGAAATTGACATAGTGGGTAGGGAAAGATGCTAGTGTTAAGTCGGAGATACTGTTTGGATAGAGAATAAACTTTCCTTCCCTTTTTTATTGTGGTAAAATATATATAACATAAAATTTACCATCTTAATCATTTTAAATGTATAGTTCAGTGGTATTAAATACATTCATAATGTTGTGTACCCATAACCATCATCTATCTCCATAACTCTTCATCTTGTAAAACTGAAACTCTATACCATTATATGATAACTTCCCATTTTCCCCTCCCTCCAGCCCTTGGCAAACACAATTCTATTTTCTTTCCCTATGACTTTTTAAAAGATTTTTATTTATTTATTTGACAGAGAGAGAGAACACAAGCAGAGAGAACAGCAGAGGGGGAGGGAGAAGCAGGCTCCCTGCTGAGCAGGGAGCCCAATGTGGGGCTCGATCCCAGGACCCTGAGATCATGACCTGAGCTGAAGGCAGATGCTCAACGGACTGAGCCACCCAGGCACCCCTCTTTCCCTATGATTTTGACCACTTTAGGTACCTCATCTAAATGGAATTATACAGTATTTGTCTTTCTGTGACTGACTTATTTAACTTAGCATAATGCCCTCAAGGTTCATCCTTGTTGTAGCACGTGCCAGAATTTCTTTCCTTTTTAAAACCAAATAATATTCCATCATATGTTGACAGAGGAAAAATTTTAAAAGTGTTCATCTGAGTGGTGAATATTTTTAACGTTACAGCTTTTGCTTGCCTTTATAGCTTTATGATCTTTGGACTCTGGATAATGACTATTCTTAATAACAAAGATCCCCCTTTTCACTAAACAATAAGAACAAAAAATTTTAAAAATAGGGTCTTTGCTATGAAATCCACCCTAAGTGTTTTATAGTGTTTCCTAGGCACCTTTGTATGTATGTTTTGATGTGGTAGTGATCTCAGTGTAAAAATTTTTAACCTGCTTTTTTCACTTAACATTACGTCTTAAACCAGTTCTCATTGTTGTTGTATAATTTTCATAAACATCATTTTTAGCAGTTGTAGAATTATGAGAGCTCTTCTAAACAAACATACAAAAACTGCTAGGTAATAACATCAAAGGGCAGTGTTCTACTCTGCTACCTATGGCCTCTGGGGATCTATAAAAGAAAAGGGTAGGACATTATTAAATATCATATATTAAATACTGAATATACTTCCACAGACAAGGTCCTATGCTAGACACTAAAATATAAATGTGAATAAACCCTTCTCTGTTCTTGGAGAACTTTAGGTTAAATGGGAGGCAGAAGCAAATAAGCACAACAAAGAAAAACCACAATAAATGTGTCACAGAAGGGAAGGTTTCGTAGAAGTCATACCCTTCAAGGAAGAGTAGATGTTTGTCAGGGCACAGAACAGTGGTACATTGAGGGAAGTACACATAACTCAGTATTTCAGGGGATTAGGTCATAGATCTTTACTCACTGATGTTAAATAGTTTACAAGTTAAGTGCAGAAAGCAAGTTGAAAAACAGTATAATAATATGATTCCATATATATGACAAAAGCAAAACCATATTGGTATACATACATAATGTGTATATGACAGGACATAGATCAAATTGATAACACTGGTCCCTTCTGTGGAGGGGAATAAGTACAGAGCTATAGATATTAAGGGAGACTGTGTATGCCTTATATCTTTTAGGAGATTGTTAGGTGTGTAATTAAATATAATATGGAAATAATAGTGAATATATAACTAATGGAACCTTGATACAGTGGAATATTATTTAACCAATAAGTCAGTAATTTGCATATATTCTTGAGATTTGGAATACTTGTTCAGTCAATTATATACTTAATAGATTTTTGAAAAAGCAGAGTGATTTTATTTCTAAGTGAGGCTGGAGGACCTTGTGATCTTGATTTCTCTGTTTGTGTGCCTGAATGTATACAAATAAAGACATCTGGAATGCTATATAGATCCCAGACAGTTAACAATTACAGGTTGTGAGAGAAAAGATTATAAATGTTTAAAATTTTACTTTTTTGGATTACATATTTTAATAATTTTTTATATATTTCTATAAGAAATGTTTCTTGCAGTTAGATGATTTTTTTGTATAAAGTACTCATCATTGGGGCTGTATGGTGAATTGGGCACTCTCATGCATTGATGATGAGAATATAACTTGAGACATCGGTTTTGGAAAGAGATTTACTGTCATGTGTCAGAAGTCCATGAATTTTAGACTTAAAGACACCTGCAGATTGAAAGCAAGGGGATGGAGAACCATCTATCACGCTAATGGACATCAAAAGAAAGCCGGAGTAGCTATATTCTATCAGACAAACTAGGTTTTAAAACAAAGACTAACAAGAGATGAAGAAGGGCATTATATCATAATTAAGGGGTCTATTCATCAAGAAGATCTACCAATTATAAATATTTATGCCCCCAACATGGGAGCACCAAATATACAAATCAATTAATAATAAACAGAAACCCATTGACAATAATACAGTAATAGCAGGAGACTTTAACACCCCACTTACAGCAATGGACAGATCATCTAAGCAGAAAAATCAACAAGGAAACGATGGCTTTGAATGACACCCTGGACCAGATGGACTTAACAGATACATTCAGAACATTTCATCCTAAAGCAGCAGAATACACATTCCTTTCGAGTGCACATGGAACATTCTCCAGAATGATTCACATACTGGGTCAAAAATCAGCCCTCAATAAGTACAAAAAGACTGAGATCATAACATGCATGTTTTTAGACCACAACATTATGAAACTTGAAGTCAACCACAAGAAAAAATTTGGAAAGACAGCAAATACAAGGAGGTTAAAGAACATCCTACTGAAGAATGAATGGGTTAACCAGGAATTAAAGAAGAAATTTAAAAATACATGGAAGCAAATTAAAACGGAAACAGGACAGTCCAAAACCTTTGGGATGCAGCAAAGGCAGTATTAAGAGGGAAGTAATGGCTATACAGTCCTACCTCAAGAAGCAAGAAAAGTCTCAAATACACAACCTAACCTTATACCTAAAGGAACTGGAGAAAGAACAGCAAATAAAGCCTGAATTCAGGAGAAGAAGGGAAATAATAAAGACTAGAGCAGAAATAACTATATAGAAACCAAAACAAAACAAAACAAAAAACCCATAGAACGGATTAACAAAACTAAGAGCTAGTTCTCTGGAAGAATTAACAAAATTGATAAACCCCTAGCCAGACTTATCAAAAAGAAAAGAGAAAGGACACAAGTAGATAAAATAATGATTGAAAGAGGAGAGATCACAACCAACACCACAGAAACACAGTTATAAAACAGACACATAGATCAGTGGAACAGAATAGAAAACCCAGAAATGGACCCTCAACTCTATGGTCAGCTAATCTTTGACAAAGCAGAAAAGAATATCCAATGGAAAAAAGACAGTCTCTTCAACAAATGGTGTTGGGAAAACTGGATAGCAACATACACGAGTATGAAACTGGATCACTTTCTTACACCATACACAAAAATAAATTCAAAATGGATGAAAGACCTCAGTGTGAGACAGGAATCCATCAAAATCCTAGAGAACACAGGCAGAAACCTCTTTGACCTCAGCAGAGGCAACTTCTTCCTAGACACATCTCCAGAAGCAAGGGAAACAAAAGCAAAAATGAACTATTGGGACTTATTCAAGATAAAAACTTCTGCACAGTGAAGGAAACAACCAACAAAACTAAAAGGCAACCTATGGAATAGGAGAAGATATTTGCCAACGACATATCTGATAAAGGGTTAGTATCCAATGAGATACTAATGAGAACTTATTAAACTCAACACCCCCCAAAGAAAATAATCCAGTTAAGAAATGGGAAGAAGACATGTATAGACACTTTTTCAAAGAAGGCATCCAGATGGCCAACAGACACAAGAAAAGATGCTCAACATCACTCATCATCAGGGAAATACAAATCAAAACCACAGTGAGATACCACCTGACACCTGTCAAAATGGCTAAAATTAACAACACAATAAACAACAGGTGTTGGTGAGGATGTGGAGAAGGGGGAACCCTCTTGCACTATTGGTGGGAATGCAAACTGGTCCAGCTACTACTCTGGAGAACAGTTTGGAGGTTCCTCAAAAACTTAAAAATAGAACTACCCTGCCATCCAGCAATTGCACTACTAGGTATTTACCCAAAGAATACAAAAGTACAGATTCAAAGGGGTACATGCTGTTTATAGCAGCATTATCAACAGTAGCCAAACTATAGAAAGAGCCCAAATGTCTTTAGGCTGATGAATGGATAAAGAAGATGTGATGTATGTATGTATACACACACACACACACACACACTAGAATATTACTCAGCCATCAAAAAGAATGAAATCTTGCCATTTGTGACAAAGTGGATAGAACTAGATTGTATTATGCTAAGTGAAATGTCAGTCAGAGAAAGACAATTACCATATGATCTCACTCATATGTGGAATTTAAGAAAAAAACAGGATCATTGGGGAAGGGGGAAAAGAAAACGGAGAGAGGAAAACAAGCCATGAGACTTTTTTAAAAAGATAGAATTTATTTATTTATTTTAGAGAGTGAGTGAGTGGGGGGAGGGGAGATGGGGAAGGAGAGGGACAAACAGACTCCCCATTGAGTGTGGAGCCCAGTGTGGGGCTTGATCTCATGACCCCGAGATTATGACCTTAGCCAAAGCCAAGAGTCAGATGCTCAACTGACTGAGCCACCCAGGTGCTCCTAAACCATAAGGGACTCTTAACTGTAGAGAACAAACTGGGGGTTGATGGAGTGAGGCATGTGGGGGATGGGCTAGATGGGTATGGGTATTAAAGAGGGCACTTTTGGGGCACCTGGGTGGCTCCGTCGTTAAGTGTCTGCCTTCGGCTCAGGTCATGATACCAGGGTCCTGGGATCGAGCCCTGCATCAGGCTCCCTCCTCCGTGGGAAGCCTGCTTCTCCCTCTACCACTCCCCCTGCTTGTGTTCCCTCTCTCTCTGTGTCTCTCTCTGTCAAATAAATAAATAAAGGCTTTTTAAAAAAATAAAGAGGGCACTTTTGATGAGCACTGGGTGTTGTATGTAAGTGATGAATCACTGAATTCTCTAGAAACCAATGTTGCATGGTATGTTAACTAACTAAAATTTAAATTTAAAAAATGTGTCTATGAAAATGACCATGTCCTTTGACCTAATATTTCCACTTCTAAGAATATTCCCTATGAAATAATCCAAGAAAGTTATATAAAATTATGCTTATCAAAGCATTTTTATAATGATAAAGTAGAAATGACTTTAATAGTTTATATTCCATTTGATGAAATATTAGGAAGTTCATAAAATTATATTTAATAGGACTTTAAAATTACATTGGAGAAGGTTTGATAAGGAAAAGCTCCTTTTCAGTCAGCCCTAACCCCTCAGAGATGACCAGTATTTTTACTTCTTTTGCCATAGATTAGTTTTGCTTCTACTTGAACTTTATATGTACTCTTTTGTGTCTCTCTTCTTTCACTCAGTATAAGGTGTTTGAGGTTTATCTATGTTGCGCTTTGTTCTTTTTATAACTGTATAGTATTCCATTGTAGGAATCGACCACAATTTACCCGTTCTTCTCTTGGTATACATTGGAGTTATTTGAGTT
The DNA here is from genome assembly GCF_004348235.1 of Phoca vitulina. Lineage (NCBI taxonomy): Eukaryota > Metazoa > Chordata > Mammalia > Carnivora > Phocidae > Phoca > Phoca vitulina. The sequence goes on from NW_022589814.1 coordinate 607,707, forward strand.
TGGGGCTATTATGAATAAAGTTGTTGTTAGCATTCTCATTCCTATCTTTTTGTGGACATATGTACTCATTTCTCCTGGGTAAATACTTGGAAGTAGGATTGCTGTGCCTTACGGTAAATATATGTTTAACTTTATAAGAAACTGCCAATCTGTTTCCCAAATTATACCAATATACACTCCCACCAGCAATGCACTGCAGTTCCAGTTATTCCATATCCTTACCAGTACCTGATGCTCATAATCTTTAATTTTAACCATTCTGGTGGATATATAGCGATGACACATTGTGGTTTTTGTATATGTTTAAGTGCTTTTTATTTTAGTGTTCATACCTTTTGAACCAATGATTCCACTTTGGGGACATTTTCCTAGGAACATAATCTGCAATCCAGAAAAAATTTATATGTACATACATGTTCTTTGCTGCATAACTTATAATAGCCGAATGTGAGAAATATCCTAAGTATCAAGTATTAGGCAAGTAGTTACATTTATGCTTAAGAAATATGGTCATTCAAAATTATAATACAAGAAGGATATGAAATTATATAGTATCAACTATAGAAAATATGTATATTAAAATAGACCGTATGTCAACAAAAGTTTATTTTAAAATACTGGAAGAAGGGGCTTCTGAGTGGCTTAGTCGGTTAAGTGTCTGACTCTTGATTTCAGCTCAGGTCATGATCTCAGGGTCTTGGGATTGAGCTCCGTGTCAGGCTCCCTGCTCAGTATGGAATCTGCTTGAGGATTCTCTCTCTCCTTCTGCCCCTCACCCTACTCACATGCTTGTGCTCTCTCTCTCTCTTTCCCCCGCTCTCTCTCTCAAATAAATAAATAAATAAATCTTTTTTAAAAATTTAAAAAATAAAATAAAATACTGGAAGAAAACAGACCAAAATATCTTCGGGTGATGGTAATATGTAATTTTTCCCCATCCTTATCTATTCTTTCTAATGATCATATGACCATTTTAGAATAGCACAAAATGTAAGTAAACTTTATTTATTTATTATTTTTAAGTTTGTTTTTTTTTTTTTTACATTTTATAATGCTTTCTCTCTACCTAATCTTTTCTGCGACATGAAAAATTGCTCTCTTGGGTTTCTTAAAATATGTTATTTCTCCTACTGTTTTGACTCTTCAATTATAAATTGCATGCAAAATACACTCTCATGTTGTTTCTTCTCCTGAACATCTGATGTTCCAATGTCCAGTCCAGGACAGAAGATAAAATAGAGCGATTCAAGAAAGCAGTTGAATACTATTCAGTCACAACCAAACTCTCTTCGCTGCCAGTGGGTCCCTCCTCCTTTCTAGGTAAGGATTCCATCTGATGCAGAGCTCCTCTATCCAAAGGGGAAACCCAGTCCCTCATGGGAACTCCTGGGCCAGAGTGAAATGACTTGTTGTATTGCACTCTTGTAGAAGTCATTCCTGTTTGGTGGATACACTCTTTTTGATTTTCATGTCAGAAGAGTGGTTTCAAACTTGTAGGTGGGGTCCAATGCCATTTCCTTAGCTTGGGCTTCTTCTGGCACTAACCTCCATTACAGCCTGGTGTATGTAAAATAGCCCTGTCTCTGGGTTCAGGCCTGAGTTTGAATTCCACCTCTGTTGCTTAATAGCTGTGTGATCTTAACTAGTCACATATGCATGTATGTTATGTGGCTTATGATACCTATTTTATACGATTTTTTAAAAAATAATTTCTGTAAGGTTCTTGGCATGGCACATAGCTGGTGTTCAATAAATTATAACTTATTAATAATTTTTCAAGCAATGTGGGGTTAGCAGAATGTAATATGGTAGAATTATTTGGATTGACTAAAGTATAGCCCTTTCTCTTGGCTTCAGGTTTTCGGAATAATCGGCTTGGAAATCCTCCCCTTCCACGAAATCAGATGGGCACTATTTCTGCTGGAAAGCCAATGGTAATATCTTTCAAGAGTCCCAAGACCATGTGTTAGCATTAGACTCAGGTTGCTTCCTGATTTTTATACTCTTGAGTTAAGAAGTTAAGGTAATTCAATGTTATCAGAATATCAAGGCTGTATATACCTATGTCACATTCTCAACTCGCGGCTGGCAGACTATGTAAAGAAAACATCCACATTAGTAACCACTAGGGCATTGTGAAGGTAGATTAGCTAATGTTGGAGAGTGGTTCTAGGAGACATGGATTGGTTCATTGTCCTGCCTCTGGAGGATTCTGTCCATATATCACTGTTAGAATAATTTCTTATTATTCTCAGTAGGTTCTTTATATCCCAACAATCCCTGCTGCTGGCATTACCCACTGTGTCACAACTTCTGAGGGAACCATTTTGGAGCCTATTCAAATGTTAAATAGCTTTTCTGTCTGTTTTATCCTTTAGTTTTCTCACCATGTGCCCCAGAAAATGAAATATCCACCACCATTCCCAATGGGACCCAACGCCTCTCTTCTCTTCTCTCCCCATGCTTTGGGGGAACCCCATGCTTTTTCTGAGGATCCCATGCTGCAGGACAGCCCCTTTGCCAATTGGGCTGTCTCTTATGACTCCTCTGCATCCCAGTTTCCCAATTACCTGACTTCCAAAGCCTCACCTCCTTTGGGACCAGACTCTTCTCACTCCTCTTCCTCTGATGGTGAGGAACCAAATGGAACCAGCTCTGAGTAAGTATCTGAATAGGCACTCAAGGGAACAGACTTCTGGTGCATCTGTATTTTTTTTGCTGGTAACCTTGGTTGGGTGTGGGGAAGTATATGTTTCTGGCTTTTCTCTGTAGCTCTTTACTCTTAAATGAAGTAGGTAAACTCTATGCTTAACTATTTCATACTCATATGGATTCTGTACAGGTGGTAATTTTCAGATTCCCAGACCCCTGAAGTAAAAGGATGCATAGCAGCTGGTTAGGGAAGCCCTAGGTATGGGTGTGCTACATTTCATGGCTGTCATTTCTCAATTTTTGAGAGGGATGGATTGAATGTAGAAAAAAATGAAAAGAATTTATAGAGTTGAAGTATTAGAACAGTTGAGTAGGCAGTTATATTGCTTAAGACAGGGTTCTGAGGATTAAAACAGTGGTATTTTATACTAGCTTATTTGTTCTTAGATTATTTCTCCAAGCAGATTCATCCTGGGAAACAGAGCTACTTTGAGGTTTCAGTTATAATTAGTTTCTTAGAATGTAAGCTGACTCTAGACATGGCCTCTTATAAGGTGTAGAGGAAATATATCAGGTCCAATACTTAGTGTCTTGACTTCCAGAGGGTTTGTAAAAATCCTTAGGATCAGAACATAAATCTTCAGTTGGAATTTCTTTTTTTTTTTCCTTTGAGTATACGCATATGTTTATATCTTTGGGGTTTTTTCCAACTGAATTATTTTATTATGTTATGTTAGTCACCATACAGTACATCATTAGTTTTTGATGTAGTGTTCAATGATTCGTTATTTGCATATAACACCCAGTGCTCATTACAACACGTGCCCTCCTTTATCCCTTCTACATGGTCTTTTGAAATTTTTAGTCACATCACAGAAACACTTCAGCAGCAGCCTGGATGGGAGGATCCAAATGGTGACAGAGGGTCCTGGGTACAGCCCATCGATGCTGGAGTTGCAGATACCAACCTGGGTGATGGAGAGCCCCACATCCCATCCCTGCTGTCTATGTCTACAAGGAACCACATGGACATCACCATTCCGCCCTTACCTCCAGTAGCTCCCGAAGTCTTGCGGGTTGCTGAGCACAGACACCGAAGGGGTCTTATGTACCCATATATCTATCATGTCCTCACTAAGGTAAGAGAGCACATCAGCACCTGCCTCCCTGCTTTTAACATTGTACTTCACACTTCCTAGAACCATAAGTTACCAGAGAAAATTCTAATTGTTATCTGAAGGGAGATAAAAGGAAACCAAGTATACTGGGGCCCCTCATTGCATGAAGGGCCTCAGGTGAAGTGAGACCAGCAGGAGATAGAACTTTATAATAAATGAGGCCCCAAGAAGAGAACTATAATTGTGAGATTTCTTTTTTTTTTTAAGATTTTATTTATTTGACAGAGAGAGACAGCGAGAGAGGGAACACAAGCAGGGAGAGTGGGACAGGGAGAAGCAGGCTTCCCTGCTGAGCAGGGAGCCTGATGCGGGGCTCGATCCCAGGACCCTGGTATTATAACCTGTGCCGAAGGCAGACGCTTAAGGACTGAGCCACCCAGGCGCCCCTAATTGTGAGATTTCAAAGAAGATCATGCACCATGTTGGTAGACTGTGGTCTAGGGCTAGACACAGTCTAAGAAAAGGCTTTATGCCCTTGTTCTTTACCTCTTCCTGTACTTCTCCAGAGCTGTTTCCTTCCTCCAGTCTTACCATACAAATCTATCCCCCAGCAAAATGTTTAAGATGTGACTTTCCCCATTTAGTCAGCTACAGTCAGTCATAGCAGAGACTCTAAAGATGGAGCATAGCTTTTAAGCTGGCTATGGTCATTTGGGCTTATTACAGCTTCTTTTTATTCTGAAACTGTTAAATACAAGTAGAAAATTTGGTAGCTTGGCTACAGAGGCCAAAGTTCATTACTGATTCTTCTCAGTTCAATTCCAAACCTTGAGGTAACTCATTTTGTTCTTTGTCCTGGACCATTTTTTTTTGTTAGGGTGAGATTAAGATCCCCGTATGTATTGAGGATGAGTGTAACATGGAGCTGCCTCCAGCTGCTCTCCTGTTCCGGTCAGCACGTCAGTATGTTTATGGGGTACTTTTCAGTCTGGCAGAAACACAGCGGAAAATGGAACGCCTGGCCATACGGCGGCGGCTACCTGTGGAAGGTGAGTTTAGTTCTAGCTTCAGCAGCTCTCTCAAAGCTTGGTATGGAACAAAAATGTCTGTGCAAGCACCTCATACTTTTGGCTGTGGAGCAGTCTTTGAGAAAATACATAATTTGCCAGAATACATATTGGTATGGGTAATGCATGAACTTAAGCCTCAGTTCTTTAATCATTAAGCATTCAGAGTAACTACTACTTGTAAGAACCATGCTGGACTTTGAGAATGTAGAGGTATATCTGACATAGTTTTTCCTCCTCAGTAAGGTTTTGTTTTGGATTTGATCCCTTAGAGAGTTGGAGCCATTGAGATGTTTTAAGCTGCAGAGTGACATGGTCAAATTAGTGTGTTCAAAAGAACCCTCTAGATTTCTGCTTCTGGGAAGATGGAGTATATACTTTTCCTTATTCCTCCTGCTAAATACAACTAACAGCCCAGGACATTATATATATAACAAGCACAAGACATTCTAAAAGGTGAAGAGAAGAAGGCAGACTGGCTAAGGACTTTGGGATCCAAGGAATAATGCAGTGGTGAGTTCCCTGGGTTTTCTTATTGCTGCATATATCCTAAACTAGGTGTGGGACAAGCCAGCAGCCCAGAAACACCCAACAGGTACAGACCAGTAAAAGCCCCAAGAAATGCCTTCTCACACTAGTCAAAGGCCCCAAAAGAAACAACCTAGCAACACAGAAAATTTTTAGATAATAACCACTCTACTCTAGCCAAATACCACAAAAAAACTGTGGCCCACTCTCACCCCTACTAGCAAAGGCCAGATAAATAACCTAGATTTCTATCCTTGCCAGACTGTAACAAGGGAGAGAGAGGAGCTGAGTGGGGAGCCAGGACTTTCAGTCCCACTGGGCAGTGATGAGACAGCATCTCCCTTCACTCACCGGAGTGGTGTCAGAAAATACCTGCTAAAACACAAGATTAAAATAAGATCCTTTTAAAATATTAAAGATCCTTTTAAAAGATTGAAATAAGAGTCTTTTAAAATAACATCCCAAATGTCCAGGTTTCAACTGAAAATCCTTCATCATACTAAGAACCAAAAAGATTTCAAACTGAGCTCTCAAACCAAGGAAAGAAAGTCAATAGGTGCCATCGTTGAGATGACACAGATGTTTGAATTACCTGACAAGGATTTCAAAGCAGTCATCATAAAAATGCTTTGACAAAGAATTCTGAACATGCATGATACAAATTAAAAATAGAAAGTCTTAGCAAAGAAACAGAAGATAGAAGAAATGGAAATTAAGAACTAAAAAATTCAAAAACAAATAAAATACTCAATAGGTGGGTTAAACAGCAAATTGGAGACAACAGAAGAAATAATCAGTGAATGTGGAGACAGGTCAATAGAAATTACCCAATCTGAATAATAGAAAATAGGCTGAAAAAATGGACAGGGATCAGTGAAACCAGACCAAAAGATCTAATATTTGTGTCATCACAGTTCCAGAAGGAGAGGAGGAAGAGGGTGGGACAGCAGATGTATTCAAATAAATAATGGCTCGAATATTACCAAATTTGGGAAAAAAACAAGCCTACAGATTCAGGAAGCTGAGTGAATTATAAACAGTATAAACCCAAAGAAATCCATGTGAAGATATATTGTGGCGAAACTTTTGAAAGCTCAAGGCAGAAAAATTATTGAAAGCAGCCAGAGAAAAGCAATGCTTTACCTATTGTGGCAAAATAATATGAATAACAGCTGATCCCTCATCAGAAGCCAGAGTCCAGAAGGAAGTTGCACAACATTTTCAAGGGCTGAAAGGGAAGAAACAAGTTAGAATTCTATATCAAACAAAAACATCCTCCAGGAATGAAGGAGAAATCAACATATTTTCAGATGATGGAAAACTAGGATAATTTTTCACAAGCAGAGCTACAGTAAAAGAAGGGCTAAAGGTATTCCTGTACACAAAAAGGAAATGATAAAAGGAGGAATCTTGGGAGGAGCTTGGGAATATGACAGAGTAGGAGGACCCTGAGCTCACCCCGTCCCATGTTTCCAACTAGATATCATCCGCATCCAAGTCAATAAACTAGAGAGCGATCTGAAGACTGGCAGAACAAACTCCACAAACAGTAGACAGATCTGTTCATACTTATTTCCGAGTATGTTGGGGGACTTCTGCAACAAGGAGCTGGCAGGTGCCATTTTCCATCCCCACCTGTCAGCGTAAGTACAGAGACACCTGCTGGAGGTGGGGCTGCACAGACACTTGGCACCTAACTCACTAGCAGTGCTCCATGCTCACGAGTTCTCCTGAGGACTTACCCACTCCAAGCTTGCTGGCCTTGGCCCTGGGCTCAGGGCAGTTTTTTTAAAAGATTTATTTATTTTAGAGAGAGACACACAGAGAGAGAAAGCACAAGAAAGAGGGGCAGAGGGAGAGGGAAAGAGAATCCCAAGCAGACTACGCGTTGAGCACAGAGCCTGATTCGGGGCTTGATCCCACCACCTGAGCTGAAACCAAGAGTTGGGCGCTTGCAGGGTGCCTGGGTGGCTCAGTCGGTTAAGCATCTGCTATCAGCTCAAGTCATAATCCCAGGGTCCTGGAATCGAGCCCCGCATCAGGCTGTCTGCTCGGCGGGGAGCCTGCTTCTCCCTCTCTCTGCCTGCCACTCCACTTGCTTGTGCTCTCTCTCTGTCAAATGAATAAATACAATCTTTAAAAAAAAAAAAAAGTTAGGGGCGCCTGGATGGCTCAGTCTGTTAAGCGTCTGCCTTTGGCTCAGATCATGACCGAGCCCCTCATCAGGCTCCCTGCTCAGTGGGGCACCTGCTTCTCCTTCTCCCCCTCCCCCTGCTTGTGCTCTCTCTCTCTCTCTCTCTCTGTCAAATAAATAAAATCTTTAAACATAAAAAAAATAAAATAAAGAGTAAAAAAGTAATAAAATATTAAAAAATAAAAAGAGTTGGGCATTTAACCGACTATACCACCTAAGCACCCCAGGGCAAGTTTTGTTAAAGCTAAGCAGGTGCCCCACCTAGCTACCAGGTGCACAGCATGCATGTCTGTCATACTGTGCTTAGCTGTGCACCCCTAGCCACGCTTGTGTACACATGCCCCCAGCTACCAGCATGTACCACACTGAGCAGCAGTCCTCCGGGCACCTTTGTGCATGTACCCAGCCGAGCACCCACAGGCACCATCTCCCACCATGCCCAGCTGTGCACCCCCAGCTGCTCTTGTGTGCCTGGCCACCCAGTGTGCAGCCTCCAGCCACTGCAGCACTAAAGGAGATCTGGCATAGGACTAGTGGCCCAGTGCACATTTTGCTAATACAACTGTCCTGTTTGCATTCCCTGGTGGGCATGCCCCACTCCCCCAGAGCTAGCCTGCCTGGGTCCCACTACCACCATAGAGAGCAAGCACAACCCACAACAGGCAGAGAGTCAGTGCTGATGACTACATAGAAAGGTAAAAGGACTCATAAACAATAGGAGGGCAAAAGCAACATGCATAGGATACTCTCCTGAAGTGCCAGGTTCTGGTGAACAGGGGGTTAACACTCCAGGACCTCTTCTTCATAAAGTCAATACTTTCAAGAGCAGAAGATGCAACTGACTTTCTTAACACAGAGAAATTGACACAGAGAGGCAGACAAAATGAGAAAACAGAGAAATTTATCCCAAATGAAAGAAAGGATAAGGCCACAGACAGAGATCTAAGCAAAACAGATATAAGTAACATGCTGGATAAAGACATTAAAGCAATGATCATAAAAATACTCACTGAACTTGAGAAAAGAGCAGAAGACATGAGTGAGACATTTAACACAGAGATAGGGAATAACATAGCAAAGATAAAGGGCGCAATCAATGACATGAGAAACACACTTGATGGAATGAACAGCAGGATAGAAGAAGCAGAGGAACATGTACATGGAAACAAATGAAAATGAATTAGTGACCTAGGAGACAGAGTAATGGAAAGTAATCAAGCTGAATAAAGGAGAGAGAAAAGAATTATGCAAAATGAGAATAGACTTAGGGAAGTCATTGACTCCATTAAATGTAATAACATTTATATTACAGGAGTCTCAGAAGAGAGAGAGGTGGTCAGAAAATTTATTTGAAGAAGTAACAGCTGAAAACTTCCCTAATCTGGGGAAGGAAACAGATACTCAGGTACAGGAGGCACAGAGAACCCCCAACAGAATCAACAAAAGCTGACCAACAGCAAGACATATTGTAATTAAATTTATAAAATATGGTGATAAAGAAAAAATTCTAAAAGTAGCAAGATAAAACAAGTCATTAACTTACAAGGGAAGAGTCATAAGGCTAGCAGGAGATTTTGCAACAGAAACTTTGCAAGCCAGGAGGGAATGGCATGATATATTCAAAGAGCTGAATGGGAGAAATCAGCAGCCAAGAATACTCTATCCAGCAAGGCTATCATTCAGAATAGAAGGAGACATAAAGAGTTCCCCAGACAAACAAACCTAAAGGAGTTCATGACCACTAAACCAGCCCTACAAGAAATATTAAAAGGGACACTTTGAGTGGAAAGGAGAGACCAAAAGTGACAATATAGAGGTAGGAAACACAAAAACAGTAAAAATGAATATTTCTGTAAAAAATCAGTCAAGGAACTCACAAAAAGGGACATACAATATAATAACATATACCTAAAATGTGGGAAGGAGAGGAGAAAACAATGGTTCAAACATAAACGACCATCAACTTAATATAGACTGCTTTATGCAGAAGAGGTTATGTACAAGCCTAATAGCAATCATATGTCAAAAACCACTAATAAATATGCAAAAAATTAAGAGAAAGAAATCAAATATAGTACTAAAGAAAATCAGCAAAACATGAAAGACAGAAAGACAGGAAAGAATCAGAGAAAATCTTTAGAAACATGCAGAAAACATAATAAAATGGCAATAAATACATATTTATTAATAATTACTTTGAATGTAAATGGAATAAATGTTCCAATCAAAAGACATAGGGTGGCAGAATGGATTAAAAAAAAAACAAGACCCATCTGTATGCTACCTACAAGAGACACATTTTAGACCTAAAGACACCTGCACATTTAAAGTGAGAAGATGGAGAAATGTCTATCATGCAAATGGATGTAAAAACAAAGCCAGAGTACCAATACGTGTATCAGGCAAAATAGACATTAAAAGAAAGACTGCAACAAGGGACAAAGGAGGGCACTATATAACAATAAAGGGGACAGTACAACAAAAAGATGTAACAATTGTGAATATTTAGGCACCTAAGAGCACCTAAATACATAAAACAGTTAATAACAAATATAAAGGAACTAATTGATAATAATACAATAATAGTAGTGGAGTTTAACACCCCAATTATGTCAATGGATAGATCATCTAAACAGAACATCAACAAGGAAACAATGGCGTTTAATGACACACTGGAACAGATGAATTTAAAAGATGTATTCAGAACATTCCATCCTGAAACAACAGAATAGACATTCTTTTTAAGTGCAAAAAGAACATTCTCCAGAATAGATCACATATTAGGCCACAGTACAAGTCTCAAAAAGTTCAAGAAGATAAAAATCATACCTTGCGTATTTTCTGACCACAACAGAAAGCGATGAAAACTAGGAAACTAGAAGTCAACCATAAAAAAAAAAATCTGGAAAGACCACAAATACATGGAGGTTAAATAACATGCTACTAAACAATGACTGGCTCAACCAGGAAATCAAAGAAGCAGCAAAATGTACACAGAAACAAATAAAAATGAAAACACAATGGTCCAAAACCTCTGGTATGCAGCAAAAGCAGTACTAAGAGGCAAGTTTATAGCAATACAGGTCTGCCTCAAAATACAAGAAAAATCTCAAATAACCTAACCTTACACCTAAAGGAGCTAGAAGAAGAAGAGAAAACCTAAAACTAGCAGAAGGAAAGAAATAATAAACATTAGAGCAGAAATAAATGATATACAAAGTAAAAAACATTAGAACCAATCAATGAAACCAGGAGGTGGTTCCTTGCAAAAATCAGTAAAATTGATAAATCTCTAGCTAGACTTTCAAGAAAAAAAGAGAAGGACTCAAATAAATAAGATCACAAATGAGAGAGGAGAAATAACAACCAATACCACAGATATACATACAAACAATCGTAAGAGAATATTATGAAAAACTATATGCAACAAATTGGACAGCCTAGAAGAAATGGGTAAATTCTTAGAAACACATAAACCACCAAAACAGAAACAGGAAGAAATAGGAAATTTGAACAAACCAATAAGCAGCAAAGAAATTGATTCAGTAATGGAAAAACTCCCAACAAACAGAAGTCCAGGACCAGGTGGCTTCATAGGCAAATTCTACCAAACACTTCAAGAAGAGTTAATACCTATTCTTCTCAAACTATTCCAGAAAATAGAAAAGGAAAGAAAATTTCCAAATTCATTCTATGACTCCAGCATTACCTTTATACCAAAACTAGTTAAAGACACCACTAGAAAAGAGAACTACAGACCAATATCTCTCATGAATATAGATATAAAAATCCTCAACAAAATACTAGCACACCAAGTCCAACAACATTAAAAAAATCATTCAACATGATACAGCACATCAGTAGGAGAAAGGACAAGAACCACATGATCATTTCAATAGATGCTGAAAAAGCATTTAACAAAGTACAACATCCATTTATGATAAAAACCCTCAACAAAATAGGTTTAGAGGAAATGTACCTCAATATAATAAAGGCCATCTATGAAAAACCCACAGGAAACATCATCCTTAATAGGGATGAACTGAGAGCTTTTCCCCTAAGGTCAATAACAAGACAAGGATGTCCACTCTCACCACTTTTATTTAACATAGTACTGGAATTTCTAGCCACAGCAATCAGACAACAAAAAGAAATAAAAGGAATCCAGATCGGTAAGAAAGAAGTAAAACTCTATTTGTAGATGACATGATACTATATGTAGGAAAACCTAAAGACCACCAAAAAACGGCTAGAACTGATAAAGAAATTCAGTAAAGTCGCAGGAATCAAAATCAATGTACAGAAATCTGTTGCATTTTATACACCAATAATGAAGCAGCAGAAAGAGAAATTTTAAAAATTCCATTTGTAATTGCACCCAAAATAATGATACATAGGAATAAAGTTAACCAAAGAGGTGAAAGATCTTTGCTGTCAAAACTATAAAACACTGATGAACTAAATTGAAGATGTCATACAGAGATAGAAAGACATTCCATGCTCCTGGATTGAAAAAACAAATATTGTTAAAATGTTCTGTACTACCCAAAGCAGTCTACATAGTTAATGCAATCCCTATCCAAATACAACAGCATTTTTCACAGAGCTAGAACAAGCAATCCTAAAATGTGTATGTAACCACCAAAGAACCCAAATAGCCAAAGCAACCTTGAAAAAGAAAAGCAAAGCTGGAGGCATCACAATTCCAGACTTCAAGTTATATTACAAAGCTGTAGTAAATCAAAATAGTATGGTACTGGCACAAAAATAGACACATAGATCAATGGAACAGAATAGAAAATGCAGAAATAAACCCACAATTATGTGGTCAATTAGTCTTCAACAGAGCAGGAAAGCATATCCAGTAGGAAAAAGACAGTCTCTTCAAACAAGTGCTGCTGGGAAAACTGGACAGCGACATTGAAAAGAATGGTCCACTTACAGCATACACAAAATAAATTCAAAATGGATTAAAGACCTAAATGTGAGATGAGAAGTCAGGAAAATCCTAGAAGAGAACACAGGCAGTAACTTCTTTGACATTAGCTGTAGTAACTTTTTTCTAGATAGGTTTCCCAAGGCAAGGGAAACAAAAGCAAAAAGAAACTATTGGAACTGCATCAACATAAAAAGCTTCTGTACCGCAAAGGAAACAATCAAGAAAACTAAAAGGCAACCTCCAGAATGGGAGAAGATATTTGCAAATTACATATCCACTAAAAGGCTAGTATCCAAAATATATAAAGGACTTATAAAACTCAAAGCAATAACCCAATAAAAAAATGGGCAGAAGACATGAACAGACATTTCTCCAAAGAAGACATCTAGGTAGCCAACAGGTACATGAAAAGATGCTCAACATCACTCATCATCAGAGAAATGTATATCAAAACTACAATGAGATAATACCTCACACCTGTCAGAACGGCTAAAATCAAAAACACAAGAAACAACAGGTGTTGGTGAGGATGTAGAGAAAGGGGAACACTCTTGCAGTGTTGGTGAGAATGCAAAGTTGTACAGCCACTGTGCAAAACAGTGTGGAGGTTCCTCAAAAATTTAAGCCTGGAACTACTTTATGATCCAGTAATTGCACTACTGGGTATTTACCCAAACAGAGACACTAATTCAAAGGGATACATGCACCCCTGTGTTTATAGCAGTATTATTTATAATAGCCATGATATGGAAGCAGCCCAAGTGTCCATCAATTGATGGATAGATAAAGATGTGGTATGTGTATGGAATATAATGGAATATTGTATTGGAATATATAATGGAATGTTATTAAGCCCTAATAATAATGAAATCTTGCCATTTGCAATAATATTGGTGGAGGTAGAGGGTATAATGCTCAGCAAAATAAGTCAGAGAAAGACAAATACCATATGATTTCACTCAAGTGTGGAATTTAAGAAACAAAACAAACAAGCAAAGGAAAAAAAAAGAGAGATAATCAAAGCAAGAAACAGACTTTAAATCATAGAGAACAAACTCATGGTTACCGGATGGTAGGGAGTAGGGGGATGGGGAAGGAAATCAAGGAGTACACATGTCATGATGAGCACAGGGTGGTGTATGAAAGTGTTGAATCACTGTATTATACACCTGAAACTAATAACACTGTATGTTAGCTAACTAGAATTAAAGCAAAACTTAAAGAAGGAATCTTGCAACATCAGGAAGGAAGGAAAGACAATGGAGGTAACTTCAAATATGTAGGTAAAAACAATAGACTTTGCTTTTCTTGAGTTTTCTAAATTATGTTTCACAGTTGAAGCAAAAGTGTCACTGCTTAATTTGGTTCTTGGTGTCTATAGGGAAAATATGTAAGACAATTCTAAGTGGGGAAGATTAAAGGGATGTAACCGGTGAGGTTTCTATACTTGAACCGGTAAAATGTCAACACCAGTAGACTGTGGTAACTTATGTGTACATAATGCAATGCCTAGAAAATGCACTAGAAAAGGTGTACACAGAAATACTCAAAAACACTATAGATAAATCAACATGAAATTCTAAAATAAGTTCATGTAACCTATAGGAAGGGAAGAGGAAGAAAGCAGAGATATGAAAAACAGAGAGAACAAACCAAAAAAAATGATAGACTTAAGCCCTAACATATCAATAATTACATTAAATGTAGTGGTCTAATTACACCAATTAAAATACAGTCATTGACAGACTAGATAAAAATCATGACCCAATTATATGTTGTCTCCAAAAATTCACTTCAAAGATAAATGATATGTATGTTGAAAGTAGAATGATGGAATATTATATACCATGAAAACATTAATCAAAAGAAATTAGGAATGGCTGTATTAATACCACATAAAGTAGGCTTAAGAGTAAAGCAAATTGCCAGGGAGAGAGAGGGATATTATATACTGGTAAAAGGGTCAATATACCAAGAAGACTAGCAATCCTAAATGTGTATTACCAAATCACGGAGCCACAAAATATGTGATGGAAGAACTGAGAAACTGGGTGCCTGGGTGACTCAGTCATTAAGCGTCTGCCTTCCGCTCAGGTCATGATCCCAGGGTCCTGGGATCGAGCCCCACATTGGGCTCCCTGCTCGGCAGGAAGCCTGCTTCTCCCTCTCCCACTCCCCCTGCTTGCGTTCCCTCTCTCGCTCTCTCTATCAAATAAATAAAATATTAAAAAAACCAAACAAACAAAAAAGAACTGAGAAACTTAGAAAGAGACAAATCCACAATTATAATCAGAGACTTCAACTACCCTTTCAATAATGAGTAGAACAACTAGACAGAAAATCATCAGGAATATAGAACTCAACAATACCATCAATGAATAGGATCTAATTGACTCTTAATAGAACATGCAACAGGGGCACCTGGGTGGCTCAGTTGTTAAGTGTCTGCCTTCGGCTCAGGTCATCATCCCAGGGTCCTGGGATCACGCCCCGCATCGGGCTCCCTGCTCGGCGGGAAGCCTGCTTCTCCCTCTCCCACTCCCCCTGCTTGTGTTCCCTCTCTCGCTGTGTCTCTCTCTGTCAAATAAATAAAAAATCTTTAAAAAAAAAATAGTACATGCAACAAGAGCAAAGTATATGTTCTTTTCACATGCCCACAGAACATATACATGATAGATTATATCCTGGACCATAAAACAAAACTCAATAAATTTAAGAGAATTAAAATTATACAGAGTATATTCTCAGACCACTATGGAATCAAACTAGAAATCAACAACAGAAAGATAATAGGAAAATCAATAAATACTTGGAAAATAACAAAGCACTGCACTTTTATACAATCCATGGGTCAAAGAGCAAGTCTCAAGAGAAAGAAAGAAATACATGGAACTAAATGAAAATAAAAATACAGTATATTAGAGTCTGAAATGGAGCTAAATTGCTGAGAAGGAAATTTATAGTACTAAATGCTCAAATTAGAAAAGGGGAAACATTTCTAATCTGTCGTCTGAATTTTCACCTCAAGAAACAAGAAGAGGTGAAAGCTAAACCTGCAGCAAACCAAAGTGAAGAATTAATAATAAAGAGCAAAAATCAGTGAAATTGAAAACAGAAAAATAACAGAGTAATTAATGAAACAAAAACCTGGTTCTTTGCAAAGAACAATAAAATTGACAAACTTCTAGAAAGTCTGCAAAGAAGAAAATAGGGAATACACAGACTACTAATATCAACAATGAGGCAGGGAATAACACCATAGTACCTACAGATATCCAAAGGATTATATGGGAATACTGTAAACAACTCCACACATAAATTTGACAACTTAAACAAAATGGGTCAATTTCTCAAAATTACAAACTACCACAACACACCTAATATGAAATAGATAACTTGAATAGCCCTGTAAATATTAATTAAATTTTCCCAAAAAAGAAATCTGACTGAATTGGTTTCACTGGAGAATTCTACCAGATTTTTAACAAATTATTTTCAAACCCATATGTTGTACAACTGAAACTAATATAACATTGTATGTCAATTATATTTCAATAATAAATTTTTAAAAAATTTTAATGTAATCTCTATACCCAACATGGGGCTCAAACTCATGACCCTTCAGTCAAGAGTTGGATGCTCTACTGACTGAGCCAACCAGGCACCCCTCAATAATAATTTTTTTAAAAACAAATACATAGAGTGTGTCTCAAATCTTTTAATTTCCAATAATGCTTTACACGGGCACTTATTGTGGACAATAAATCTTTAAATTAAAAAAGAATTGCCATCAATTCTACACAAATCTTTTTCAGAAAATAGGAGAGAACACTTCCCAATTCACTCTATGAAGCCAGTATTACCCCAATACTAAAACCAGATAAAGAGAGTATATAAAAACAGTACTTCAGACCAGTATCCTTCATCAATATCAATGTGAAAGTTCTTAACAAGATATTCATCAGTAGAATTCAACAATATATAAAAAGAATTACACACCATTGCCCAGTAGGGTTTATTCCATCTTGCAAGACTGGTTCAATATTTGAAGAATCAGTCTATGTAATCTATCATATAAACAGGATAAAAAAGAAAATTAATATGGTCATCTCAATGGATGTGGAAAAATATTTAACAAAATTCAACAATTCACGATAAACTCTCAGAAAACTAGGAATAGAGAATTCCTTCAGCTATATAAAGATATAGTTCCTTCAACTATATAAAGATATAAAGATGTTCTTTATCAACTAGATAAAGAACATCTACAAAAACCTTACAGCTAACATTACAGTTCATGGTGAAAGACTGAATGTTTTTCTCCTAAAATCGGGAGCAAGGCTAGTTATGCCCTCACTGCTGCTCTTCAGCATAGCGTTGAACTTCTAGCCAGCATAGAACGGCAAGAAAATGATATAGAAGACATACAGATCGGAAAGGAAGAAATAAAAATGTCCCTAGTTGTAGATGACATAGTCTATGTAGAAAATCACAATCTACAACAAAATTCGTAGAACTAATAAGTGAGTTCATCTAGGTTGTAGGATACACAATAAATATACAGAAAATAATTGTATTATATTTCTGTATACTATGAATATGAGGAACCAAAATTAAAAAAATAAAATACCATTTATAATTCCTCCAAAGAAAATGAAATACTTAGGCATAAATATAACAAATGATGTTCAAGATCTGTATGCTGAAAATTATAAAATGCTGATGAAAGAAATCAGTGAACAACTACATAAATGGAGAGACATAGATCTCCATAAATTGGAAGACTCAACATAGTAAAATGTCAATTCTCTCCAAATTGATATGCAGGTTTAACACAATTCCTATCCAAATCCCAGCAGGATTCTTTGTAGATATATACAAGATTATTCTGATATTTATATGAAAAGACAAAGGAACTAGAACAGTTAAAACAGTTTTGAAAAGGAATAAGTTGGGAGCAATCACTCTACCTTGATTTACAAGACTTACTGCGTAGCTACAAAAATTAAGACTGTGTGGTATAGGTAGTGGTATAGACACATAGAGCAGTGGAACAGAATAGGGAACCCATAAATAGCCCCATGCAAGTAGAACCAACTGATTTTTGACAAAGCTGCAGAAGTACTTCATTAGAGGAAGCGTAGTCCTTTTAACAAATGGTACTAGATGAATTGGACATCCATAGGTGAACAAGTACCACACATCTAGATTACCGTCTAAAATATATAAAGAACTCTGAAAACTAAGCATTATGAAAACAGTGCAATTAGAAGATCAGCAAAAGAATACAGACATTTCACTGAAGAAATTATACATGTGGCAAATAAAGACATGTAAAGATATTTAACATCATTAACCATTAAAGAATTACAAATTAAAACCACAACGAGATATAACTCGTTATATATATATAACTCGTTAAATAATGGTGTTAATACAGCATGCTGGATTGGATGTGGAGGAACTAGATCACCCATAAATTGCTGGTAGGAATGTAAAATGGTACCACTGCTCTAGAAAATAATTTGGCATTTCCTTTCAAAACTCAAAATAGACTTACCGTGCAACCCAGCACTTACACCTTGGGGCATTTATCCCAGAGAAATGAAGACTTATTTTCATGCAGGAACTAATAAACAAATATTCATAGAAGATTTTATTCATAATGGCCCCAAACTGGAAACAACCCAGATGTCCTTCAAAAGATGAATGGTTAAATTGTGGTACATCCATACCATGGAGTACTACTTGGCAAAAAAAGTATTGATATATGCAACAACATGGAAGGATCCTAAGGGCATTATGCCAAGTGCAAATGCCAATCTCAGAAGGTTGTATACTATATAGTTGATTCCATTTATATAACATTCTCAAATTGACAAAATTGTAGGGATGGAGAACAGATTAGTGGTTGCCAGGGATTAGGGATGGTGCTGTGGGGCATTGGGTGTGACCATAAAAGGGTTAGCATAAAGTAGATCTTTGTGGTAATTGAATAGTTCTGTATCTTGATTGCAGTAGTGGTTCTACAAATCTACCGGCGACATAGAACTATACGCACAATTATACCAATGCCAACTTCCTAGCTTTGATATATTTTTTAAAGATTTTATTTATTTATTTGACAGAGAGAGACACAGCGAGAGAGGGAACACAAGCAGGGGGAGTGGAAGAGGGAGAAGCAGGCTTCCTGCTGAGCAGGGAGCCCGATGCGGGGCTCGATCCCAGGACCCTGGGATCACGACCTGAGCCGAAGGCAGACGCTTAACAACTGAGCCACCCAGGCGCCCCCCTAGCTTTGATATTACAGTTGTTTTAGATATAACCTTTGGGGGAAACTGGGTAAAGGGTACAAAGGACCTCTCTCAACTATCTTTGCAACTCCTTGTAAATCAATTATTTCAAATTAAAAATTTTGTTAAAAAGAGCACTGTCACAGTTGTGGAGCATGCATATGAAGTAGACCAGACAGGATGAAGTCAGGGACAGCAGTCTGGAAGCTCTTGTCAGGTGATGAGATCTGAACCTCTGCAATATTTGTTGTGATGAAGAAAAGGGAACAGATATAAAGGATAATAAAGTAATAGAATTAGCAGGACCTTGGAAATAACCAGATGTGTAGGAGGTGAACGAGAATGCAGACTGTGGGATGACTTCCAGGTTTCTAGCTTGGGTAATTGAGTAGATGCTTGACGTCTTAAGTAAAAGAGGCCATAGCTTAAGAGCCTGAGGTATACCAGAAGTAGACAGAAGCCATGTTTTCCTCATCTGTTAAACCTTCAAAAATCTAAAAGATGTTGGTTTTTTGAGAATTTTGTGAAATTTTTAGAAATCTTTTGGAGTGTCCCATACTCTGTTATGAAGCCAGATATTTATGTAATTCTTCCTTGGACTTCTTTCCTTACTAGCCTGGTACATTTACTTAAATGAGTTTCTGTGTAATTAACTGTGTGACTTTGAGCCTTTATTTCTTCATCTGAAAAATGAACACTATATTTTATGATAAAATAGATATACTTCTCTCTCAGGATTAGAGTTCTGAGTTCTGAGAAGTAAATGAGATTTACATTTATATGTAAAGTTCTTAACATATCAAGCATCTGATAAGTGTTTACTACTCCTTCTGTTACTACTGCTAACAATAAAAATTACAACAAAAAATAAAAAAGTTGTTGAAATGTGACAGATCCTGTCAATTGTGGCCAGTTGCAGAAATGCTCAGACATTCTCTAGAGCCTGTTTTTCCTCAATTTCTGCTTTCCAGTTCCTTCAGTGATCCTCAAAGAGTGGTCTGCCTATAAAGGGAAGTCACCTCAAACCCCTGAGCTGGTGTCTGCACTGACATTTCGGGAATGGACTTGCCCAAACCTCAAGAAGCTCTGGCTAGGCAAAGCAGTCGAGGACAAGAACAGAAGGATGCGGGCCTTCCTGGCCTGTATGAAGTCAGATACACCCAGTATGCTCAATCCAGCTAATGTCCCAACCCATCTGCTGCTCATGTGCTGTGTACTCCGGTAAGACATGTGACAGGGAGGTGGCCAGTTCATTTCTCTTTTACTTTTTTTCACATTTCCTTTAAGCATGTGTTTTAATGGTGTTTTGGGATGGGGAGGTTTTTGTTTTATGTTTAGCTTAGAATTCAGAAACACTGAAATTGATTGCTGCAACAGTCTCCTCACTTCATGATCCTCTGTCAACATCAGTTCACGCATGATCTTCGTGAACTTTTATATTTGGTTTTATATTTGGTTTTTGTCCCCTTCAGTCTTTATTTGTGATCTAATTCCCTTCTCTTCCTGTAGTTATCCACTCTTGGGTATTTGGTGTGTGTCCTTCCAAGCCATTTTCCATGTATTTATTTAGACATAAGTGTATCCTTGCAGAGTCTATAGTGTTGTTTGTATGTGTAGATTTTTTTCTCTTTTTTGACATGGAAGGTGCTCTACATCTCATTCTATTTCTTATTTTTTTCACTCTGTTATTTTTGAGATCTATCCCTATTCATACATGGTTCATTCCTCATGACTGCTGGATTATGTTCCATCAGATAGTAATGTCACACAATATTTATTGTTTTCCAGTTCTTGAGTGTTACAAACAGTGCTGCAGGAAATATCTTCATAGATGTCTTTGTTTCTTTGTGTTCCTGTGTCAGTTTATCTGAAGTATATGCTCAGGAGTAGAATTCCTGGATCCTATAAGATATGCATATAGGGGGGCGCCTGGGTGTCTCAGTTGGTTAGGTGTCTGCCTTCGGCTCGGGTCGTGATCATGGGGTCCTGGAATCGAGCCCCACATGGGGCTCCCTGTTCAGTGGAGAGCCTGCTTCTCCCTCTCCCTCTGCCTCTCTCCCCTAACCCCTGCTCATGTGCTCTCTCTCTCTCTCTCAAATAAATAATAAAATCTAAAATAAAAAAAGATATGTATATATTTTTTTTGCCACATATTGCCAAGTTGCTCTAGATCATTTCTGTACTAATATATAGTCCTGTGAACAACACGTAAGGGTTTCTCTTTCTTCATAGTATTGCCAGTACTGATACCACATAACTTCTTAATTTTTGCCAGTCCAGTGAACTTCAAGTAGTATCTTTTTTTAAAGATTTTATTTATTTATTTGTTTGTTTGTTTGTTTAAGAGAGGGGTGGGGGGAGGACAGAGGGAGAGAGAATCTGAAGCAGACTCTGCACTAAGCGCAGAGCCCACCAGGGGGCTGGACAGGGGGCTAGATCTCACAATCATGAGATCGTGACCTGAGCCAAAACCAAGAGTCAGACGCTTAACCCACTGAACCACCCAGGCACCCCTCAAGTTGTATCTTTTATTTTACTTTACATTTCTTTGACTATAGATGAGGTGAGCTTCTGCTTTATACATATTAACCATTTGTTTTCTCATTCTCTGCAGTGCCTATTTATTTTACCTTGCAAGTTTTCTCTTAGGTTACTTGTCTTTCTTGCCGATCACAGAAGTTTCATGTCAAATGTGTGTATGTGCATACGTATATAACAAATATCATTTCTGTATCTGTGTGTGTATATCAAATCTATTTTCCAGTCACAGTTTAAAAACTATGTACAATATTTTATTGAACACAGAAGTGTTTCATTTTCACCAGCTTTTTTATTGTTGTAACTTCATACACACAGAAAAGTTGGAAGAACAGTATGGTGAATACCCATATGACCACCACTTAGATTCTATAATTAATATTTTGCTACACTTGCTTTATCCTATATAACTGTCCATCTGTCCACCTCTAGCCAGCCATTTATCCGTCCTTTTGGATGCATTTCCAAATAAGTTGCAGACATCAGTATACTTCACCCCAACCAAGAAATATTTAAGTTTGGTTTTGTCACACCCTTCAACTTGTACCCTTGTGGTGTGTGCTTTTGAGCTCTTATTTAATAAATTCTTCCCTACCCTTGTGTCATAAAGATACTTTTCTACATTTTTTAATAGTTTTATAATGTTGCCTTCCATGTCAGGTCTTTAATATAGTGCGTATTTATTCTGTATATTCTGTAAGAAAGGTGATTTCATTTTCTTTAGATAATAAGCTAGTTTTCCCAACTGCATTTATTAAATGATCTCTTCTTTCTCCATTGATGTATATTACCACCTTTCTTATGTACCAAATTCCTATATATTCATGAGTACATTGCTGGATTCGTTTTTTTTCCATTGCCTATTTGATCTCTGGCCAGGATCACATTGTTTCAATTATTATAGGTTTTTAATTTGCCTTAATATCAGGTAGGGCAAATCTCCACTCTGTACTTTTCTTGTGTCAGATGTGTACTAACTGTTTCTGAACCATGTGATCTTTATTCTTCCACATATAATTTAGAATTAGTCCAGTTTCCACAAAATCTTGTTGGGATTTTTTGGTCAATGAATTGAATTAATAGATTAATTTGGGGAGAGTTGACATCTTTATCATGTTAAGTGCTCCCATCCAGAGATCATAGTTTACCTCTTCCTTTATTTAGGTCTCTTCCTTTATGTCTTAGTAGAGTTAGTTTCTTTTCCATAGAGGTCTTCTGCGTTTTAAAGTCCTAGGTACTTGATATATATTGTAGTGATTATGGATGACATTCTGTTTTCTATTACACTTTCTCATTGTTTATTTGCTGATGTAGAGGAAGTAAATTTTTGTGCAGAGAAGAAGTCAGTCTCAACAAGTCATCAAAGGGTTACAGAGCACTGACCTTTGAAATTGGATGGACCTTAGTTTGAACTCTGGCTTTGGGACTTTACAGCTTGGATAAGTCATTTTAACCTTTTAGAACATCCATTCCCTTACCATAAATGGGTATAATAATTCTTATTTCTCAGGGCTGTTTGAGGATTGAGGTAATGCATATAGGGGCCCTATCACATAATAGATGCTTAATATTTGTTAATTTTCTAACTGCCTTGAGATTAAAATTGGTGACTTAAGAAGTCTTCCCAATTAGAATAATGACAGGATTCATTCCTCCAAGCTTCTAACATGTTTCTGGGCCACAGCCCTGCATTGTCACATATTAACTCTGGAATTACCTGTTTTATTTACCTTTATTCTCAAAAGTACAGTAATAGCTCATTTTTCCATATGTTTGATTCTCTGGATTTTTTGAAACACTTCCAGGAACATGAAAATAAGAATGGCTTATGAATAGCTCTGATAGCTATCACAAAGACTAGGCTCTAATATTCTAATAGGTTCCATATGCTTTCCCTGAAGAAAACCCTATAGCCTCCTGCTCAACCTATTTATTCTTAATTTAGACACATTTCTGACAATTTGGTTATCTGATTTTCCAGTGTACAACAGATCAGAAGCAGCAAATTGTAAGGGAGGTGAGACGAGGAGTAGGACCTATTCTTAGAACCAGCCCCAGTGACAGCAGTGATAAGTGGCAGCTTAAAAGCTGCCTTTTTTAGGGAAAAAGGTACAAATATTACTCTTAAAAAGACCTAAGAATCCATGTAGTATAGGGGAAACTGCCCTGTATAAACCAGTAACCCATATAAGTTCATTAATAAAGCACAAGGCAATAATCAGTGTTCAGAAAATCATCAAGAACAGGTTCTATAATATTACATGTTATGTACCTGGCAATGTGCTAAGTCAGCCTTTTGTGTACAATGCTACTAATCCTCATAATAGTGCTAAAATGTAAATATTATTTATCTCCATTTATAGATGAGGGAACAAAGGCTCAAAGAGAAGTGACTTGCAAAGGTTACATAGCTAGTAATGGGTAGTGTTAAGAGTTTGAACCCAGGTCTCTCCAACTCCCATTTCCTATGCTCTTTAAAAGACAAAATGGTGGAAAAATACAGTCTTAAAAATTAACATAAAATCTGGTTGGAAATTTAAAATTCAACTTTAAATGAAGATTAACTTATCCTAAACACTGCATTGCTCAGCAATGTCAGGTGAAGACTGGGTAGCAGTGTTGAACTGTGGCCTAATTGGGTACTAGGAGTCTAAACTCCTCATTTGCTTCTGCTAACTATAGGTATAAGATACCTCTCATGGAAGTAAAGTAATGCAGGGGAAGTTGTGACTAAAAGTTAATGTTGATGCAGCTCTTGGACAGTTGGCCTAGAGAAATGAGAGTCTATAAGAAAGGTTGGTACAGTTTGAGGAAGGCATAACCTTTACACATATAATAGACACCACTGAGGAGGAAAGGATAATGAACTCTGTCAGGCTTCCAGGAGTGGGGTGCAGCCCTGTTGAATGTGGAGAGGCATGTAACAAGGCCCTGTCATTTGTAGCAAGGTTTCATTCAAATCGCAACAGTTTTCCAGAAACAGAACATGAAATTGGACAAGGTCATACCTCTAGATTCATGGGTAAAGTTGAATCTTTTCTGACAAATAATTCTGTTAAGAAGCAGTGGATTTGTTATCAGCTGTAATAGGGCATTTGAGTTAACCACGTGCCATCGTGATATGTAAAAAGTAAAGATAAATAAGAACTAGTTCTTGTTCACTTGACAGAATAATTCTAAAGTTTATTGGGAGAAACAAATGAATAAGTATAGCTTGGGATTACAAAAAAGAGCAGTCTTGGCTCAAACAAAAAAAATACCCAAATGTATTATAAATTTATACTAAAATGATGTGATACTGGCATAAAAATTGACAGGTCATTGTTTTAGAGCAGATAATTCTGAGTAAGATCGTAGACATATGATAACTTAAAACAAGCCAAAGGAAGCTTCACAAATCAGTGAGGAATAGAGGAATTTTTAAATAATTGTTGAGAAAGCTATATTGGTATTTGGGGAGAAAACATCAAGTTCGGGCCTTGCCTCGCATAAATTCCAGATGGATTTATTATAGAGATAAAGGTAAAAGAAAAAAGATAAAAGATAGAATAAAAACTAAGTAGTGATTTAACTGATCTTGAGATAAGAAAGGAATTTTTAAATGAAAAGCCTCAAGTCCAGGGCAGTATCAAAAACAATAACAGTATCAGGGAAGGCAAACACCTCTGTTGCCAGTGGCTGCTGTACATTGTGCTAAAAATTTAACTGGTAGACTGGGTAATAAGACAATCATAAAGCGCTTTGATAAGCTGCCTTATATTCCTGGGGCTCTGAAAGGTTGTGTACATCGTAGGGCTACATACACACTCAAGAGAAGCTGGAGAGAGTCCCAATTACATAGACCTGCACAAGATAAAAATAAAAGCCTGACGTCTAACTGCCTAAAATTTTAATGCATGCCCTAACCTACACTTAGATCCCCTTGGCAAAAATGGAAGTTTTATTGGCTCAAGATGTTTCTGCACAACCTTTGACTAATCATTGGCTGACCAGTAAGCTATGCTGATCCAAGGCAGATGCCTAGGAAGCTAGGCTTAAAAATGAAAAGAAGAGTTAAGAATAAAAATTAAAATCTGGGCAGGGCTATCAGGCGACACTCTGCAGGAGGGACAGGCTCTACAAAATTAGTCTAGACATGTCACTAAACAAACAAAACAACAGCAACAACAGTGCTTCGGGAGGGTTGCTGCAATATATGATTGAAACTGTCCAGTGCCCACAAAAAATTACAAGACTTCCAAAGAAATAATAATATGTGGTTCATACACAGAAAAAAAAGCACTCAATAGCAACTGTCTCTGAGGGAGTATGCATGTAGGTCATAGTAAATAAGGATTTTTAATACCTACAATAGATATATTCAGAGAGTTAAAGGAAACCATATTTTAAAAATTGAAGTATGATAACAGTGACCCATCAAACTGAGAATAGCAATAGAGAGATAGAAATTATAAAAAGAAACCAAATAGATATTCTGGAATTGAAAAATACAATTATTGAAATGAAAAATTAACTTGAAGGAAGAGGCTCAATAGTAGATTTGAGCTGAGAGAAGAAAAAGATCAAGGAACTTGAAGGTAGATCAATAGAGATTATCCAATCTGAAGAACAGAATGTAAAAAAGAAGAATAAAAATGAAAAGAGACTAAGAGACCTATCAGGACATCAGACATACCAACATATGCACAATAGGTGACCCAAGAGAGAGGGGGATGGTTAGAAAAACTATGTGAAGAACTAAGAATTGAAAACTTCCCAAATTTGGTGAAAAACATAAATTTACACATCCAAGATCAAAAACTCCAAGTGCTAACTCAAAGATCCACACTTACTGTTATAAAAGACAAAGACAGTCTTGAAAGAAGCAAGAGAAAAACAATTTATCACATACAAGGAATCAAAAGAAGATTAATAATAATCAAAAGGTAGAAGCACCCTGTTTCCACTGATGGATGCACTGATAAACAAAATGTTGTATATACATAAAATGGAATACTATTCAGCCTTAAAAAGGAAGGAAATTCTGACACAGGCTACAACACAGCTGAACCTTGAAGACATTATACTTAAGTGAACTAGCCAGTCACAAAACAGTATGGTGTGATTTAATTTATATGAGGTACCTAGAGTAGTCAGATTCAGAGATAGAAAGTAAAATGGTGATTTCCAGGGGGCTGGGGTTGGGGGAATAGGGAATATTTAGTGGGCATGAGTTTCAAGTTGGGAAGAATAAAAAGTTCTGCACATGGATGGTGGTGATGGTGTAAATGTACTTAATGTACTTAATACCACTGTAAATGTACAGTGAAAAATTATTAATGTGGTAAATATTATATATATTTTACCACAAAAGAAAAAAATGTACATAAGGGATACCTTTTTCCTCTTACCCTTCCAAAAGGACAGAGTAAGGACGTGGACAAACCCACTCCCCAGCAAAATTGCACCTTATCTGGACAAACCCTCTCCTCAGCAAAATTGCACCTTATCTGGTGAAAATCATTTTTTTTGATCATTTAACCCTTAGGTATATATAGCCAAGAAGATGAGGTTTCCTTCTCCCAGCTCTCATTCTTGGGTCATGGTTTCACCCGGGGAGGAAAACATTGCCATTTCTCATCAACTCCTGGCCTGTGTCCAGGTAGGCATGGTAAAGAGGATCACCCACCAACCCCCCCACTCAGGGCAGAAGCTCTAATCTAGGGGCAGCATGCCAAGAATACTTGGGGCCCTAATCATTCCCACCCCAGCGCATGTGTAGGAAAGAGTTTCCACACTGGGAGGATCAAACCAAAAAGAATAGGGGCTGCCAACCACCCCACCCTTTTTCAGTGCACACTTACAGAGCAGGGGTGTCACTTGTCACTCTGGGAAAAGCAGCCTCAGCATGGTGCAATGAGCAGTTCTTTTCAGGGAGAAAGTAGACCATAAGAACGAGGAGCTCTATACCTGCCTGAAGGGACTGTCTCTATTTGGAGCAGAGTATGGAGAATTCCATGCCTAAGAGCATGTCAAGAACAACAGGTATCTTGATGATGGGCAATTAAGAGGAGGCTGGTAGCTCCATGATACATGCAGAACACCAGGGCATCCAGAAGTTTTATAGAGAAAACCAGGGAAAGAAACAGCCAAGAAAAACCCTCCTAGGATCACAGTCAACACTGGAGATCGGGAAGGGTGTATGCATGCACTAGATGGCACCCACTCTGGAGCAACCGGAACAGGACACAGGACAGACTTCAAAGCATTCCCCAAACCACCCAGAGACCATCAATATAGGGCAGATGCCTCACTGACACAAGGAATTGAAATACCACCTCTGATCAAGCATCAACTGAACAATAAGCTTCTCTGACCCAGAGGCAACCCCTAGGAAGCCAGGTTTAGCACAAAAATAAAACTCATCATTGCCAGACCAGAAGATTGTGAATACCCAAAGTTAGCCTTCTTAGCAATGATCAGAGAAGGAGCCTCCAAACTAATATTCCCTCATTGAATATAGGGCAAAAATGTGTAAACTTCCTGAACTATGATAGCAGCCTTACTCTACATTTATATTCAGTGGTAAAAGGTAAAAATCTAACTGGCTAAGAAGGTTTAAGCATAATCTTTGACCAATTAGTGGCTTATGCAGACCCGGGAGGGAACATCTAGGTTGCCAAGCTAAAAGAAAAACAAGTAGAGACATCAGAGGCTGCATCCTACATATTTTAGAAATAGAACTCACATAATTAGTGCAGCCAAGTCACTAAATAAACAAGAGAACAACCAAGCAAACATCAACCAGCCCTGGGCTGGAGGGTGGGGTCAGTATCCAGTGTTGTTACAGTATATTATCTAAAATATCCAGTTTTCAACAAAAACTTCCAAGACACTCTAAAAAATATGCAAGTGTGACCCACTCAAAGTAAATAAAACAGGCTTTTAATGAAGCCTAGATAGTAGACTTAGCAGACAAAGACTTAAAAGCAGTTATTTTTAAAATGTTCAAAGAGCCAAATGAAACCATGCATAAAGAATTAAAAGAAAACATGATGACAGGGTCTCCTCAAATAGAGAATATAAATAAAGAATAAGTCTTAAAAAAACCCAAGTGGACTATGCTGGAGTTGAAAAGTACAGTAAACCAAAATGAAACGTTGACTAGAGATCAACAGTAGACTTGAACTGGCAGAAGAAAGAAGCAACAAACTTGAAGACAGATTAATACAGACTACGTGGCCTGAAGAGCAAAAAGATAAAAGAATAAAGAAAACTGAACAGAGCCTCAGAAAAGTGCGTGACACCATTAAGTGCCCCAACATTCATGTAATGGGAGTACCAGCAGGAAGTAGGGAATTAAAAAATTTGAAAAAAATGGCTGAAAACTTCCCAAATTTGACAAAAAACACATTATTTCATAATCTAAGATGAGATGAGCTCAGAAAACCACACTAGACATATCATAGTCAAAATGGCGAAAGACAAAGACAAAAAGAGGATCTTGAATACTATAAGGAAAAAATGACTAATCACATGCAAGAGAACCACAAAGATTAGATTCTCATCAGAAACAATGGAGACCAGAAAGCAGTGGGACAACATAATTCAACGTGCTTAAATATAAAATTCTCAGCTGCCAACTTTATATCCAATAATACTATGTTTCAAACACGAAAGCCAAATAAAGACATTCAAAGGTAAACTGAGAGAATGTGTTGCTAGCAGACTTCCCTTATGGGAAATACTAAAGGAAGTTTTACAGGCTGAAAGCAAGTAATAACAGACAGTAATTCAAATTCATATGGAAAAACACTACCAGTAAAGGTAATTAATGTAGGTAAATACAAAAAACAGAATAATTGCATAGTTCTGATTTAAAATATAATTGCATCAAACAATATGTATATAATTGTATTGTTGAGCCTATATCATATAGAAATATATTTGACAAATCAGCAAAAAAGAAAGTGTATGGGAACAAAGATGTATTAGAGTAAGAAAATGACACCTTGGGGCGCCTGGGTGGCTCAGTCGTTAAGCGTCTGCCTTCGGCTCAGGTCATGATCCCAGGGTCCTGGGATCGAGTCCCACATCGGGCTCCCTGCTCAGCGGGAAGCCTGCTTCTCCCTCTCCCACTCCCCCTGCTTGTGTTCCTGTTCTCGCTGTCTCTCTCTGTCAAATAAATAAATAAAATCTTTAAAAAAAAAAAAAAGAAAGAAAATGACACCAGATGGTAAATCCACAGGTAGAGAACCAGAAATAATTAGGTTAATACAACAAAAACTATAAATATGTACTTGTTCTCCTCTCTAATCTTTTAAAAGAAATAAGATTATATAAGGTAATGATTGTGACAGTGTATTCTTGGGTTTGTGCAGATGTAACATGTATAGCAATAATACCACAAAAATGAGGGGAGGGAATAGAGCTACGTAAGAATAAAGTTTTGATATTACACTGGAATGAAGTTAGTATATATCTGAAGCAGATACTGTTAAGATGTATATTATAAGCCCTAGAGAAGATAACTCAAAAATGTAATTTAAGGGGCATCTGGGTGGCTCAGTCAGTTAAGCATCTGCCTTTGGCTCAGGTCATGATCCCAGGATCCTGGGAGCGAGCCCCACATGGGGCTCCCTGCTCAGGGAGGGAGTCTGCTTCTCCGTCTTCCTCTGCCCCTCCCCCTGTTCAGGCTCACTCTTTCACACACTCTCTCTCTCTCAAGTAAATAAATAAAATCTTTAAAAATATGTAATTTAAAAATTATTAAAGGAATTAAAATGTTATACTAGAAAATATCCACTTGAAAGAAAGAAGAGAATAAGGAAAGAATAGTGGATCAAACAACACATGAGACATATAGAAAGCAAAATGGCAGGTGCAAATCAATAATAACATTAAACTTGAGTGAATTAAAAATCGAATCAAAAGGCAGAGATTGTCAGATTAGGTAAGAAAACAAAATCCAGCAATATGCTATCCACAGGAAACAAAGGTTAGAATCAAAGATACAAATAGATGGAAAGTAAAAAGACAGGAAAATACATACATACAAACAACAACCATAAGATTGCTGGAGTGACTATAATAATACCAGACAAAATAAATATTAAGACAATAAAATGTTATTCGACTATAAAAAGGAATTAACTACTAATTCATCTACAGCATGGATGAACCACCCAAAAACATTAGGCTAAGTGAAAGGCACCAGTCACAAAAGGACATATATCATGCAGTTCTATTTATATGAAATGTTCAGAATAGGCAAATCCAAAGATTTGTGTTTGCCAGGGTCTTAAGAGAGGGGCAAATATAGAGTGAATGGATACAAGGTTTCTTTTGGGAGTGAGTTAAATGTCCTAGAATTAGATAGTGGTGATGGTTATACAACCCTGAGAATATACTAAAAAAAACTGAATTGTACCCATTTAATACACAAAATGTATAGTATGTTAATTTTATCTCAACCTATAAAATAGAAAGGAAAGTAAAATAAATAGATTGCCAGATAACCAAAGATTAAGAGAATTTATTGCTACCACTTGCATTATCGGAAGTATTAAATGATGTCCTTCAATGTGAGACCTGAAACCATAAAAATCCTAGAAGAGAGCACAGGCATCAGACATAACAACTTTTTTCTAGATATGTCTCCTGAGGCAAGAGAAACACAAGCAAAAATAAACTATTGGGACTACATCAAAATAAAAAGCTGCTGTAGAGCAAAGGAAGCTATCAACAAAACTAAAAGGAAGTCTGCCAAATGGGAGATGATATTTACAAATGACATATCTGATTAAGGGTTAGTATCCCAAGTATATAAAGAACTTATACAACTCAACACCCAAAAAACAAATAATCTAGTTAAGAATGGGCAGAAGAAATGTATAGACATTCTCCAAAGAAGACATCCAGATGGCCAACAGATACATGAAAAGATGCTCAACATCACTCATCATCAGGGAAATGCAAACCAAAACTACAATAAACTACAATGAGATATCACCTCACACCTGTCAGAATGGCTAAAATCAAAAACGCAAGAAACAACAGGTGTTGGTGAGGATGTGGAGAAAAAG
The DNA here is from genome assembly GCF_004348235.1 of Phoca vitulina. Lineage (NCBI taxonomy): Eukaryota > Metazoa > Chordata > Mammalia > Carnivora > Phocidae > Phoca > Phoca vitulina. The sequence continues at coordinate 639,100 of NW_022589814.1, forward strand.
GAATATTTATGCACTGTTGGTGGGAATGCAAACTGGTGCGGCCACTATGGAAGACCGTATGGACGGTCTTCAAAAAATTAAAAATAGAACTACCATATGATCCAATAATCATACTACTAGGTATTTACCTGAAGAATACAAAACACTAATTCAAAGTGATATATGCACCACAATGATTATTGCAGCATTATTTATGATAGCCAGATTATGGAAGTAGCCCAAGTGTCCACCAATAGATGAATGGATAAAGGCGTGGTATTTATATACAATAGAATATTATTTAATCAGAAAAAATAAAGAAATCTTGCCATTTGCAACGTCCTGGATGGAGCTAGAGAGTATAATGCTAAATAAGTCAGTCAGAGAAAGACCAATACCATATGATTTCACTCATATATGGAATTTAAGAAACAAAACAAAAAGAAATAAACCCCAAACAGGCTCTTAACTATAGGGAACAGATGGTTACCAGAAGGGGGAGGTTGGTGAGGGGATGGGTGAAAGAGGATTAATAGTACACTTATCTTGATGAGCAGTAAGTAGTAAATAGAATTGTTAAATCACTATATTGTACACCTGAAACTAATTTAACACTATATTAGCTATGCTGGAATTAGAATTAAAAAAACAGTACATAAACATGTAAAACAGAAAAAAAATGATGTCCTTTGGACTGAAAGGCAATGACACCAAATGGATAAGTAATGACCACCTGTAAAGGTAATTTCATAGGCAAATATAAAAAGTTGTATAAATACACTTTTTCTCACTATTCACTTAACTGATCTTTTAAAGATTTTATGTTCTTAGACTTGTAACCAAAAGCACAATTCATAAAAGGAAAAATTAATAAATTGGACCTCCTTAGAACTAAAAACTTTTGCCAGTTGAGCTCTTTTCTTCCCTCCTTCACCGTCCCATCCCCCGCTCAGCCCAGGTTCCCCACTCCTCCCCAGAAGACCCTCCTGCCGGGACTTGGTGCCTGGCACCAGGTGCCCTTGTGGCTGCAGGGCATAGAGTTGGCTGGCACCGGGGGGAGGGGAGTGGGGTAACAGGACCAGGCCTGGGAAGCCACGTGGCGCTAACAAAGGGAGTGGCTGCAGCCCAGGTGGTCAAGCGTGCAGCAAGCAGGGTAAAGCCAATTGTGCAGAGCTCTGCAGCGAGCAGCCCAGAGAGAAGCAGTGAAGTCCTGGAGCCCAGCTGAAAATGAACTGGTCTCCTTGAGTGGGCCCAAGCCCTGGCGCCAAGCCTCTGTCCCAGCACTGAGGTCTTCCTCATCCACGAATGCTTTGATCCCAGGCTGGATGTGTGCCCCTACTTCTGGGCTAAGGAGAACCTTCTTTGCAGGAAGAAAACGTTTGCTTATTTGGCACATGAGCTGAGCTACAGGCACTGACCTTGGCCCTGGAAACATCAAGATGATTTTTGATCATCCTGAGATAAATGAACGTTGGCCTCCAGGCCCAATAAAGTAAACATTCCTCCCATGGAGAATAGTGCTGGTTCCTGAGGACTTGAAGGGCCTGCAGCCCCAGGGGGCTTAGCCAAAAACCAGTTTTGTTTTCCTGCTCTGGAACAGAGTGGCTGCCTTGAATGCCTCTTTCATTATGATTCACACCAACTTGAAGAGAAAGTTCAGTTGCTGTGTGCTGGCCTTTCTCCTATTTGCAGTCATCTGTGTGTGGCAGGAGAAGAAGAAATGGAGTTACTATGATTCCCTTAAATTGCAAACCAAAGAATTCCAGATGTTGAGAAGTTTGGAGAAATGGTCTATGACTTCAAGCAGCACCCAGAATCCCTACAGGGGCAGCCAGGCCAACAGGCCCCAGGGCCCAGCAAAGGCCAAGCCACAGGCCTCCTTCCAGGTGTGGAACAAGAACAGCTCTTCCAAAAACTTTATCACCAGGCTGCAGAAAATCTGGAGGAATTATCTGAACATGAAGAAATATAAAGTGTCTTACAAGGGGCTAGGGCCGGGGGTCAAGTTCAGTGCAGAGGCCCTGCACTGCCACCTCTGGGACCCTGTGAACATATCCATAGTAGAGGCTGTAGATTTTCCCTTCAACATTTCCAAATGGGAGGGTTTCCTGCCCAAGGAGAACATTAGGACCAAGGCTGGGCCATGGGGCAGGTGTGCTATTATCTCATCAGCAGAATCTCTGAAGTCCTCCCAGATGGGCCAGGAAATAGATGATCATGATGCAGTCCCAAGGTTTAATGGGGCACCCACGACCAATTTCCAGCAAAATGTGGGCACAAAAACTACCCTTCGCCTGATGGACTCTCAGTTGGTCACCTCGTCAGGGCACTTCCTCAAGACAGCTTGTACAGTGAGGGATTCCTAATTGTGTGGGACCCATCTGTTTGCCACTCAGATATCCCACAGTGGAACCGGAGCCCTGACTACAGCTTCTTTGAGAACTATAAGAGCTATTGCAAGCTGCATCCTGATCAGCCCTTTTACATCCTCAAGCCTAAGATGCCCTGGGAGCTGTGGAACATCATTCAGGAAGTCTCCACAGAAGAGATTCAGCCAAATCCCCCATCCTCTGGGATGCTTGGCCTCATCATCATCATGATGATGATGCTGTGTGACCAGGTGGACATTTACCAGTTCCTCCCATCCAAGTGCAAGACCAATGTGTGCTACTACTACCAGAAGTTCTTTGGCAGTGCCTGCACGGTGAGTGCCTACTACCCACTCCTCTTTGAGAAGAATCTGGTGAAGCACCTCAACCAGGGCACAGACAAGGACATTTACCTGCTTGGCAAAACTACACTGCCTGGCTTCCAAAGAATTCGCTGCTGAGCATGGGCTCCCTGGTCAGGTCCCCTTGCCCTTCTCCACCAAGCCTGGGCAGACCACATTCCTGAATACTCACAGCTTGCACTGTGGGCTTTCTGTCAGCAAGAGTCCCAGGCTCGAGGAGCCCAAAAGCAAGCAGCCAGGTCCAGCCTGCCCTGTAGCTGCAGAGATATGTGAGCCCAAATCCTCCAGCCACACACATACACACACACCTAGCTTTCTTTCCACAGGTAAATGCAAGCTCCACCTTTCCCACCAGGGCTGCCAAAGCTGGGCTGTTTTCCCCCACTGGAATGTTATTCCCACAAACCAGCACTCTCTATTGCTTGAAATCTGCACCTAGACACTGATTTCATGTGTTAAATTCTCCCAAATTATGATTGTGCCCTGGTACAGGGTGGCTCTGGGGGGCCAGTAAGTGGTACAGGACATAGGAAACATGCTCAATTCCTCCAGAACAAAGTTGCCCCCAAGGACCATGCCCCTGGGAGAGGTGGTGTTCTGTCTGGCTGGCTGGTTTGGTGGATCCTTAGCCTGGGTGCTTATGAGCAAAGGGTCTTGATGAACCCATAGCCATCTCCATATGGAGATGAGAGGCACAGAAGGGTACCATCCTCCAGTTCCTCATAGTTCAGTGGGAGAGAGACAGGGAGGATACAGTGTGTTCATTACACGGGGTTGGAGGAGGGAGGTGTTGTGGAGAGGCCAGCACACTTGGAGGGGCCATACACTTGCTGTGTCTGTGGCTGGAGAGGGCTTCACAGAGCTGGGGCTGTGGAGGAAATTTTAGAGGAAGAGAAGAAACATGTCAAGCAGATATTTGAGTCATTTGAATTGTGTTTTCCTTTCTGCCGTTGTTGCCCGTATTTACTCTCTAAGGTCTGCCTGAACTTAAAGGCTCAAATTATTTTTTGAGGAAACCCTTAGCCCTGTCTGAGGTAGCAAGTACAGCCCCGTGGCACACACTAGGCAAGCCAGATGCCAAAAACCGGATTTGTCCAGGCTCACCCTGGCCAGACCCTACCCTGTAGCTGGGTTTGCCCACCGTGTCCACTGTTGATGCCCACCCTACCCCCTCCTGACTGCCAATCTTGCTTTTCCCTTTGAAAGTAGTAGTTTTCTCCTCTCTCAAATTGCTTTTAAGCATTTTCTGCTTTGAGTATCCTGACCTGACAATTTCTTTTGACCTTCATGGGCGTTTTGTGGAATGTCTCTCAGGGAGTGGGGATGTGGTTCCCTAGAATTTAGTCGCTCTCAGAAGTCAGAGCCTTAGAGATCATGACTGATTCTCACAATGTTTATCAGACTGCCGTGCCCTCCACCCCTCCAGCAAGGGAGCAACGTCAGAGTCTCCAGACAGAGGTCTTGCCACCACAGTCTGCAAACATGCTTCCAGGTAGTTTTGCTACCCCCTCCCCCAGTGGAGAAGCACATTGGAATAGTCCGGCCCCCAGTGTGGAGAAAGTAAAGGACTCACATAGGGTCAGAAAGTAATGCTGTAGAGCCAGGGCTCCTAGACCCAGGATTCTGGACTCCTGGCGCCATGTGTTCAAGGGCCTCTTAAGCGTGAGCTCCAGACCAGCCATCTGGGAGCTGCAGTGCTCACTTGCTGCCCTAAACCCTTGGCTTATATAAGCAGTAGAAGGAGCCCTGAAGGGAGAAGCCCTGGGTTTTCAAATTGATGATCCCCTACTTACTAGCTATTCCACCATGGGCGAATTCTCCTGAGACTGTTTCCTCATCTGTAAAATGGGGGTGATGAGCCTACATCAGGACTGTTGTGAGGGTCACATGAAATATCTGTCTTGGTTCTATACTTGGCACATAGCAGGTGCTCAGTACATTGTGGTTTTCTTCCTTCCTTCCTTCATTAAGGACCTGCTCTGTGCTCACACCTGAGGAGGACCTTACTTTGAGGGAGGCCAGAGAGGGGGTCCTGTCCTCAGAGAATAACTATCCTATTGGGAGACAATAACTACCCTGCCTGGAACACCCAGGAAACCATCCAAGGCAGTGGAGGGTGCAGAACACGCCCTTCCTCCTCCTCCCTCCTTGCAACTCAGGCCTGATTCTGCTTGGGAATGGGTGGAGCACTTGGGCCACTTACTGCTGTGTGGAGCGAGTCTTTTCCACCTCTTTGGGCCCATAAATTCCCGGCTTGCTTATTTTTTTTTAGATAATCTCTACACCCAATGTAGGGCTTTAACGCACAACCCCAAGATCAAGAGTCATATGCTCTACTGACTGAGCTAGCCAGGCACCCATCTGGGTTGGTTCATGTTCTGATGGAGGCACTCATTGCAATCTTTGAATCACAAACACTGAGTGAGAGGAAGGTGGCATTCCATCAACAGGAGATAGGTGTTGGTGTAGACACTGAGACTACACTGGGTAGATGCTAGCTCTTAATTGTTATTATTAATATAAGGAATCAGATTAATTTAAGTGTGATTCTTGGTCTACAGAATTTTTAATTCTGTGTTTTTTCTACATGGAAACAAGTAAAATGCAAATGAGATAGGGGTATTGTTGGTTTGGTGACATATTTAATATTTGTGACAGATAACTTAAAAATGATGACTGAGTGCTACAGGAAAGTCCCTATCCATAAGGGGTTCTGCCTTCATCAGTAGTCATCTATTCATCCTGTGTCATGAGGTCCCACAATCCTTCCACCAGTCACATAAGTTATTCACATTGGTTTGGAGACCTCAATCTCAGAAGCTTCTGAAACATGCCTAATCTAATTCTGAATTACCCAAAGATTATGTAAAATTTTAAAATAAATGTGTTTTTAAAAAAAAAAAAAACTTTAGCCAACTGGAAGAAAGCCCATGTGAATAGGATGAAAAGACAAACTACAGGCTGGAAGAGAATGTTTGCAAACCACATATTCAGTAAAGGACTAGTATCTACAGTATATAAAGAGTTCTCAAAACTCAACAGTAAAAAAAAAACCACACACAAAAACAAACAATCCAATTAAAAAATAGGCAAAATACATGAATAAACATTTCCCTAAAGAGGATATACAATAGCAAATAGATACATGAAAAGATGTTCAATATTATTAGCCATTAGGGAAATGCAAATTAAAACCACAATGAGATATTACACAGCTATCAGAATGGCTAATATAAGAAATAGTGATGGGGTGCCTGGGTGGCTCAGTCAGTTAAGCATCTGACTCTTGATTTCAGCTCAGGTCATGATCTCAGGGCCGTGAGATCAAGCCCCGAGATAGGCTCTGTGCTGAGGGTGGAGCCTGCTTAAGATTCCCTCTCCCTCTCCCTCTGCCCCTCCCCTCCCCTGCATGCATACACATTCTCTCTCTCTCAAAAAATAAAAAGAAATAGTGATAATACCACATGCTGGGGGGATGTGAAGAAACTGGATCATTCATACAGTAGTGTTGGAAATGTAAAATGGTACAGCCACTTTGGAAAATAATTTGTCAGTTTCTTAAAAAATAACTATACAACCCAGAAATTACACTCTTGGGCATTTACCCCAGAGAAATGAAATTTTATGTCCCTGCAGAAACCTGAACACTAATGTTTATAGCATCTTTATTCTTAATACTCCAAAATTAGAAACAACCCTGATTTCTTTTTTTTATTTTTTAAATAGATGAATTGTTCATCTATTGTATATATATACCATGGAATTCTACTGACCAGTAAAAAGCAACAAACTCTTGATAACACACAATAACTTGGATGAATCTTAAGGACATTATGCTAAATTTAAAAAGTCAATCCCAAAAGATTACATACTGTGTGATTCCATTTATATGACATTGTTAAAATGACAAAATTATGGAAATGGAGAACAGATTAGTGATTTCCAGAGGTTAGGAACATGGAGTGGAGGAAGAAGGTGGGTATGGTTATAAAAGGCAATATGAGGGATCCTTGTGGTGATGAAACTGTTATTTCTTGATTGGGTCAGTGTCAGTATCCTGGCTGTGATGTTGTATTACATTTTGCAAGATGGTACCTTTGGGAGAACTAGGTAAAGTGTTCAAAGTATCCTTCTGTTTTATTCCTTAAAATTGCATGTGAATATACAACAATATCAAACTTAAAAGTTGAATTAAAAACTATGCTAAGGAGGGGCGCCTGGGTGGCTCAATCAGTTACGTGTCTGCCTTCGGCTCAGGTCATGATTTCAAGGTCCTAGGATCAAGCCCGGCATCAGGTTCCCTGCTCAGCAAGGAGTGTGCTTCTCCCTCTCCCTCTGCCTGTCTCCCCAGCTTGTGCTTTCTCTCTCTCTCTTTGGGGGAAAAAAAAAAAAAAAAAAACTATGCTAAGGAAAGAAGCCAGTCACAAAAGACCACAAAATTCCATTTGTATGTAATGTTCAGCAAGGCAAATCCATGGAGATAGAAAGTAGATTAGTAGTTGCCTTTGGGGTAGAAATGAGGAGTGACTGCACATGAGCATGGGGTATATTTCGGGAGCAATGAAAATACTCTAAAACTCAATTGTCATGATAGTTGCACAACTCTGTAAATTTACTAAACATCATTAAATTCTACACTTACAGTGGATGGATTTTATGGTATGTAAATTATACCTCAACTGAACTTTTTAAAGGTAAGTTTCTGTATATGTAAAATTTTTGCAAAATAAAAATTTATTTTAAAAAATGATTAGTGTTAAAGAAAAAAGATTAAGACTTGAGGCACTCCCCCACCAAAAAAGGGAAGATATAAAAAGGAGATCAATAATTGTAAGAGCTTGTGTATCCCAAAATACATAAAATTGAAAGACAAATGACAAACTTGGGAAATATTTGCAAGTCAGGACAGTTAGTTTGTCAATAGTCTCAAACTATAATGGCTTTCTAATTACAAGTATACCTCGGAGATGTTGTGTGTTCAGTTCCAGACCACTGTGATAAAGTGAATATCACAGTGAAGCATGTCAAATGAAGTTTTTTGTTTCCTAGTGCATATAAAAGTTGTTTACACTGTATTGTAGCCTGTTAAGTATACAATAACATTATGTCTAAAAAAACAATATATATACCTTAATTAAAAAATACTTTAGTGCTACAAAATGCTTACCATTATCTGAGCTTTCAGCAAATCGGTCTTTTTGCTGGTGAAGGGTCTTGCCTCAATGTTGATGGCTGCTGACTGATAGGGGTGGTGGTTGCTGAAGGCTGAGATGGCTGTAGCAATTTCTTAAAATAAGACAGCAGTGAAGTTTGCCGTTGACTTACTTTCACAAAGAGCGGGTGATGATTCCCTTGCTACATCCAGCTTCTACGTCAGCGGTTGCTGCTTCACCTTACACCTTTGTGTTATGGAGACTACTTCTTTCCTTAAACCTCATGAACCAGCCTCTGCTAGCTTCAAACTTTTCTTCTGAACTTCCTCACCTCTCTGGGCCTTCACACAATTGAAGAGAGTTAGGGCATTGCTCTGGATTAGGCTTTGGCTTAAGGGAATGCTGTGGTTGGTTTGATCCTCTATCCAGACCACTAAAACTTCCTCCACATCAGTAATAAGGCTGCTTCTCTTTCTTACCATTCATATGTTCACTGGAATAGTGAATAATTCCTTTAAGAACCTTTTCTTTGCATTTACAACTTGGTTAACTGGCAGAAGAGGTCTAATTTTCCTGTCTTGGCTTTTGACATGTCTTTCTCACTAAGCTTAATCATTTTTAGTTTTTGATTTAAAGTGAGAGATATGTGACTCTCCCTTTCACTTGAACATTTTCAGGCTATTGTAGGGTTAAATGGCCTAATTTCAATACTGTTGTGTCTCGGGGAATAAGGAGGCCTGGGGAGAGGGGGAGAGACTAGGGAACAGCCAGTCGATGGAGCAGTCAGAACACATACACACATTTATCAATTAAGTTCATAGTCATACATGGATGTGGTTTGTCATGCCCCCAAAACAATGACAATAGCAACATCAAAGATCATTAATCACAGATCACCATAACAAATATAATAAAGATGAAAACATTGGAAATATTGTAAGAAATACCAAAATGTGATACAGAGACACTAAGTGAGCAAATGCTGTTGGGAAAATGGTGCTGATAGACTTGCTTGATGCACGGTTGTCACAAACCTTCAATTTGTAAAAAGTGCAATATCTGCAAAGCACAATAAAACAAAATATGCCTGTACTAGCACCCCAAAACAAAAATGGGTAAATGACACTCTCTTCAGATTCATTTGTTTACAACGAGCAAAAGCCATCTCTGCCTACCAGGTAGGCTCATTGTCATGAAAGGTACACACAGGGAATAGTGCTGGAAAGGCGGAAATGGAGACTGCCCCTACTCTTTCGTGGGCCTGTGTCACTCTTTCTGTTTCATCACTCTCGGGATCTTTTAGCTCAAGTTTTTGAGACTCTGGCAAGCCATGGATTGATTTGACTTAGATTCGCTGTCTACTCTGTGTCCAAATAGCCGTCACTGTCATAAAGATAAAGCTCTAGATTATCTGAGAAGGAGCTATAAGTAGGACAAGAAAATTAATTGATATGTTTATGATAGACATAGACCAGTCATAGAAGTATATAAGTATTTGTAAAAAATATGCAACCTTCGGGTGCCTGGGTGGTTCAGTCGGTTAAACGTCTGCCTTCAGCTCAGGTCATGATCCCAGGGTCCTGGGATTAAGCCCCGAGTTGGGCTCCCTTCTCAGTGGAGAGCCTGTTTCTCTCTCTCCCACTGCTGCTCCCCCTGCTTGTGCTTTCTCTCTCTCTCCCTCTCAAATAAATAAATAAAATCTTTTAAAAATATGCAACCTCATCAGTAGCAACAAAGAGATATTTAAATAGCAAGAGACTTTTTTTGCCCTTCAAATCATCAAACATTAATGATAACAATACATGCTTATACACTGCTAGAAGATAGGACAAACTGGTATGGAAAACAGTTTTGCAAAATGTACTGAGGACCTTTAAAATGGACATAACTTTGGCACAATAATTCCAAATCTAAGAATCTATCCTAAGAGAATGAATAATCAGAGATACAGATGAGATATATGTATGTGATCTTTGTAGTATTATTTATACTATTATATATAATATATATTTATAATAAAAGAAAAACTGTTAACAGTATAAGTTTCCACTGTTATGGGAATGTTTAAGTAAACTGGTATACTCCCATCATGAATATGCGGTCATTAAAAATCATGTTTTTGGTTAAAACATGTCCATACTACCCAAAGCAATCTACACATTCAATGTAATCCCTATCAAAATACCAACATTTGCCACAAAACTAGAAGAAATAATACTAAAATTTGTGTGGAACCACAAAGGACCCTGAATAAACCAAAGCAATCTTGTGAAAAAGCTGGAGGTGTGATAATTCCAGATTTCAGGATATACTACAAAGCTGTAGTAATCAAAACAGTATGGTACTGGCACAAAAATAAACACAAAGATCGGAGTAATGGAATAGAGACCCCAGAGATAAACCCACACTTACATGGTCAATTCATCTGTAACAAAGGAGGCAAGAATATACAATGGGGAAAAGATAGTCTCTTCAATAAATGGTGTTGGGAAAACTGGACCACTTTCTAACACCATACACAAAAATAAATTCAAAATGGATTAAAGACCTAAATGTGAGATGTGGAACCATAAAAATCCTAGAAGAGAGCATAGGCACTAATTTCCTTGACATCAGCCTGGCAACATTTTTCTAGATTTGTCTCCTAAGGCAAGAGAAACAAAACCAAAAATAAACTGTTGGGACTATACCAAAACAAAAAGATTTTGCTCAGTGAAAAAAAAAATCAACAAAACAAAAAGACAATCTACTGAATGGGAGAAGATATTTGCAAATGATGTATCTGATAAGGGGTTAATATCCAAAATATATAAAGAACTTCTGCAACTCAACACCAAAAAGCAATCCGATTAAAAAATGGACAGAGGGCCTAAATAGACATTTTTCCAAAGACATCCAGATGGCTAACAGACACATGAAAAGATGCTCAACATGACTCATCATCAGGGATATATATGAATCAAAACCATAGTGAGATATCACCTGTCAGAATAGCCAAAATCAAAAGTACAGGAAATAACAGGTGTTGGCGAGGATGTAAAGAAAAAGGAACCCTGGTGCCCTGTAGATGGGAAGTAAATTGGTACAGCCACTGTGGAAAACAGTATGGAGGTTCCTCAAAAAGTTAAAAATAGAAATACCATATGATCCAATAATTCCACTACTGGGTATGTACCCGAACAAAACAAAAATACTAATTCAAAAAGATATATGCACCCCTGTGTTTATTACAGCATTATTTACAATAGCCAAGATATGGAAGGAACCTAACTGTTCATCAATAGAGGAATGGATAAGAATGGTGTGTGTGTGTGTGTGTGTGTGTGTGTGTGTGTGTGTGAAATGGAATTTTACACAGCCATACAAAAAGATGAGATAGTGTCATTTGAGACAACATGAATGGACCTAGAGGGTATTATGCTAAGTGAAACAAGTCAGACTGAAAGACAAATACCATATGATTTCACTTGTATGTGGAATCTAAAAAATCAAATGAATAAGCAAACGAAAAGCAGAATCAGACCTATAAATACAGAGAACAATGTGATGGTTGCCAGAGGAGAGGGGGTGGGGGCTGGGCAAAATGGGTGAAGGGGAGTGGCAGATACAGGCTTCCAGTTATGGAATGAATAAGCCATGGGAATAAAAGGCACAGCATAGGGAATATAGTCAATGATATTTTAATAGCTTTGTATGGTGATAGATGGTAGCTACACTTGTGAGCAGAGCATAATACATAAACTTGGGGCACCTGAGTGGCTCAGTCAGTTAAGCATCTGCCTTCCGCTCAGGTCATGATCTCCAGGTCCTGGGATGGAGCCCCGCATCAGGCTTCCTGTTCAGGCGGGAGTCTGCTCCTCTCTCCCTCTCTCTCTCTCTCCCCCCCCCCCGCCCCTCCCCACTCCTTGTTCTCTCTCTCTCAAATAAAATCTTTTTTTTTTTTAAAGATTTTATTTATTTATTTGACAGAGAGATAGACAGAAGAGCACAAGCAGAGGGAGTGGCAGAGGGAGAGGGAGAAGCAGGCTCTGCACTGAGCAGGGAACCCGATGCGGGACTCCATCCCAGGACCCTGAGATCATGACCTGAGCCGAAGGCAGACGCTTAACCATCTGAGCCACCCAGGCGCCCTCAAATAAAATCTTAATATATATATATATAAACTTGTTAAATCACTAAGTTGTACACCTGAAACTAATGTAACATCATGTGTCAGCTATACTCAAATGAAAAAAAGATTTTTAAAGATTTTATTTAGACAGAAAGAGAGAGAAAGCGTGCGCATGCGCGTGCACAAGCAGAGGGAGGGGCAGAGGGAGAGGGAGAAGCAGGCTCCTGGCTGAGCAGGGAGCCCGATGCGGGGCTCCATCCCAGGACCCTGGGATCATGACCTGAGCCGAAGGCAGACGCTTAACCGACTGAGCCACCCAGGCGTCCCATCAAATGAAAAAAAAAATTTAAAGAAAATGAAAGATAAATGTTTTTGAAAAGTAATTAATGAGTGAAGAGTTCTCATAATGTTGAGTGAAAAAAGCAAGATACAGTATTCTATATATTGAAATAGAGAAAATTGAGATGCTAGGAAGAAGGAAGCCAAAATCATAATCTTAACAGTGGTAATATCTGAATGGTAAAAGTACAAATTATTTCAGTTTTTATCTTTCATTCTCTTTATACTTTTTTGTTTTTTCATATTTTCTGAATGATAATGAACTTTTGAAATCAGAATAAAATCATAAGTATTATTTAAAATTAAAAGAAGTGGAGTAAAAGGGGAGACTACCATATATTAAGACATATTTAAAACTTAAGTCAGTATGGTACTGGCATGAGAAATAAAAATAGACTAAGTAGGGTAGAACAGATCCTTGTATATATGAGAATTTAGTATATGATATGGGGGCTTCACCAAATAGTGAAGGAAGAATTAGACCATAATTGGCTCAGTTACAAATGGTAACCAGTAGTGCTGCTATGGTAGGCACTATCTATGCTAAGTGCTTTTATGTGCATTTTCTCCTTTACTTATTACAACCTTTTGAGATGTAGGTAGTATTATCCCCATTTTAGAGATGAGAGAGGGAACTAAAGCCCCTAGAAGCTGAAGCATTTGCCCAGAATCACACAGAAAAGAAGTAGTAGAACCTAGATTGAAACCAAGTATGTCAGACTTCAAGTCTGTAGTATTCTTTGCTACTGTGTTCTATGTATATAAAGTTTATGGCAGGGAGTCTAGAATACAGGAGGCATTTAGTAAATGTTATTCCTATGAGTAACTTACAGTTTGCTGCATATATTGTAATATATGATGTTTGTACATAGTATATATAATAACGTAAATACTACTAATAGTAATCAAGCTGTCTTGTCATTGAGATTGAGGAACTTCTGCGGGGAATTAGTAATCCTGTAGTTTTTCCAGAATAAATCCCCAATGGAATCATATAATTTAACAAATAACACATGATGAACATCACCAAATATTGGTTGGTTTAATAATTACTATTTCCTGCTGTCTCATTCACTCGCTTTGGACACTGTCCTCTCTTTCTTATAATTCATTCAAGGCTGGCTGATTAGCAGTGTTGGCCAAAAGATGGAGCTAGCGTTTCCTTTTGAATATCCTGCCATAGACTCATTTGTTTAGCAAACATTGAGCATCCACTCTGCCATGCATCATATGAGGGTTAGAGAAATGTGAAAAATTGCAAATTAATATTAACAAATATAAACCAAACCAACCAAAAATCTCACATCCCTAGGAAATTAAATACTCCTTCCTCTGTGAGGCCTTCTCTGATTCTCCCAGGTGAATTTAGTCACTCTTTCCTAAGAGCACCCAAAACAACCTGTGCAACTTATAAAGTCACATCCCTCTCAATGTATTAGTCTTTCGGTGAGCCTGCCTGTCTCCCACACTTGACTTCTTTTGGAGCTCCTTTAGGTCAGTTTTTCTTTCACAGTACTCAGGATGTGACTGGTACAATTTGGCTTTGGAGGATTTTTGTTGAGGTTTTTTGGTTTGGGTTTTTGGTTTTTTTTTTCCATGACCTGGTTGATGCATTCAGTCAGTCCCCTAATAAATATTTACTGATACCTACTCTATGCCATGTACTATGCTAGATAGTTTATAATAAATATGAATAAGAAACAAGACAATAGACAGGGCCAAACAGACAAGGTCCTAGATCTCACGGGAACTCACGTGGCCACTTGAAAGGAATATGTTTTCTTTGTACAAAATCAGTCAAACATTTGAACCTTATTTGTTGTATTGTTCAAATCTTCTGTGATTTTAAATGTATTTTAGGCATATTTTACATGTCAAAGCTTAATGGTGGTATGCTTAAAAGTCTCCCACTGTAATTGCATTTCTGTTCATTTTCTTCTATTTTTGCCTCATATTTTGCCAACAAAATAAGATGGAAAGATTAAAAATAAAAGAATGGGCAAAATTAAATCAAGGAAGTATAAATCAAAGAAAGAAACAATAAATAAAATAGTCCCCAAGGCAAAAAAACATTGAGGACAAAGGAGAATATTTTATATTGATAGAAGATATAAGCTCTGAATTGTGCACTATATAATATAGCATCGAAAAGTGTAAAATAGGGGCGCCTGGGTGGCTCAGTTGGTTAAGCATCTGCCTCCGGCTTAGGTCATGATCCCAGGGTCCTGGGATCGAGCCCTGCGTTGGGCTCCTGCTCATCAGGGAGCCTGCTTCTCCCTCTCCCTCTGCTCCTCCTCCACCTTGTGCTCTCTCATAAATGAATAAAATCTTTTTTAAAAAGTATAAAATAGATTATAAGGTATGAATAAATTTTCCAAGGGGAGAATGTGTGGACAGGGAAAAGGGTGGAAATTGTTCTTTCTGTGTGGCCCAGGTAGATACCTCCTGGAAAGCCCAGTCATTTGGAACTTAGTTTGTAAAGAAGCAACAGGGCTTGTCGGCATGTCCTGCGGTCCCAAAAACACCCTGGAGTTCAGGGAAATGACAGTCGGGCTTGAAAAAAGAGTAATGGCAGTAGGGCTGTCTGTGCCTCTGTGATCGTTCTGGGTGAGGAAAAAGCAGGTTAGAGATTCAAAGCCAGGCTGCCTGGCTGCAGAGCCCAGGCTCTTTCCAGGGCACCATACTGCCTCCTAGTAGTAGTGATGGGATCGGAGTCCCCAGGAATTCATTCCACGTGCCACTCAGAAGAGACCAGCCCTTGCTTTAAATGCCAGCTTTCTGAAGTCTCACACAGCTCCAATAAATAGGAATCATCATTGTCTTGTGGGTCTTCAGGAAGCCACGGACAAAGACATAGATGTATATTTTCATCTTTCTCTTCCTCTTTCTGCATTCTTGGTGCCTAGAATATTAAAACATATTCAGTTCATGAAATTCAGGTCAAATACTCATCAGTGAGCACTGGGTGTTATACACAACTAATGAATCGCTGAACACTACATCAGAAACTAATGATGTACTATATATTGGCTAACTGAATATAATAATAATTTTAAAAAAGAGTACTTATTTTAGTTAGTGAATTTCCTGTCTTGGGGAATGGCCCCATCATCTGGCCATCTGCTCAAGCCAGAATTCTAGGAATCTTAGACTCTTCTTTTTGCTTTACCCCCTTCTCATAACATGCATGACCAAATCCTATGGATTTATCTCCTCTCCTCAATAGCTCTTGTCTTTGTCCCCTGGTCCTCTCCATGCCCTGAGCCAGTGCCTTTGTTCAGACCTCTTCAGCCACAGGTTGCTACAGTTGCCTCCCAACTGTTATCCATGCCTCTTGTCTCTTATCCTATGAGCCAGTCACTATCACTGTCCTGCTGATAATCCTTAAGTGTCTTCTTATATTTTCAGAACCAAGGTTCAAATTCCTTAATACTGTTTTTTGAGACACTTCATGATCTGGCCTTTTTTTTCCAGTTTTATTGAGAAAAAAATGATACAAATCACAGTATAAGTTCTAGGAGTACAGCATGGTGGTTTCATTTACATATATTGTGAAATAATTACCGCAGTAGGATTAGTTACCATCCATCATCTCATATAGATACAAAGAAAAAGAAAAAAAATTTCTCCTGGTGATGAGAGTTCTTAGTAGGAGCTACTCTCTTAACAACTTTTCTGTATACCACACAGCAGTGTTAGCTATAGTCATCATGTACATTATCTCTAGTACTCATTTATCTTATAACTGGAAGTTTATACCTTCTGACCACCTTCCCCCAACCTCCCCTTCCCCTAGTGCCCCCCCAACCTTTGGTAACCACAACTCTGATCTCTTTTTCTATGAGTTCAGTTTTTTTTTTAAGATTTTACTTATTTATTTGACAGAGAGAGACACAGCAAGAGAGGGAACACAAGCAGGGGGAGCAGGAGAGGATGAAGCAGGCTTCCCGCTGAGCAGGGAGCCCAATGTGGGGCTCGATCCCAGGACCCTGGAATCATGACCTGAGCCGAAGGCAGACGCTTAACTACTGAGCCACCCAGGCACCCCTATGATTTCAGTTTTTTTAAGATTCCGCATAGAAGTGAAATCATGCAATATTTGCTTTCTCTGTCTGACTTACTTCATTTAGCATAATGCCTTCAAGTGTCCTCCGTATTGTTGCTAATGGTAGGATTTCCTCATTTTTTATGGTTGAATAATATTCTGTTGTATTTGCGTATATTACCACAACTGCTTTATCCACTCATCCATCAATGGTCACTTAGGTAGTTTCCATGTCTTGGCTATTGTAAATAATGCTGCAGTGAACATGGGGTTGCAGATATCTTTTTGTGTTAGTGTTTTCATTTCCTCTGGATATATTCCCAGAAACAGGATTGCTCGATCATATGGTAGTTCTATTCTTAATTTTTTGAGGAACCTCCATCCTGGTTTCCATAGTCTGGCCTACTTTCTAATCCTGCCTTCTGTCACTGCAAACCTGCTTAGCTCCAGCATTATGGAACGTGCTATATCATACTGGACTCCACAGCCCTGTGCCTTCATGCGTACTATTCTCTCAACCTAGAACATCCTTTCCCCACCTTTTGTTTCACTATTTTCTACAGGCCCTTTGAAACCCAGCTCCTACTGACTTTTTTCAGCATGACCTCTCTCACTTTTCCAGCCTCGCCCTCTTTTGTGCTCATGTAGCACCCTGGGCATTCTTCTATCTTGGTATTTACCACACTCTCCCGTCATTGTTGATACACTTGCCTATCTCCTCTACCACCCAGATTGTAAGCAACCAAAGGCAGAGACTCTTTTACTTTATTCTGTTGGAATTGCCAAAACCTCGCCTAGAGTCTGGTCCATGATAGGTTCTTAGCTTAGTAAATGTTTGTGAAATGAATAAATGAGCTTTTGTGGCTCAATAACAATGCTTTTATTTTCTAGGTACATGGTTCAGTGGCCTGGTGGCCGAATCCTGCATCGCCATGAGCTTGACACTTTCCTTGCCCAGGCAGTATCTACCCAGCTTTATGAACCAGATCAACTTCAAGAACTCAAGGTGATTTGATCTTCCCTCACTTAAATTCTTTCTTTTTTGAGTTCATAGCTTTCCTTTTGGTCTTTTCCCCCGCCCTGGAGCTGGGAAGATGAGTAAGTTCTGCAGGTAAATGTTTGATTCACTTTAGCCAAACATGTATGTTTGTTAATAAAACCAAGAGGTGCCTCTACCACTGCTCCCATATGATTGGGTGAGAATGGACAGAAAAAATGGATATTATACAGCACAAGTAAGTCGTGGCCACAAACCATGGTCAGGGTTTCTGACTCTTACAAGATACACTACAGGGGATTTTCCCTGGTGTCCTCTGTTTGTTTCTGAGTAAATGTCCACCCTCCCTTTATAATAATATGTATTGGGCGTTAGAGGGAAGTCTAGAAGAACATAAGGCAGAAAGTAAATCCACCATATAACTGAAAGCATTAGAACATACTAGGTTAGAGGGCAGGCTCTGAAGCCAGGCTGCCTTGGGTTTGAATCTTGGCTTCCTTACTTCCTAGCTGTGTGATTTGGGGCAGGTTGCTTAACCTAGCTTCAGTTTCCTTACTTGTAGGGTTATGAGGATATTAAATAAAATAATCCATGCAAAACACTTATTAGAACAGTGTCTCGCATATTTTTAGTATCCAATAATACTAGTTATTAGACTAGCTATTAGTGCAGGCCACCCCTCTCCTGACTTCAGTAGCCATGGTCTTTTGAGAACCTAGGATGAACCTGGAAAAGCAGCAGTCCAGTAGGACTTAGAAAATCTTAATTTGAATGAGGTTAACTAAGGGAAAGACAAAAACAGTCTAAGGAAAACAATGTTGGTTCCTTTTTACGGTAAGCGTAATATTGCTTGGCACTAAAGCAGTTACTGAGGCCAGATCACATGTAGGAGGGGACCTACAAGTACTTCCCCTTTTCCCATTGAAGCCATCTAACATGCTCACTTGAGATAACAAGTATAAACATTTTGATGTTTTCTTTATCTTTTGCCATGCATTTTCTACATAGTTGAGGTATTGTTGATGTAATCACATATTGTATTTTTAAACTTAACATAGCACATATTTTCTGTGTCTTAAAAAAGTGTAATAAATTTATTACATGTATGTATCATTTAATTATTATCACATTAGCCATTTGGTTTCCAGTTTTCCCCAATTATATGTAATGTTATCATTAAGATCTTTATGCATAGAGCTTTATTCTCAGCTCTACTTCCTTAGAATAGATTCCTAAAAATAGAATTTCTGAGTCAACAAATGTGAACATTTTCAGGGTTACTGACATACTGCTTAAGTGTAACATACATTCCTCATCAGCTTTGGGTGTTCTTTTTTGTCTTTAATTTTTAAATTTTTTTCTAATTTGACAGGCCAAAAAAAAAAAAATGGTATCTCGAGGTGGTGTCTTTATTTAAAGTTTTAAAGCTGATGTCTTTTTTTGGGGGGGTGGGTAATGAGTATCTTTCAAACTGTCTCCTGGAACGACATGGATAGAAGCTACTTGTGCACTCAAATGTCTGTAATTAAAAGGCAGCATGTTCAGATTTAACTAGAATAATCAACACAACGGGGATAAGAGTAAATGTACCCAATAACAGTAAGTTTTTAATAGTAGTTTTTCTTCTGTGGTGGTTTCAGATTGAGAAACTGGATGCCCGAGGGATCCAGCTTGCTGCCCTCTTCATGAGTGGGGTTGACACAGCTCTGTTTGCTAATGATGCCTGTGGCCAGCCAGTCCCGTGGGAGCACTGCTGCCCCTGGATTTACTTCGATGGCAAGCTGTTCCAGAGCAAGTTAATTAAAGCAGGCCGAGAGCGAGTATCCCTGCTTGAGCTCTGCGATGGCCAGGTACCAGCAAGTTGGGCGGCTGCTGAGGGCCATCTCTGATCTGCTGTGGGGATGAATGGGCAGAGGGTGGAAAGGAGCAGAGACATTGGAGAGGGAGGGAGGAGAAGTGGGAGAATGTGTCTGCCATTAACCTAACTTGGTCAAGGATCAGCCCAAAGGCCCAGAGTCTGATATGTACATGCTATAAAATCATATGTTGGAAAGTGTTTTTTTATGAACTTCAAATTTTCATATTGTTTTCTTACTCTGAGTATTTCTTTCCCATGGAATACTCAGATATACTGCCTTTCCTGCAATTCTTAGAATTTCATTTCCCTTATTTGTAAAAAAAAAAAAACTGCAAGTTACTTTTGCAAGTGATGGTATCTTTCGTAAAGGAACTATGTTTGGAACTAGAAGAGGGTGGTAAAGTAGATGACAGAGTAGAAGCAGGGGATTTTTTACAATGAAGCCTTAGGAAAGATGAGGAAAGGCACCCTTACTTACTCCTTTATCCATCTGGGGGGAATGCGCTGAGGGACTAGAACAGGGATTGGCAAACTACCTCAAAATTCAAAACTTGGAATTTTTATTCCAATAAGGTTTTATTGGAACACAGCCACATTCATTCATTTATATATTGTCTATAACTGCTTTCCCCCCGCAACAGCAGAGTTGTATAGTTGTGACAGAGACAATATGACCCTTTTCAGAACTGGTTTGTTGACCTCTGGCCTAGAGGCCTGGACTTATCCTGGACAGAGGTCATGGTCTCTGATCCTGGGTATGGAGGAAAAGGTTAAAAAGGTTGGCGTATGTCAGGTTTTATTCTTTCATCTAATTCTGTTATTTCCCCCTTAAAAAATAACCTAGCCTTTTTCTGGTCATGTGATAGACCATCGGTAAATACTTATGGTTATATTTGTCTTCCTTGACCTAGTCAGTGTGCCTCACAAGCCCTCTGTCAGAGCTAATATGATAGTTTGGTGTCATGCAAACAGTGCCAGGCAGGTTTTCCGGGGTATGGCTCCTTGAGCCATTTAACTCCAGACCTCAATTCTCTTAATGGCAGTAGATTTGTGGAACTGTACCTAGAGTGCCCAATACTGTGCCTGAAACATAGAAGTTAAAAAATGGCAGCTGTTGGGGCACCTGGGTGATGTAGTCGGTTAAGCGTCCAACTCTTGGTTTTGGTTCAGGATCGTGACATCGAGCCCCACGGCGGGCTCCGCACTCAGTGTGGAATCGGCTTGGGTTTCTCTCTCCATCTCCCTCTGCCCCTCTCCCCATCTCTCTCTAAAATAAATAAATAAATCTTTTTAAAAAATGGCAGTTGCTATTATTAATTCTGTTCTTCCTTTGAAGGCTGACCTGGCAACCAAAGTGGAAAAGATGAGACAGAGTATCCTTGAAGGAGTCAACATGAACCATCCACCACCTTCAGCTCTACTTCCATCACCTACTTTTGTGCCTCCCATGGTGCCCTCTCTCTACCCTGTTTCACTTTATTCCCGAGCCATGGGCTCAATGCCGCCTCCCCCTCAAGGACGGAGCCGGGGATTTGCCGGTCAGTACCTAAGAATGAGGTATTTGTCATCCTCAGTCTGTTTTGCAATAACCCATCCAGTAATTATTGCCAGATACAGAATCAGCAGTTTCATATATATATTATCTAATTTACTTGAAGAGAAGTTTATTGACAGGAAGGGGTGTAGCCTAGGAAAGAAAGTCCACTGACTTCCCAGACCATGCTCCATGGAGGTGGTTGGTCCCTGAGGATTTGACTCTCACCAACCAAACTCACAAAGTAATTGATGTAGAAACCTGGAGCTACTTTATTACTTTTGAGAACTATATCTCAAGTGAACTGGATCATCATAGTTGCCGGTTAGCTCACTCATTCCCCATAGGCAGATGTACCTAGGAGCTTCCAGAAAGACCAAATGGGAGGTAAGAGCAAATGACCAGTGTCCACAGACAACCATACCTGATGTACCCATTTTTGCTCTGGGGGTAGGCCTGACACATTTCCAGAAGCATGGAGAGAAATAAGTCACAGTCTGTGCCCACGAGGGGATTGAAGTTTAGTGGGGAAAACAAATACACACACATACACACAGACATATATAAGTATAAATCATGGTGACACCTGAGCTGTGGCTTAATGATGAATAGACAATCATGCTTAGGTAGCTCAGATACTGATCCTAATAATTCAAACAACCTTGGCAAAACAGGATATTTTAATAGGGACATTTTGACATGAAATCAAGGTTCTGTGATCAGGTGGGAGTGTCGTTGCTATGGTTGAAGATGTTTGTTGTCTATTTTTTTTTAAGATTTTATTTATTTATTTGACAGAGAGAGAGACAGTGAGAGAGGGAACACAAGCAGGGGGAGTGGGAGAGGGAGAAGCAGGCTTCCCGCCAAGCAGAGAGCCCGATGCGGGGCTCGATCCCCGGACCCTGGGATCATGACCTGAGCTGAAGGCAGACGCTTAACGACTGAGCCACCCAGGCGCTCCTGTTTGTTGTCTATTGCTCATCATTTTAAAAAAATAAAGCTGGAAGCTGAAGTTTGTCTTAAATTTAGGATCAAGGCTCTCCTTAGATGAGCAGTGTGAATGTCTGCTCTGTTCAGTCAGGTAATGATCAAGCCTTATAAACCAGGGAGCCAGCCATTCATTCATTCCATTCCTTGAAGCTGACTTTAGAGATCCTTGCTCTCATTCTTTGCATGTTGATTTTATCGTGTCTCAGAAGACAGCCTTAATTAAGGCTAAGTTCTCAGGAGGTCCTTGCCATTGTCCTAGCTCCCAGTGATGCCTGGTATCCAGTTACTGGTGGTTCGTGAGGAACCTCTTGCCTCCTGAAAGGCCACAATAAGATCCCCAAATGCAAGTCTTTCTAGCCTTCTTAGGACTAGCTCTAGTACCCTAGTTCCTTAGACTCCCACTGTCCTATGATTGAAGGGCTCTTTACTGGCGACCTGCTTAGTGAGCGAAGGGTTATTAACATTCGTTTTTTTTTCCATAAACTAAAATTAAAGGTTTACCTGAACTCTGTATTCTATGAAGGCTTCCCTTTGTGCCAGATTACAAAGCTCTGCTGTGCTGGTGAGCTCATACATATATACGGAGTTGGAATTTCTTGTTTTAAGGAGATATGCTATCTTGTCTTAAATTGGTTCTGGTTTTCAACTGTTGCTGTTCTTGCTTATTAATTATAAATTACTTTCAGTTTAGTTTCATTATTTTCCATTTAGTTTGGTAGTTTGGCTGAGCCTCCATTGTGTAGTGGTACGTATTTGAATCAAAAGTGGTTTGGGCCCACTTTATATTAAGTAACCAGAATTTAAATAAACACTTAAAAGGAAAAGAAAAGTGGTAACAATGCATCATGGAACACTACATCAAAAACTAATGATGTACTCTATGGTGACTAATATAACATAATAAAAAATAAAGAAAGAAAAAAAGGAAAAAAAAAAGATAAGTGGTTTTGGCCCAAATGAATAAACAAACAGAAAGCAGAATCAGACCCATAAATAGAGAACAAACTGATGGTTGCCACAGGGGAGGGAGGTGGGGGGCTGGGCAAAATGGGTGCAGGGGAGTGGGAGGTACAGGCTTCTGCTTATGGAATGGGTAAGTCACAGGGATGAAAGGTACAGCATAGGGAATCTGGTCAGTGAATTGTGTAATAGCGCTTCATGCTGACAGACGGTAGCTGCGCTTGTGAGCAGAGTGTAACTCCGCAGTTCTTGAATCCCTCTGTTGTACACCTGAAACTAATGTAACATTGTGTGCCAACTAAACTTTAATAAAAAGAAAAAAGAAAGGAAAATAAAAGTGGTTTTGGCATATAATTTTCTAATAACTAGATTTTAGGACATTCATTCTTTCAGCAGATATTGAATGCCTACTATGTGCCAGGCTCTGTAGCTGAAAAATGAGTCGTCCACACCCAGCTTGCCAAAGTGGATGTGCTACAGATCTTCAACCCCCGTCCCTAAATATGCTTCCACCATGAACCTTTGTTGTTATCAGAGTTGTTTTTTTTAAGATTTTATTTATTTATTTGACAGAGAGAGACAGCGAGAGAGAGAACACAAGCAGGGGGAGTGGGAGAGGGAGAAGCAGGCTTCCTGCCGAGCAGGGAGCCCGACTGGGGGCTCGATCCCAGGACCCCGGGATCATGACCTGAGCCGAAGGCAGACGCTTAACGACTGAGCCACCCAGGCACCGCAGAGGTTTTGTTTTTTGGTTTTTTTTTTTTTTAAGATTTTATTTATTTGACAGAGAAGGAGACAGTGAGAGAGGGAACACAAGCAGGGGGAGTGGCAGGCAGAGGAAGAAGCAGGCTCCCCACTGAGCCAGGAGCCCAATGCGGGGCTTGATCTGAGGACCCTGAGATCATGACCCCAGGACCCTGGGATCATGACCTGAGCCGAGGGCAGATGCTTAAGGACTGAGCCACCCAGGCACCCCCCACCCCGAGTCTTTATTTCTCTTTATCATAGAGAAATGGAAATAAGCAGAGTAGGGGGCGCTGTAGGATCTTTTTTTCCACCTCTTCTCCTACCTTGCACTTAGCATTCACTGCCCTTCTTCCTGTCTTTCCAGGTCTCCATCCAATCCCGCCCCAAGGAGGAAAACTGGAGATTGCCGGGATGGTTGTGGGCCAGTGGGCTGGCAGCAGGTCCTCCAGGGGCCGAGGCTCTTTTGGCATGCAAGTTGTTTCTGTCGGTGGGCCAGGAAAAGGGTATGTATTCCAGTAGGTTGGTATGAGCTAATGTCAGTCAAGGTGCCATTGGGAAAATGCCCAACTATTGAATACTTCTATTAAGGTAAGAGGCATTAACTAACTTTCCATTTTTAAAGCCAGTTTTCAGTTTAGTTCAGCAAACATACACTCAATTCCCTGCCTCAATGAAAAACTTTTTGCCCTAGAGGAGGATATGGGACACAGAACAATTTAGTATGATACAGAAATGAGAGAGAGAAAGGTTTACAATGGTAACACAGAGGATGGGCATCTAACTTAAGAGGGTCAAACTTCCTAGAGGAGGTGAGTAGTTAACTAAGTGAAAATGTGGGTGTGGACTCTATATGTTCCTCAGGATCACTTTTTCCCTCACTTTCTACAGGCATGGAAAAGAACAGACTGGTAGAGGATCCAAAGGACATAAAAAAGGAAACAAACAAGTAAGCCCTGTTTTGAGATCATCTAGCTTCTGTTTGATACCTCTTGTCTTTTCAGCTAACTTGCAAAAGATCAGATCAGGCATGGAAGACTGTTTTCCTAGCTTCTCCCAGCATTTGATTTCATTCTCTTGCTCTCTAGCTGTCTAGTGAGGGTTAGCCTGCCCAGGATGTCCCCACAATGCTGCAGAGTGTCATCCTTTTCCCTGAGTGAGACCACAGGATAGAAACCAGGCACTGTGTCCTGAACACCCATACCTAGCATAGTATGTGCTACGTGCAGCCGTAAAGGGGCCAGAGTGAAGTTAACAGTGGGATTGCCTGCTGCTCAGGCTTTCTGAGGGACTACCAGAGATGCTCAGAAAATTGGCCTTTGCCCTTTGCTGAATATGAGAGGGAAGGAAGTGTTGCCATTTTGTTTATTCTTAATGGCTCAAAATGGTCTTTAACTTTCCTCTAATGTACACCTTGAATTATAACACAGTTTCTGCTGGTCTTCATTAGACATGCCCCTCTCCCCAGATATGAAGAACCTAATCTTTTTTTTTTTTTTAAAGATTTTATTTATTTATTTGAGAGAGAATGAGAGACAGAGAGCATGAGAGGGAGGAGGGTCAGAGGGAGAAGCAGACTCCCTGCCGAGCAGGGAGCCCGATGCGGGACTCGATCCCGGGACTCCCGGATCATGACCTGAGCCGAAGGCAGTTGCTTAACCAACTGAGCCACCCAGGTGCCCGAACCTAATCTTATAGTGAATCAGAATCTTGTATGGACTCAGCCTGCTGGGCTCCTCATAGTATAGCAGCTACCATTTCTTTCTTTCTTCCTTCCTCTCTTTCTCCCTTCCTTCCTTCCTTCCTTCCTTCCTTCCTTCCTTCCTTCCTATTTATTTAGAGAGTACACATGAGCAGGGGTGGGGGAGGGGCCGAGGGAGAGGAGAGGGAGAGAGAGAATCTTTTTTTTATCTTTGATTTTTTATTATTATGTTATGTTAATCACCATACATTACATCATCAATTTTTGATGTAGTTCCATGATTCATTGTTTGCACATAACACCCAGTGCTCCATGCAGAATGCGCCCTCTCCAATACCCACCACCAGGCCAACCCATCCTCCCACCCCTCTCCCCTCTAGAACCCTCAGTTTGCTTTTCAGAGGGGAGAGAGAGAATCTTAAGCAGGCTCCATGCCCAGCACAGAGCCCATCGCAGGGCTGGATCTCACTACCCTGAGATCATGACCTGAGCTGAAATCAAGAGTGGACGCTTAACTGACGGAGCCACCCAGGCGCCCCAGCAGCTGTTTCTTGAGTGCCCCCTTTCTACCAGGCCCTCTATTAGACATTTTACATGCAGTTTCTAATCCTCCCAAGGGTCACTGATGAGACCATACTGCAAAGCAACTTTGACATAGGTTCTCAGTCCCAAATTAGCTCTCCTGTATACAGCCAGCCCTCGTTGCATCCAGTTAATCCCCATTGTCTAATGTTTTCTCAAAGATACATATTTGCTTTAATGTTATTTTGAGGTAAAAATGGAACTAGAATGGTAAGTCCTCCACACCAGTCAGAGAGCAAGGAGAGCAAGGACTTTGGGATTTTCCAAAAACTTCTCAACTTTTTCCAGAAGCTGTTCAGTAAGATACAAGGGATTATACCTAGAAGGAAAACTGGTCGCTCAGATAGGCTCCCATAAGGTAATACAGCCTTGATTAACTCACCATGATTCAGGGTCTGATCATTAGGTATATGGTCTGAAAAACCGGATTTTTTTTTTTTTTTTTGGTACAAGAGTAGCTCTATCTCTCAGGGGTTGACTCACATTAAGATCACAGAAATAGCTATGTGGATATGGCTGAAAGAGTGGCCTTGGGGAGAAGAGAGGGAGGGAAAGATACTGAAAGATCTGTGAAAGATTTAGTGAAAGGTACGAATTCACAGTACTTTATCTCAATCAAGTACTTTCCACAGTAATTATTGTGATATATTGTACACTTACTCTTTTCTGGTCACTCTTGTAAATACTTGTGAGGTGTTTATTATTCTCCATTTTAAACAGGAGGAAACTGAGGCTCAGAGGGATGAAACATCTTGCCCAAAATTATCCATCAAGTCAATATCTGTGTTGCCATTCCGTCCTGAGCTGATTCCAAAGCCCTGTACTGTCCTGATTCCACTGCAGTATAACAACTCTAATTGGCAGAGACAAGATTCAGACTTAGGTCTGGCTGACCCTAGTGCATACACTCTTAACCATTTCTACCAGAGCTTGCTTTCTTTAAGTGTAAGCTGCAAGGGAAACCATGGTAATGGAAGTTTGCTTGGGGACTTGGAATCAAAATAATATTAGCTAGCGGGGCGCCTGGGTGGCTCAGCTGTTAAGCGTCTGCCTTCGGCTCAGGTCATGATCCCAGTGTCCTGGGATCAAGCCCCACATCGGGCTCCCTGCTCTGTGGGAGGCCTGCTTCTCCCTCTCCCTCTGCCCCTGCTTGTGTTCCCTCTCTCGCTGTGTTTCTCTCTGTCAAATAAATAAATAAAATCTTTAAAAAAAATAATAATAATAATATTAGCTAGCATTTATTGAGTTCTTACAGTGTGCCAGGCACAACGTGTTCTAAGTGCTTTACCTGGAGTGTCTCATTGAATCCTTATAGGAATTTAAAAAACAGATAGTATTATTATATTTTACAGATGAAGAAACTAAGGGAAAAAAAGGGATGGTAGATGATCTTAAGTTTCTCTTTGCTAAGATTACTGGGGATACTGTTATCTACTCCAGAGGTAGCCTGGCCAAGGAAATTCTCATGTTGACTTTGTTTTTAACTAAGGCATCGTTTCTGCGCAGAGCTGCTGCTGATTGCCTTGATGACTCTCCTTTTTCTGTTCAGTCACCCTTTCTTCAGAGTATGAGATCATTGTTCCAGCTTATTAAATCTGCTTACATTATAGTCCTGCATTCTTTGTTTTTCTAAAGTCTGTTTATTTTTTTTTAGTAATCTCTGCACCCAACATGGGGCTCAGACTCACAACCCCGAAATCAGGAGTTACATGCTCTTCCGACTGAGCCAGCCGGGTGCCCCTATTGTCCTGTCCTCTTGAGATTATTCCTAGGCCACTGGATTTTTGTGTATTTTCAGATTCTGAAGTCACTTATTGGTAATGTTTTGATTTCTTTGTTGACTCCCTCAGGTAGCTAATTCCATCCACTGTGCGGATTTTTACTAGTTGCATCTTTTTTTCCAGGTTCTTGAGCAACACTTTATAGTAGTGCCCATGTAGTACAGGTTTTGGAGCCAAATGATCTAGCTTTGAATCTGGCTCTGCCATTTACTAGCTCTGTGACCTTACACAAGTTACTTAACTTCCCTGTGCCCTAGTATCCTTGTCTGTAACATGGAGAAATTGGCATCTACCTCACAGAGTTATTATGAGTATTAAATGATGTAAAGTGTTTATCACAGAGGCTGTAACATGGGAAGTACTCAATAAAAATTAAGTTATTATTTATAATTGACCACAGATTCAACAGGTATTAGATTTCTGTTACACTGAATTGAATTTAAAATAAATAAATAAATAGATAGATAGATAAATAAGATTTCCATTATGTATTGTATCTTAGTGGAAAGAATGAGGTCTTTGGAGTCAAATAGACTTGGATGTAAGTCTAGGCATGCCAGTGACCTTGGGCAAATCATTTTACTTTTTTCTGAGCCTCATTTGTCTTATCCATAAAATAGACAACAGAGTACCTGGCACACCCAACCACTTAGCAATCGGAAGCTGCTATTTTCCTAATAACATTCATGGAGAGACAGCCCTGCACTGCAAGGTAATGCAGTTCATGTCATTAGCATTTCAATAGCAGTCACATCCCTGGAATTAACAGAAAAACAGGTGACTGTTTTTAGTTATGAAAGATTCTGTGGAATAGTGCACAGAGATCTTCTGATTTTCCTTTCCTTTCATTTACATGTCCAGTTGTCAGCATTGGACAGTATTGTGCAGCGGTTAAAGAGAATAGACTTTAGAGGCTGACCCACCTGGCATGGAATCCTGACCCCACTACTTTCTATCTGAGTGTCCTTGAGCGAGTTACTTTAACCTTTCTGAGCCTCAGCTTCCGCATCTGTAAATGGGGCACCATGTCTACCATTCAGGGTTCCTACTAGTATTAGAAAAATACATTGTAAAGCTTTATAAATGATAGCTATGTCATTATTATGTGGTTGTCATGGCCATTGAGTTTCGGTCAAATCCGTCTGTTGTCACCCTAAGTTCTCAGGACAGTCATCAGAGTGTACTACTAGGTGGTAACAAGCTTTGGGCTTTCTGCTGTGTTTGAAGAACTGAAGCAGCTTCTGGAGGCTAGCTTAAGGACATGTTTGGGTAATTACCATTTCCACTGACTCTCTCCATCTTTGACAGGGCACTTCCGATGGAGTTTCTAAATCCCTGGAGCCTCATCAGGGTCGGTCCCACTCCCAGGTAAATGGAAACAATGGCACATTGATCAAAGAAGAGAAGAGTGATCATCATCTTCCAGCTCCATCCCAGTGTGCCTTACCCAGAGACAGCAACATGTGTAATAATGGTAACCGCTACTTCCCTGCGAAGAATGGGGAGAAGAGCCGCTTACGAGAGCAAAAGCTAGGAACTGTGGTACAGCAGAAGGAGGGGTAACGAGCAGAAGATGGCTTCAGCAGATCAGGAAGAGAGGAAAACCTATACTTTTCTGATTGTAGGCCCAAGTTAGAGGAGGACCTAAATGCTTTACCCTAGATTTATCCAGCATTTTATTGGGATGTCCTGTTGTATTCATCTTTTCCCGTTCCCTGTGTTTCTCTGGACCTCCAGACTTAGTGGTCTGCTTCTGGGGAAGCTCTGGCAGAGACGAATGGCAGCAGGACTAGCTCCTATTCTCAAATTGAATATGAAGTGCCAATATTCTCTTTGCCTCCCCTGGGAGCGTAGTAAGGCAGTGTCTGTCAGAAATCTGGTGTCATCACGTAAGGCCCTATAGAAAAGTTCCAGCTTTGGTTTTCTGAGTCTTCATCACGTTACTCATTTACAAAACCCATGGATGGTAGGGGTAGGGACTGCCGTCTGTGGCCTCCTAACTTGCTTTTTCCTCTATGAAGTAGTGGGACCTTGGTATATAATCCGTACCTTCCTCTCACTCTTTCTCCCCATTCACCTCATCCAGGATTTTGTGCCACCGCCTCTAACTCTGGCCTGACAATCAGATAGGTAAATGTTTTCAGGGAAGTGAAATAGTATTGGTTATTTTATTTTATTTTTATTTTTTATTTTATTTTATACACTTTAGAAAAAAAACAAAAACAAAAACTACCAATGGCCTTTGTACTGGGGGATTCTAGTGAGTCAGAAAAGTACTGGGCAGATTTTTCCTGCCTCTGAACTAATGCATTGTTTGTAAAATAGAAGATGTGGCGCAGTTCACCCGCTCCCTGCTGCCCACACCCTGAAAGGGTGGGAATCGATGTATTAAAACTGAGTTCGAAAGGGAACTGAAAAGACAGTGCGTGTGTGTGTGTGTGTGTGTGTGTGTGTGTGTATGGGTGTGTGGGTGTGTGGGTGGATGTATATATGAATGTGTGTATCTATATGCATACACATACCCTTTATATAAAGAGACAGATCTATTTATCTATACATATTTTATATATATAAATATATGTGTTTGTGCATGTGTGCGTGCATGCACACATACATACATACTTGGTGATGTCCCAGAGGATTTACTGAATTTCCCAGAAATGCTTCCACTGCTATGGAGTGGTGGGTTTCAAAAGACCACACTTTAAAATCCTTACTGAGTCACAGCCCATCAGCTATGTGAAGATGGGCTTCTCTAAAGCAGACAAAAAGTACTTTCCAGAGATTGCCTGTTCAGAACAACAAACAGTTGGGTTGTCACAAGTTTAATCTTGAACAGAGCCCTCACATCCCATAGAGTGAACACAGGGAGGTTGGAATGGCGTGGGGAAGATTCGGGCATTTCCTTCGGGGGGAACAGCCTCGTTCAGAGAGAGAAAGGGGATGGGAGGTGATTACCAGGGCTTGCAGCCAATTTGGAGGAAATCTCATCTGGAACTCCTGGGTCAAACTGGCATCAGGCTAGAATTGATTGCCATGAATCCCTGAAGGAGAGAGGACTAGCGTTGGAAAGATGGGGTAGGGAAGTGTGAGGAAATCGACAATTTGATTTTACATGCCTAGATTGTTTTATTTGTTCATTGACATTTTGACTACTGGATCTTTTCATTTGCTTTGCAAGGAGGACTTCAGAGGACTCTGGCCCAGGCCTTTAGGGGCATTCTGGAAAGGCTCCCAGCCCCTGAGGAGGCCAGAATCTGTCCAGGACAAAAAAAGCTGTTCTTCCTTGCCGGAGATACTCTTGAGACAACCTTGCATTTCCAGTTTCCCTCCTCAGCAGCTTCGGTATGAGGGATGGGAACATGGCTTACAACAGATTAGCATTGTGTCTTCATTCAGGAACTGAGGCTTCCAGCCTTACACATCTCCTTTTGGGCTCTGTGATATTCTTGCCCAAGAAGTACCATTTCTACAGGAATTCAACCGACTAGACTTCTAGCAGGGTTTCTCTCTCTTTTTGAAAAACCCCATGCACCTTAACCCACAGTAGGTCCTTGGTGATTTTTTTTCCAGACAACCAGAAGGCTGTTTGCTCACTGCCCACTTACAATGAGTGCATCATGAGAGATTGGAAACAGTCTCAGACTGTTTAATCCTAGTCTGGCCCAGTTTAAAAGAACCCACAACTTGTAGGGGGAGGGAGCCCTAGAATGCCTCTCTCCCTGCCCAGACACTTCTTACATAAACCAAAGCAAGATGACGAGAGTGCACACCTAGCAAGATATAACCAGGAACAAAGCATACAGAGACCTCCTCTTTGGATTTGCTCCCTTAATTTGGTCCCCCCTCTTCTAGTGGACCTGCCCAGCCTTTCACCAAAATCTTGAAGGTTAGGACTTCTATGTCCAGCAAGAGAGGGATTTGGTAATGCACTTAGGTGGCTTGGAAATTTCTTTCTGGAGCCACAGAGGGAGGAATCCTTCGAAGCTCTAAAAATGACCACACAATTACTGAGCTGAGTTAAATTAAGTATGTAGACACCATTTTCTATGGAAAGGTATTTTCTTCAGTTAACTGTTTCTGTGCATCTTGAATCTATTTGACACAATCAAATGACAGTATTGTTAACTCTCACAGCCTTAAGAAAATTTGTTTTATAGGCATTCACTGTGAGAAGTAAAATTGCTGCTTTGACAGGGATGATTCCAGTTTGCCAAAAGGCTTGCTTTTCTCCCTTCCACACACCTCTGCTTTCTCCTAGCCTGGCCCAGGGTGAAATAAGTGGCTCACTTCCAACCTTGATTTTTATTTGGATTCAGCATTTTGGGTTTGGAAGGTTATAAGAAAGAACCATAAAGGGCCACATTCCTGCATTTTAATTTATCTGCCAAAATATACAGTTTAGAAGCCAGAAAGGCTCAGATTCATTACTGAAAGATGAACTTTTTCTTATCTGAGGACAAATTGGGGAAGGTGGGTCTGATCTTTGCTGCGAGTACCACTTGAAGAGACTGTCATCCTTTACTCGAGGTTCCATTTCTTACTATGATATGTGTGGCCTCTCTTGAACAAAGTCATATAGGTACCCCCAGAAATGACCCTTTGACCTTGTAGGGCCACAGGCAAAAGCACCCTGGTTGTATATAGCCACTGATTCCCAAAGACTTGCAGTTCTTCTTGATTTCTGCTGGTTTGTCTTGGGGTCAGCCTGTAACTCGCACCCTTATTCAGTGGCCAGTCTGGTCTGAACCAGGCCCGACAAACTTTTGCTCACTTGCATCATTTTCATTCTGAGCCAGGAGGACTTTGGGTAGACTTTAAAGCCCAAGAAATGGCACTTGCTTTGGCCAGTGACATTTGATTTTGGTCTCCATCTTGATTTTCTGGCATTATTGATTGGCCAAGTCACATTAGCTTCTTTTGATCACTGAGAAAAACAGCCAGACAAGGCATTAGGGAGGGTGGTTAAGGCGGGGGAGGGGGTGGGGGGGAGGAATGCTTACGTAGGGTAGGAAGAATGTGGAAGTAACTGTTTGGTTATAGTGATCCAGTCCGTTGGAACCTTAGAAGGCTCATGTGGGCATGTCAGTGCTACCCTTTCAGTCTCTAAGACCCCCCCCCCTTTGAAATGACAATACAGGTAGACCACAGTTTAAAGTAGCTAGTAGAATTCTACTAAGGTTTAATCATTATACTTGTTCATTTCCTGATGCATATTTCCTAAATATGCTTGGGGTTTTGGGGCAGGGGGTAAGTTTTCACTGTTCCATTGTATGTCACTCTATATTTTTCTCCCTCTCGTGACTTTGGCATCTTTAATTTGACCCTCCATTCTCTTTCCCTTGGCTTTATTGCAGTAGTCTGCTGGGGCAGGTAGAGCTCAGTGCACTTATTCCCTTATTACTACTAATTACCTTCAATATTGTCAGAGGTTGTTTTGATGTTCTAAGAAGATAACTTCATTTTTTTTTTTTTTACAAAATCATCTTTTCCAAGTTAAAAGCAAAATAAAATACCCCCTGTGCTAGGGTGCCCATTTCAGCTTTTGACATTGCCCTTGTACTTTCATAGATGCTCTTTTTGTCCGTGTTGGTAGTAACTAATGACTAGTGAATTTTCATGTAAATGAAGCAAATTAAATATTTCAGATTTTATTAATCTCTCATAACCCTGCCAAATCTGATGACTTCATTTTAGTTACTTCCCCGAAGACACTTCCCCTCCTTTTCTTTTATTCTATTCTCTTCTATTTTTAGAATAACATACTAGGTTAAAGAAACTTTAACTGCAAGGAGTCAATGATTTGTAGTGCTCCCTGATAAATGATGTTATTGACAAAAGTAAATTCTTTCATTGTTTTTTCCTGTGTTAATAACTCTTCTCCTGTGCTCTTGACAGTGTGTTTAGTGGATGGATAATATGTATTTCTCTTTCCCACTCCCAGATTCCAAATTCCCTGCCTTTTTGGCCCACCTCACCACAAAAGCTCCATAGTTTATTAATGTAAGTTTGAATGGATGCTTCTTAGGGGAAACTGCAGGAGTTTCTGGAAGTGTTTCAGAAAGGAATGAAAATGTCTCAGGAGTTGTTCTGTGATGGAAATTGGTCTGTTGTTCTGTTAATGCTGATGGAAAGAAACTTACAGTGCTTAATAAAAGTCTATTCTTTTAGTAAAAAAAAAAATGTGAAATAATTTTGGGTGTGTGAAGTTTGATTTCTTCTCCCATTTCTGGATCCCTTTCTGCAAGTGGGGGATATGCTTCTCTCAATTCAGAAATGTTGCACAGAGATTTAGGAGCCTATATGTAGTTGAATATCAGGGCAAGAGAAATAGTACAAGAATCATCAAAAGGAAGGGCATATTTAGCTTCCTGCTGAACTTTTTTATTTGGATGTTCTAAAGGCACTTTTGACTTGACATTTCCCAGACTGAACACATCCTCTCTTCTGGAGCCTCCCCCTCTCTGTGAGCGACACTACCTTCTACTCAATGGTCAAAATCACAAACCAACCGGGGAGTTATCCTAGACTCATGCCTTTCCCTCACTTCTGAAACCCAACTCCTGACAAGATCTGTTGATAATACTCAACCAGCTTTCTGTTTCTCACATCTGTCCCTTTTTTGTCCCAGCTGCTGTGGTTTAGTTCAGGCCCCTTCATGTCTCACCTGAATTATTGTAGTTGCTCCCCTGTCTTACGCCTAACCAGGAAATTTTAAGCAACATTTCATGTTTAAGTGTATGGACCTTTTCCAGTGAAAGGGCCTGTAGCTTTTTTCGGGTTCTTAAAGAAGGCTATGACTCAAGAAACATTAAGAACCACTGCTTTAATCCACCATGTATATCAGCTTCCAGAGTAATCTGTCCTTCTAACATGCTGTACCCCTGCTTCTATGGTCCCTTCATGATCTGGCCCCTGACCACTTTCCTAGCCCCATTTCCTACAACCCTAACCCACTTCAGCAACACTAAAGTGCATCCCATACAGCTGTTAATATCTGTTTCTTTGCATTTGCTTGTACCGTTGCCGAGAATGCCTCTCTCCCCTTGTCTCTGGTGCATTCTCAACTTTACCCCCCAAGATTCAGCTCATATCTTTGTGATTCTTTTCTTGATCCCTGACTAGGGATCCCTGTATAGACTCATCACACCCAGTCCCTATAGCACTTTGCTGCATGTCTGCCCCTCAGTTAAACTCAATCATCTCTGTCTTCTTGGCACCTACCACCCAGCATGCACCTAGCAAATCAAGGACAGCTAGAACACCTTTGAAAATATTCCCTGGTATAAAGCAGATTGTAGACTTCTGAGGCAGGATGTGTTGATGGCAGAAACACACGATTGAGTATGAAGGTTCAGCACTGGATGGTATTCATTTAAATGTGTTATGGGGCTATGAAAAAAACAATCCTGAGCTCTGAGTCACCTTTGAGCCATAGAGGGGTGCTTGGAGCAGAGTCTGAAGCCAGGACTCTAGGGCATTTTTCTTACCTTACTGCTTCTGCTGAGTGACACCAGCTGGGCTTGGCCTCCCTAACTGCTCTGTGCCTTGTGTGTACAGAGTACCAAAGGAAACAGCTGAGTCTAAAGGGGAGCATTAGAGGCTTACTGAAGCTTATAAACACCTTACCCTTAAATTAAAATTCTTATTTGTAACATACTTCATTTTATATTGGGTTTATCATGGCTGTAGATGCCTTTTCCTAGCCTTTGATCTTTGGGGGTTGGGACTCAGAAATTAATAGTAGGAAATCTTTAGCATTTGGCTTTTGAAAGTTACCATTTATTGAGCACCTATTGGGTACCAGGCGTAGTACTAGGCTCTTCTAATCCTCAAACCACTCTGCAAAGTAAGTACTATAAGTACTATCCCCACTTTGTATATGAGCAAATGCATTCAGTGGCGCCCAAGTCTACACGCTAGTGAGCAATAAAACCAGTGTTCTAAATCTACGTTTGTTTTGACTAAGTAGATAACTTTGTTTCTGCCTGCCCAGCATTCCTTCTTTCTAGCAGTTAAATTCAGTTTTTCCCTTTGGGGTAGTGCTCCTCCCTATCTTGGGGTAAACGTGGGTTGGTGGTCAGTCACATGGCTTCACCTTCCCAGTGGGATGGGTATATGTATCCGAGCAGGGCCAATTGTGCTTTTTCATGGATTTGAGGGAGAAAGTAACAAAGGATTAAAATGTATCTTCTAAACTCAGAAGCATTAGGAATAATG
Organism: Phoca vitulina; assembly: GCF_004348235.1. Taxonomy (NCBI): domain Eukaryota; kingdom Metazoa; phylum Chordata; class Mammalia; order Carnivora; family Phocidae; genus Phoca; species Phoca vitulina. The sequence continues at coordinate 674,826 of NW_022589814.1, forward strand.
TGAGCCTAGAACATTGCCTTCTATTTATATCTTCTACAACTGGTTTTTGTGTGTGAGAAATATGAAAATTTGTGGTCATTGTTTAGGAACAGATTACAGAAAGTGATCTATTGAGGTCTTGCCAGAGAGAGGTCTGGGCACTTTATTTTACACAGTTGTATACGTTCACATTTCACGATTCAGTCCTTATACATCAATAATCTCTAACTGTTGAAAAGGGGAGTGTATCAGTTGGGATAAGCTAGGTTTTGCTGCAATAACCCCCAAATCTCAATAACATAACAGAGGTATACTTCTTGTTCATATATGTCCAGCATACGTTGGCAGGAGCGCTTCATCTACAGTCACTTGGGAACTCAGACTAACAAGCCCCATTACTGGGTCAGGGGAAGGCATGTGGCCAAAATGCATACTGACTCTTAAAGCTTAAAATGGCACACATCACTTCTCTCTTTTCATCGCCCAAAGCAAGTCACATGTTTGCAACTAACTTCACAGAAGTGGAAAAGTACAATTCTATACTATGTGCCTGGAACAAGGGAGAGGTAAGTTTGGTGAGTTGCAGTAAAAGCATCACAAGGAGAAATGACCCATTTCTGGGTAGAACTGACTTGTCACATTTTGTCTGGTTGCCATTCTCTAACCACTTGAGTCATTATACCTAAAATTTGGAATGAAATAGTGAAGGATTCATTCCCATTCCAGTGTCATAAGGGATTCTCTGCATGTGGCTGAAGAAGGTAACACAAGCATTTGAGCTTAGCTCCCCTAGCCCACCTTGTGGGGGTGGTTGTGAGGATTAAGTGACATAGTATATGTAAAGTGCCTGGCATATCATCCAGCCTTGATAAATGTGAGCTATTGTTGTGGTTTTGCGGGGAGATGGTAATAGATGAAAGACTTTACACTCCCAGTCCTGACTTCCTGATAACAGATTCCTTCCTAGCCTATAATTGGGTGCCAGTCCTTCCATTTGAATGTGGCTGCTTCCAAAGGTGACCAGTGTGCCCCCAGTCACCAAGTCCTGGGTGTTCACACAGGCCTCATCTTACCGAGGACTTCCACGGTAACTGACACTGAAACAGAACCTATTTCCTGAAACTGGCTTCCCTCACATTTCTCTCCTGTTTTCTCTTTCCTTTTTGACTACTTTGAAAAAATCATGTAATGTTTGATAAACCAAAAGGCAATATGTAACATACGTTATGAGATTAGATAATAAAATGAACACTCATGAGCCCACTGCTCAACCTAAGACCTATTCCATCTCCCTATCTTCCCCAGAGGTAACTGGTACCTTGAGTTTTATTTTTCATTCCCTTGTTTTCTTTTTAAATATTTTCATCACATACTTACCTCTGAATATATTGTTAGGTTTTTAATTTTATAAAAATGTAATTTTTATGTAGTCTCCTACAACTTCCTTTGCTTACTCAATTTGATTTCTCTGACTCAAACGTGTTGTTGCTATAATTGTAGTTAATTTGTTTTCACGTCTATATAGTATTCCATTGTATGAATATACCACAATTTACCCATTCTCTGTCCAGTGGGAATATGGGTTTCCATTGATGTTGCTGTGAATACTTTTGCACATGGCTCCTGCTGGGACCTAAGGCATGCAAATGTTCACCTTTATAAGATAGTGAAAAAAAATCTTCTTTGTGTGTGAAAAAAAATTATTTTAAAAAGTAGCATTAAGTGGGAATAATAACACCTGCTGCCTTGCCTCCCTTACAGATAGTTGTGAGAATAAAAGAAGCTAATGGATGTGAAAACACATTCAGTACATTAAGAAGACATGGTTGGCGTATTGGTTTTGAGTCCAAGTTCAAACTCCTAAAGTTGACCCATGTGCATGCTAGTTTCTAGGACCAGAAAGACCAAAACTTTTCATTGTCAATTTAAAGTATTTCTAGAATTTTCTGATAAAAAAGGCTAGACTCTTAGATTCTGAGACAGCTGTCTGTCTGTTTTCCTATCTGACCAGCAATCTTTCTTGTTCTATCCAGTAATAACACCTCAGTTTTCCGAAGATATACCTCTATTCTATATTTGGAAGTTTCCTTAAGTGCTCTGCTCTCCCCAGCCAGCTCACTGTTGTTTGTTAACTGTCATTGTCATAGATTTGTTTGGTTTTTTTTTTTTTTCTTATCCTCTAGAGACTCCTTTTACTTCTGGTAAATCCAGCATGATTAATTGATTACAAAAATGGCCACAGTTGTTCACATCTTCCTTTATCTATACCTTCTACAGCTCCTCCCATTAAGAGATGGCATCTGTTTCTCCACCCTTCGAATCTGGACTAGTGTTTTGTTTTCGCCAATAGACTGTTGCAGAAGTGATAATTATGCCAGTTCCATGCCTAGGCTGGTTGCTTCTGCTCAATCTCTTGAACCGCTGGAACTCCCATGAGAACAAGCCTGGGCTAGCCTTCTGGAGGGTGAGACCCAGTTGTCCAGCTATACCAGACAAGACCATCCTAGACCTGTCAACCCCCAGCCAACCCACCAGCAGACCACAGGTACATGAGCCCAGCCAAGATCAGCCAAGCCTGGTCCAGAACAGCAGAGCTATGCAGCCAACACGTAGATTCATAAGCAATAATAAATGGTTTGGTTTCAAGCCACTGAGTTTGAGGATGGTTTATGATGCAGCAGTTGCTAACTCACATATCCAGCAATACAGTACAAATTAAGTTTTATGCAGGATCAAGTTTTGGTAGTAGGAGGGCCCTTCAGGATATCTAGTCTTCAGTGCTGCCTCTTGACTACTTCTTCATTTCCTTCCTTAGTCTCTCTCTTAGGATTAGCGTTTCTCAGAGTTTCTGTTGTCAGCCATATTCTCACTATTCTTTCTCCTTGGTGAGATTCATCCCATCCCATGGCCTCAACTCTTACCTTTATATAGATGACTTCCAAATCTACCTCCAACTGAACTCTACTGAAGAGATGCAGAGTTCAAATGGTCTGCTGGGCAAGTCCATATAATACTTTCCCAGAAAAAGCATAACTCAATATGTTTAAATGTGAAGTCTTGCTACCACTCCTCCACTGTTTCCTATTTCTCCCCCTATCTCCAGCTTGATTCCTCTGTCTCTGGCTAATGTCAGCACTATCCTCACATCACCCAGGCCAGAAACCTCATCATCCCAGATTCTCCTCATCCACCATGTCTAATCATTCTGCTGCAGTGTCTTATATCTCTCCGTTCCTCTCCATCTTCCCAGCCCACTCCCACTCTTCCTTTTTCTTCTTCCTCTTCACCTCCTTTTTTCTTGCTATAGAGTTTGATCAGTGGTCCAGCAATAGTAACATCACTTGGGGGCCTATTAGAACTGCAGAATATTGAGCCCCACCTCAGATCTACTCAATCAGAATCTGCATTTTAACAAGATCCCTAGGTGATTCATATGCATACTAGGGTACGATAAACAACTCCATAGTTGAGTCTCAATCTGGGTAGGTATAGGTCCTCACCAGTTTATAACCTATGCACTGTGTTTGTGGCACTCGAGCCTTGTTGAGTACCTGGGAAGTCTTCAATTTTCCATTTATCTTTTCATGATTTAATCTTTTAAAAAAGAATATAACATTTATTAGTTGTTTTTTCAATACAGAAATACAAAGAGACTAAAATTGGCCTATGCCTTGCCCAAATAACTCCAAATGACATTTTCTTTTTTTAAAAAAAGGAAAATTTACCTAACGTTAGACAATTAAAACAATAAAAATGTACAAAGTGATGACTAGAAAACCTCTAGCACCACCCCAATCCCAACCCCTCTCCTCAAATGTAGCCATTCTTAATCAGAATTAACCTTCCAGGAAGTAATTAACCTTCCAGGAAATAATTAAGCATATACCTGCATATATTTATGTTTGTTCTTTTGTTTAAAAAGTATAAATTGCTCCCTTTTAGTCATCATGATTTTTTTTACTTAATATATCTTAGATATTTCTTTATGAGCTTATACAGACTTTCATAATTTTTTTTTAAAGATTTTATTTATTTATTTGACAGACAGAGACACAGCAAGAGAGGGAACACAAGCACGGGGAGTGGGAGAGGGAGAAGCAGGCTTCCCGCCGAACAGGAAGCCCGATGCGGGGCTCAATCCCAGGACCCTGGGATCATGACCTGAGCCGAAGGCAGGCGCTTAAAGACTGAGCCACCCAGGTGCCCCAAGACTTTCATCATTTTTAACACTACATAGTGTTCCATTAGATGGATGATTCCATCAGATCATTTCCCTATTGAGAAGTGCCTTGATTGCTTCCAGTTTTAGCTATTACAAACAAAGTTGCAGTGATCATCCATGGACATATATTTTGGTGAACTTCTGCAAGGATATCCATAGGGTAAATTTTTAGTGGCAAGATTATTAAGTATAATGATTAAGATGCTTTTGTTTACAAGTAAAACACAACTCCAGCAGTAGGGTGAGCTAGAGTTACCCAGTTTCTTTCAGTCTCTATGTTCTGCAATCCCTACTTTATCCAAGGGGATTTTTTTTTTTAAGATTTTTTATTTACCTATTTGACAGAGAGAGACACAGTGAGAGAGGGAACACAAGTAGGGGGAGTGGGAGAGGGAGAAGCAGGCTTCCCGCAGAGGAGGGAGCCTGATGCGGGGCCAGATCCCAGAACCCTGGGATCATGACCCGAGCCGAAGGCAGACGCCCAACGACTGAGCCACCCAGGTGCCCCTCCAAGGGGATTTTTAAGTGCAGTCCCTGGACCAGCAGCCTCAGCAGCACCTGAGAACTTCTTACAAAAGGAAATTCTTGGTCCCTACCTCAGAGCTACAGAATTTGAAAATCTGGAGATGGAGATCAGCAATTTGTGTTTTAACAAACTAGGTGATTCTGTTGCACACTAAAGGCCAAGAACCATTGCTATAGGCAAGGTAACCATGAGATGGCATGGTTTTCCCAGTGGCAATGGACACTGAGTCTCTTCCTTTAAGTTCACAAAAACTTCTGATCCAGCCTTTCAAGTGAGCAGGACTCCCCAGGTGCACCCTAATTGGCTTGCTGATGTTACAAATCTTCCCTGAAGTAATAATGTCTGTGGCCAGAAGAACTAGGAGTAGAATCAGTTTACCCCAAAATACACGGGCTATGAGTGGGAAGAATAAATACACAAATAAAACCTATGAATTGGTAGAAAGGAAAAAGTGGGGAATGATTGCTGTGAATGCTCTAGCAAAGTCCACCACATTCAGTCAAAGAATATGTGCATGTTCTATTTTGATAAATATTGCCAATTCGTATCTGCAAAAAGTTGCACCAACTTATGGTCCCACCAGCAGCATATATCTATTTCTTGCTCTGCATATAATCAAACTTTAAACACTTCCCAATATGATAGGTGAAAATGGAATTTTATTGTTTTGATTTATATTTCTTATATAACACATAAGAAATATATTTCTTATATATCTCATGGATGAGATTGAACATCTTTTTAAATCTTTATTGATGTGTATATGTCTTTCTTTGTAAATTACTTGCTTATTCTTTAGCTCATTTTACTATTGGGTTTTGCCTTTTTCATGTTGATTTTTTTTCTGAACTCATTGTAAATTAAAGAAACTAGCCCTTTGTCATATATGTTGCAAATATGTTTTCCCAGCTCTGTTGATCTTTTGAATTTGCTTATGGTATTTTTTGTCTCACAAAGCTTTTAACTTTTATGCACACAAATTCATCAATAGTTTCCTTTATTGGTATCTGGGTTTGGGATTCTGCTTTAAAAGGGCATTCCCTATTCTTAAGTACACATAAGTACATTCATCTTTTCTTCTAGAATTATGTTTTCATTTTTTTCCTTTTCCACATCTGATCCATCTAGAATTATATTTTGGTACAAGGAGTAAGGTAAGGATAGGCCCTGCCCCACCCCAACACCAAATAGCCAGCTCTCTCAGCGCTATTTATGGAATAAGCCCCTTTTTTCCCCCACTAATTTCAATTGCCACATTTATCATAAACTGAATTCCTTTATGTTTTGAGGTCTACTTAAGGAATATATTTGTTCCATTGATCTAATTCATTTCTTGTTCTAAGCTGTATTAATCATTTTACTTCTGTAGTATTTTTAATATCTGACGAAACTAGTTTTCTGTCACTTCCTTTTTTAATTTCTTTTTTAGAAATGTTCTAGTTATTCTTCCATATTTACCTTTTTAGGTAAACTCAAGTCAGTGAAGCTTTTAAAAATTAAGGATACTGGGGTATCCAGACCTAGTGAAGCAGATTTTTTAAATGTGACACTCTGTAATGGGATGAATAGTATGCCCCCAAGATTCACATCCACGCAGAACCTGTGATTGTAAACTTATTTGGAAATATGGTCTTTGCAGATGTAATCATGTTAAAATGAGGTCATACTACAGTAGGGTGGATCTTAATCCAATGATTGGGGTCCTTATAAGAAAAGGCAAATTCAGGCACACAGGGAGAACACCATGTGATGGTGGAGGCAGAGTGATACATCTACAAGCCAAGGAATGTCAAGAATTGCAACCACCAAAAGCTGGAAAGAAAGGAAAGATGCTCTGCTAGGGCTTTCAGAGACAACATGGCCTGCCAACACCTTGATTCTGGACTTCTCACCTCCAGAACTGTGAGACAATAAATTTCTATTGTTTTAAGCTCTCCAGTCTGTGGTATTTTGTTATGGTATCCCTAGAAAACTAATACACACTCTATATCTAAATTTTAAAAAAATCTTTAAGTATGATTCTAATAAACCACCAGGGTTGGGAACCACTGGACTGAATAATAATAACCATTCTTGACTCACTCAGTATTTAGTAGGAGTAGAAAAACAGGATGACTGAAATAATTCTCCTTTTAAAAAGGGAGTCTTGGTGTTGAAACAAACAGCTATCCATTTGGGAAGAAATTAGTCTATCCCTGTATCATATCAAATTCACTAGAATAAACTCTGAAAGTATTCTAGTAGATGGGAATAAGACAAAATCCCTACTCTCATGGAGTGTTGTGTCTCGGAGACACAACAAATAAATCCGATAACTTCAGAGAGGTGATCTATGAAGAAAATAAATCAAGGTAATGAACTAGGGCACATCTTTTTTTTTAAGATTTTATTTATTTGACAGAGAGTGAGTGAGAGAGCACAAGCGGGGGGAGGGGCAGAGGGAGAGGGAGAAGCAGGCTCCCCGCTGAGCAGGGAGCCTGATGCAGGGCTTGATCCCAGGACCCTGAGATCATGACCAGAGCCAAAGGCAGATGCTCCACCAACTGAGCTACCCAGGCGCCACAAACTAGGGCACATCTTAACGGAGAATGGGTGGTCAATTTAATTAGGGTAGACAGGGAAGGCCTTTTGGAAGAACCAATATTTGAACCAAGTGCTGAAGGTGTTATCCACAGGAAGATCTGGGGGAAGAGAGTATCTAGATAGGAAAAGATTTGAGAAGGAAATGAGTTTACAGTAGATTAAAGACCTAAATGGAAAGCACTATAACAGAATGAGAAAAAGAGAAAATGGTTGTTGCATTAGATAAGAAAGGCCTTCTAACAAAACAGAAAAAGCAATAGAAGAAAAAGGTTGATATAAATATAGTAAATCACCATACAAACATTTAAAACTTCTGTATGATAACATAAACCATAAACATGTTACATATTATGGAAGAATATCAGCAACATGCATAATAGAAAAAGGGTTAATATCCAGAACTAGAAATGACTCCTACAACTCAATATGGAAAAGACAGCCCTGAAAGAAAAACTAGACAGAGTTTACAAACAGTTCATAAAGGATGGGCCAATAAACATAGGAAATGATATTCAACTTCACCAATGATGAGAGAATGAAAATTTAAAGCAAATAAACATGTTACCATTTTTTTCATCCATCAGACTAGTAAACAATTTAAAGGTCAGAGTCTGAGGAAACATGAAGATACACTGATGATGAGAGTGAAAATTGGCATAATGCTTTTGAAAGGCAATTTGGCAGTATTTATTAAAATTTCAACTGTCCATACCCCGTGTTCCAGCAACCCACTTTTGAAGTGTCCATCTAGAGAAACTTGACTGAGCTCAGGAGGCCCCTCCTGGTATGTTTGCTCCCACTCTGTATTAGAGAAAAATGAAACCACTTTAAATATCCATCAGAGGCTAGGGGTATATCAATCTTGTTAATTCTTTCAAAGAAGCAGCTCCTAGTTTCATTGATCTGTTCTACTGTTTTTTAATTTCTATATCATTGATTTCTGCTCTAATCTTTATTATTTCTCTTCTGCTGGATTTAGGCTTTATTTGCTGTAAGGTTAGGTTCTGTATTTGAGACGTTTCTTATTTCTTAAGGAAGGCCTGTACTGCTATATACTTCCCTCTTAGGACTGCTTTTGCTGCATCCCAAAGGTTTTGAACTGTCATGTTTTCTTTTTTTTTTTTTTAAAGATTTTATTTATTTATTTGAGAGAGAGAGAGAATGAGAGAGAGCGAGTACATGAGAGGGGGGAGGGTCAGAGGGAGAAGCAGACTCCCTGCCGAGCAGGGAGCCCGATGCGGGACTCGATCCAGGGACTCCAGGATCATGACCTGAGCCGAAGGCAGTCGCTTAACCAACTGAGCCACCCAGGCGCCCTTGAATTGTCATGTTTTCATTTTCATTTCCTTCCATGTATTTTTTTTAAATTCTTCTGTAATTTCCTGGTTGACCCATTCATTCTTCAGTAGGATGCTCTTTCATCTCCACGTATTTGTGGTCCTTCCAAATTTTTCTTGTGGTTGATTTCAAGTTTCATAGCATGTGGTCTGAAAATATGCATGGTATGATCTCAACCTTTTTGTACCAGTTGAGTCCTGATTTGTGGCTCAGTATGTGATCTATTCTGTCAAAAAAAAAAAAAAAAAAAAAAGAGAAAGAACCCAAATAAATAAAATCATGAATGATAGAGGAGAGATCACAACCAACACTGCAGAAATACAAACAATCTTAAGAGAATATTATGAGCAATTATATGCCAACATATTAGGCAATCTGGAAGAAATGGATAAATTCCTAAAAACCTACAAATTATCAAAACAGAAACAGGAAGAAATAGAACCTGAACAGACCCATAACCAGCAAAAAAATTGAATCAGTAACCAAAAATCTCCCCACAAACAAGAGTCCAGGGCTGGATGGCTTCCCAGGAGAATTCTACCCAACACTTAAAGAAGAATTAATACCTATTCTTCTGAAACTGTTCCAAAAAACAGAAATGAAAGGAAAACTTCCAAACTCATTCTATGATGCCAGCATTACCTTGATCCTAAAACCAGACAAAGACCCCACCAAAAAAGAGAATTACAGACCAATATCCCTGATGAACATGGATACAAAAATTCTCAACAAGATACCAGCTAATAGGATCCAACAGTACATTAAAAGGATTATTCACCATGACCAAGTGGAACTTATTCCCGAGCTGCAGGGGTGGTTCAACATCTGCAAATAAAGCAACACGATACACCACAATATAATGAAAGAAAGGACAAGAACCATATGACCCTCTCAATAGATGCAGAAAACGCATTTGACAAAATACAGCATCCTTTCTTGATAAAAAAAACCCTCCACAATGTAGGGATAGAGGGAACATACTTCAACATCATAGGGACCATACACAAAAGACCCATAGCAAATATCACCCTCAATGGGGAAAAACTGAGAGTTTTTCCCTTCTGAGGTCAGGAACATGACAGGGATGTCCACTCTCACCACTGTTGTTCAACATAGTACTGGAAGTCCTAGGCTCAGCAATCGGATAACAAAAAGAAATAAAAGGCATCCAAATTGGCAAAGAAGCATCAAATTTTCACTCTTTGTAGGTGACATGATACTCTATGTAGAAAGACTCCACCAAAAAATTGCTAGAAGTGATAGAGGAATTCTGCAAAGTTGCAGGATATAAAATCAACACACAGAAGTCTGTTGCATTTCTATACACTAACAATGAAGCAGCAGAAAGAAATCAAGGAATTGATCCGTTTACAAGTACACCAAAAACCATAAGATACATAGGACGAAAGCTAACCAAAGAGGTCTGTACTCTGAAAACTATAGAAAACTTACAAAAGAGATTGAGGAAGACACAAAGAAATGGAAAAACACTCCATGCTCATGGATTGGAAGAACAAATATTGTTAATATGTCTATGCTACCAAAAGCAACCTACACATTCAATGCAATCCCTATCAAAATACCACCAGCATTATTCACAGAGGTGGAAAAAACAATTCTAAAATGTGTATGAAACCAGAAAAGACCCCAAATAGCCAAAGTAATGTTGAAAAAGAAAACCAAAGCTGGAGGCATCACAATTCCGGACTTGAAGCTCTATTACAAAGCTGTCATCATCAAGACAGTATGGTACTGGCACAAAAACAGACACATAGATCAATGGAACAGAATAGAGAGCCCAGAAATGGACTCTCAACTCTATGGTCAACTAATCTTCAACAAAGCAGGAAAGAATATCCAATGGAAAAAGTCTCTTCAACAAATGGTGTTGGGAAAATTGGACAGCCATATGCAGAAGAATGAAACTGGACCATTTCCTTACACCACACACAAAAATAAATTCAAAATGGATGAAAGACCTAAATGTGAGACAGGAATCCATCAAAATCCTGGAGGAGAACACAGGCAGCAACCTCTTCGACCTCAGCCTCAGCAACTTCTTGCTAGATACGTCCCCAAAGGCAAGGGAAACAAAGGCAAAAATGAACTATTGGGATTTCATCAAGATAAAAAGCTTTTGCACAGGAAAGGAAACAATCAACAAAACTAAAAGGAATATATGGAGTGGGAGAAGATATTCACAAATGATATATCAGATAAAGGGCTAGTATCCGAATCTATAAAGAACTTACCAAACTCAACACCCCAAAAAACAAAAAGTCCAGTCAAGTAATGGGCAGAAGACATGAACAGACACTTCTCTAAAGAAGACACAGAAATGGCTAACAGACACATGAAAAGATGCCCACCATTCACTCAGCATCAGGGAAATACAAATCAAAACCATAATGAGATACCACCTCACACCAGTCAGAATGGCTAAAAATAATAACTCAGGAAACAACAGATGTTGACAAGGATGCAGAGAAAGGGGAAGCCTCGTACACTGTTGGTGGGAATGCAAACTGGTGCAGCCACTCTGGAAAACAGAATGGATTTTCCTCAAAAAGTTAAAAATAGAGCTACCCTACCCTATGACCCAGCAATTGCACTTCTAGGTATTTATCCAATGGATACAAACAGTGATTCAAAAGGGCACATGTACCTCAATGTTTATAGCAGCAATGTCCACAATAGCCAAACTTTTATGGAAAGAGCCCAAATGTCCATCGACTGATGAGTGGATAAAGAAGAAGTGGTATATACATCCATGGAATATTATTCAGCCATGAAAAATAATGAAGTCTTGCCATTTACAATGATGTGGATGGAACTATAGTATATTATGCTAAGCAAAATATGTCAGTCAGAGGGGTGCCTGGGTGGCTCAGCTGGTTAAGCATCTAACTCCGGCTCAGGTCATGATCCCAGGGTCCTGGGATTGAGCCCCGCATTGGGCTCCCTGCTCAGCAGGAAGCCTGCTTCTTCCTCTCCCACTCCCCCTGCTTGTGCTCCCTCTCTCGCTGTCTCTCTCTCTCTCTGTGTCAAATAAATAAAATCTTAAAAAAATATGTCAGTCAGAGAAAGACCATATGATTTCACTCATATGTGGAATTTAAGAAACAAAACAAATAAAACAAGGGGAAAGGAAGGAAAAATAAAATAAGATAAAAACAGTGAGGGAGGCAAACCATAAGAGACTCTTAACTATAGGAAACAAACTAAGGGTTGCTGGAGGGAACGTGGGGGGGGAGGGGTAATTGGGTGATGGGAATTAAGGAGGGCATTTGATGTAACAAGCACTGGGTGTTATATGCAACTGATGAATCGCTATATTCTACCCCTGAAACTAATAATACACTATAGGATAACTAAATTGAATTTAAATAAAATATTTAAAAAATATATTCATCAGAGGAGTAAGGAAATAAATCAGGACTTGTCTGAGTTATGGAATTCCCTGAACAAGAATTCCAAAAAGAAAACAAGGTTGATTTTGGTTTTGGTAGAAAGATCTCCAAGACATATTGCCAAGTGAAGAAAGCAATTAACCAAATAATATGGAGAGTATGATCCTATTCATGTGAAAATGATAAATATCCATACTAACCTCCATATATCTGTGTTATTATTCTGTCTCTACCCACTGCCAACACAACTCCCAGTGGAGAGGAGTTTGGTTAGGGCAGTGAGACTGTTTGAGTGGCTACAATCCTCTAAAATCACCTACCTCATAATTACCATCCAACAGTAGTTGGAGGCTGCTACATAATTTGTGGGGCTCAATGCAAAATGAAAATGGAGGGCTCCTTGTTTAAAAACCAGGGGAGAGGTGGAAAGTGTAGTTAAGGTACTAAAATATAAAGATTTTTCCTTTAAAAATATTTTACTTATAAAATATAATAGGGGTGAGGTTGGAAGATGGCAGCATAGTAGGAGGACCCTAGGTTCACCTCCTCCTACATAATTATCGAGTCATCCTAAATACCCCAGAAATTGAGCTGAAGACTGACAGAACAAACTTCACAACTAAAGGGAAAGAAGGGGCCACATCGAAGAAGATAGGAAGTGTTCAGACCCAGTTTGGGAAGAAACAGATTGTGGCTGCTGGAGTGGGGAGGGAGCTGTGTTCACAGAGAAGGCGAGAGACAGATAAGCACGCAGGGAAAACAAATCCCCATGGCAACTGGCTTGGAACGTGAGAGGGGCCAAATTTCGTGACTTTTGGCAACCAGTGGGACTTAAAGACTGGAGATTTAAAGGGCTTGGCTAGGATAGAGCCTGGATGGCATTGCCCTCCCTGCTCTTGGACAGAAGGCAGGCAAACAATCTGCAGACATACAGCGTAGAAAGGGTGATCTGAAGAGCACCTGGGGCACAGTGGGGAGGTTATTTGCTCATCTGAGAGCATGTCCCATACAGACATCATTTAGGGAGAGACCCCTCCAAGAACAAAGGAAACGGCCAGCACCATTTCCCTCTCCCACCACTCAGTATAAGCACAGAGCCTCCTGTGGGAACCAGTGCAGTGCCAACACTCACTACCTAACTCGCTTATGCTAAGCCCTGCCACCCCAAGCTCCAGTGGAACTGCCCTTCTCAGGCACTCTTGCCTCAGTCCCAACACAGTGGGGTCCTTCCATGAGAAGACAGGTCCAACCCCTGCTCACACCATGTCTTCCAACACGGGAGTCTACTGTAGCCTCGGTTCCTGCAGGGGTGGTGACAAGTCTCATTTCACAAATAGAACAGAGCACACCTAGTTAAAAGGCACAACATTCAGGCCAGGGACCAAACACTGCCCACAACAGGCAAACAGAACCTCTGCCTCAAGGAAAAAGTGGCCAGGATACAACAGCAGAGCACATGCAGCACACACTGGAGACACTCCTGGAAGCTCCAGGCCCTGGGGAACAAGGTACAGCACAGGACAGGGCACTACAGGACCTCCTATTGATAGGGCCATTACCCTCATGTACAAGAGACATTGTTGACTTTTCTATCAAACAGAAACAGGCACAGAGACTTGGACAAAATGAGAAGACAGAGAAATTTATCCCAAATGAAAGAACAGGACAAGGCCACAGCCAGAGATCTAAGTGAAACAGATGTAAGTAACATGCCTGATAGAGAATTTAAAGTAATGATCATGAGGACTCTCACTGCACATGACAAAAGAGTGGAAGACATGAGTGAGACCCTTAACACAGAGATAAGGAATAATATAGCGAAATAAAGGGCTCAATATACAAATGAGAAGCAAGCTGGGTGGAATGAACAGCAGGATGGAAGAAGCAGAGGAATGAACTGGTGACCTAGAAGACAGAATAATGGAAAGTCATCAAGTTGAACAAAAGAAAAAAAAGAATTATGCAACACGAGAATAGACTGAATAGACGTAGGGAACTCAGTGACTCCATCAAAAGTAATAACAATTGTATTATAGGAGTCCCTGAAGAAGAGAGACAAAGAGGGGCAGAAAATTTATTTAAGGAAATAATAGCTGAAACCTTCCCTAATCTGGGGAAGGAAACAGACATCCAGGTCCAGGAGGCACAGAGAACTCCCATCAAAATCAACAAAAGCAGAGGGGGAGGAGCAAGATGGCGGAGGAGTAGGAGACCTAAATTTCATCTGGTCCCAGGAATTCAGCTGGATAGGGATCAAACCATTCTGAACACCTACGAACTCAACAGGAGATCGAAGAAAAGAACAGCAGCAACTCTCTGAACAGAAAAGCGACCACTTTCTGGAAGGTAGGATGTGCAGAGAAGTGAATCCGAGGTGAAATTCGGGAGGATAGACGGCGGGGGAGGGGGCTGCCGTCAGCCGCTACCGGCAAGTGATAGAGCCGCAAAGCACAAAATCGGAACTTTTAGAAGTCTGCTCCGCTGAGGGACGTCGCTCCAGTGGCTAAGCGGGGGGTGGAACTCTTGCTGGGACAGTGTGGTCTCAGGACCCTCGGGGTCACAGAAAGACCGGGGGTGCCTGAGTGCGGCAGAGCTCCCAGGTATCAGAGCGGGGAAGCCGGCTGCAGAGACGGAGCCCAGGCGCGGGCTCTCAGCTCGGGGTTGCCATACACCGTGATCCGCGGCACAGTCGGGCCACTGCTCCTCCAGCAGGGACCCAACAAGCGGCAGATCCGGGGAGACTCACCTTCCTCCCCCGGGAGGAGCGGCGCGGGAGCACACCGCAGGGATCTGCTGGGTTTGGAGACTCCACACAGGGTCGGGTGCGAGAGATAGAAACGCTCGGTCAAAGGCAAGGTGAGCACGGAGATGGGAGTGACTGACTGCTTTTCTCTGGGGGCTTACTGAGGAGCGGGGCCCCGAGTTCTCGGCTCCTCCGGGGCAGAGATTGGGAGGCCACCATTTCACTCTCGGCCTCCAAAGCTGTATGGAAAGCTTGCAGGGAACAAAAGCTCCCGAGAGCAACCCCGAGCGGATTACTTAGCCCGGACCGGCAAGGGCGGGGCAATTCCGCCTCCGGCAAAGACATTTGGGAACCATGGCAACAGGCCCCTCCCCCAGAAGATCAGCAAGAACAGCCAGCCAAGACCAAGTTTACTGATCAATGAGAATGGCAGAACACCAGCGCTAGGGGAATACTGCACATAGAATCCATGGCTTTTTTCCCATGATTCTTTAGTCTTTCAAAGTTAATTTTTTTAACTTTTTTTTTTGAATTTTTCTTTTTCCCTTTTTCAACCAACATCTTATCAATCCCTTTTTTAAAAAATCTTTTTTATTTTTCATTTTTAGAGTCATATTCTATCCCTTCATAGTAGTTAACCTTAATTTTGGTGTATATATATATAAGTTGTTCTCTCTTTAAAATTTTGGGATACAGTTTCTTCTAAGAGACCAAAATATACCCTAAATCTCTAGTGTATGGCTTTGTTCTAGTCTCCTGCCTGATTACATACTCTCCCTTTTTTTTAATCCTCTTCTTTCTTTTTTCAACCAACTTCTTATCAATTCCTTTTATAAAATCTTTTATAATTTTCATCTTTACACTCAAATTCCATCCCTTCATCATATGTACCCTTATTTTTGTACATATATAAGTTTTTCTTTCTTTAAAATTTTGGGAGGCACTTTCTTCTAACAGACCAAAATATGCCCAAAATCTAGTGTGTGGCATGGATCTATGCACCAGCCTGATCATATTTGATCATATTCTGTTTTTTTGTTTGTTTGTTTTTATCTTTTACTTTTTCTTTTTTTTTTCTTTTTCCTTTCTTTCCCTTTCTTTCCCCCCGGTTTCAGGTCTCTTCTGATTTGTTTAGTGTATATTTTTCTGGGGTCGTTGTTACCCTGTTAGCATTTTGTTCTCTCATTCATCTGTTCTCCACTGGACAAAATGATAAGACGGAAAAAATCACGTCAAAAAAAAAGAACAAGAGGCAGTACCGACTGCCAGGGACCTAATCAATACGGACATTAGTAAGATGTCTGAACAAGAGTTCAGAATGACGATTATAAAGATACTAGCTGGGCTTGAAAAAAGCATGTAAGAAACCCTTTCTGGAGAAATAAAAGAACTAAAATCTAACCAAGTCGAAATCAAAAAGGCTATTAATAAGGTGCAATCAAAAATGGAGGCTTTAACTGCTAGGATAAATGAGGCAGAAGAGAAATTAGTGATATAGAAGACCAAATGATGAAGAATAAAGAAGCTGAGAAAAAGAGAGATAAACAATGACTGGATCACGAGAGCAGAATTCGAGAGATAAGTGATACCATAAGACAAAACAATATTAGAATAATTGGGATCCCAGAAGAAGAAGAGAGAGAGGGGGGCAGAAGGTATATTGGAGAAAATTATAGCAGAGAACTTCCCTAATTTGGGGAAGGAAACAGGCATCAAAATCCAGGAGGGGGGCACCTGGGTGGCTCAGTCGTTAAGCATCTGCCTTCGGCTCAGGTCATGATCCCAGGGTCCTGGGATCGAGCCCCGCATCGGGCTCCCTGCTCCACGGGAAGCCTGCTTCTCCCTCTCCCACTCCCTCTGCTTGTGTTCCCTCTCTCGCTGTGTCTCTCTCTGTCAAATAAATAAATAAAATCTTTAAAAAAAAAAATCCAGGAGGCACAGAGAACCCCCCTCAAAATCAATAAAAATAGGTCAACACCCCAACATCTAATAGTAAAACTTACAAGTCTCAGAGACAAAGAGAAAATCCTGAAAGCAGCTCGGGAGAAGAGATCTGTAACCTACAATGTTAGAAACATTAGATTGGCAACAGACCTATCCACAGAGACCTGGCAGGCCAGAAAGGACTGGCATGACATATTCAGAGCACTAAATGAGTAAAATATGCAGCCAAGAATACTATATCCAGCTAGGCTGTTGTTGAAAATAGAAGGAGAGATAAAAAGTTTCCAGGACAAACAAAAACTAAAGGAATTTGCAAACATGAAACCAGCCCTACAAGAAATATTGAAAGGGGTGCTTTAAGCAAAGAGAGAGCCTAAAAGTAACATAGAGCAGAAAGGAACACAGACAATATACAGTAACAGTCACCTTACAGGCAATACAATGGCACTAAATTCCTATCTTTCAGTAGTTCCCCTGAATGTAAATGGGCTAAATGCCCCAATCAAAAGACACAGGATATCAGATTGGATAAAAAAAAACAAGACCCATCAATATGCTGTCTGCAAGAGACTCATTTTAGACCCAAAGATACCCCCAGATTGGAAGTGAGGGGGTGGAAAACCATTTACCATGCTAATGGACACCAAAAGAAAGCTGGAGTGACAATCCTTATATCAGAGAAATTAGATTTTAAACCAAAGACTATAATAAGAGATGAGGAAGGACACTATATCATACTTAAAGGGTCTATCCAACAAGAAGATTTAACAATTGTAAATATCTATGCCCCTAACATGGGAGCAGCCAATCATATAAGCCAATTAATACCAAAAGCCAAGAAACACATCGACAACAATACAATAATAGTGGGGGAATTTAACACCCCCCTCACTGAAATGGGCAGATCATCTAAACAAAAGATCAACAAGGAAATAGAGACTTTAAATGACACACTGGACCAAATGGACTTCACAGATCTATTCAGAACATTCCATCCCAACAACAGAATACACATTCTTCTCTAGTGCCCATGGAACATTCTCCAGAATAGATCACATCCTAGGTCACAAATCAGGTCTCAACTGGTACCAAAAGATTGGGATCATTCCCTCCATATTTTCAGACCACAATGCTTTGTAACTAGAACTCAATCACAAGAGGAAAGTCGGAAAGAACTCAAATACATGGAGGCTAAAGACCATCCTACTAAAGAATGAATGGGTCAACCAGGAAATTAAAGAAGAATTTAAAAAATTCATGAAACAAATGAAAATGAAAACACAACTGTTCAAAATCTTTGGGATGCAGCAAAGGCAGTCCTAAGAGGAAAGCATATAGCAATACAAGCCTTTCTCAAGAAACAAGAAAGGTCTCAAATACACAACCTAAACCTACACCTAAAGGAGCTGGAGAAAGAAGAGCAAATAAAGCCTAAACCCAGCAGGAGAAGAGAAATAATAAAAATCAGAGCAGAAATCAATGAAATAGAAACCAAAAGAACAGTAGAACAGATCAACGAAAGTAGGAGCTGGTCCTTTGAAAGAATTAACAAGATTGATAAACCCCTGGCCAGACTTATCAAAAAGAAAAGAGAAATGACCCAAATAAATAAAATCATGAATGAAAGAGGAGAGATCACAACCAACACCAAAGAAATACAAACAATTATAAGAACATATTATGAGCAACTCTATGCCAGCAAATTAGATAACCTGGAAGAAATGGATGCATTCCTAGAGATGTATCAACTACCAAAACTGAACCAGGAAGAAATAGAAAACCTGAACAGACCTATAACCACTAAGGAAATTGAAGCAGTCATCAAAAATCTCCCAAAAAACAAAAGCCCAGGGCCAGATGGCTTCCCAGGGGAATTCTACCAAACATTTCAAGAAGAATTAATACCTATTCTTCTGAAACTGTTCCAAAAAATAGAAATGGAAGGAAAACTTCCAAACTCATTTTATGAGGCCAGCATTACCTTGATCCCAAAACCAGACAAAGACCCCATCAAAACGGAGAATTACAGACCAATATCCCTGATGAACATGGATGCAAAAATTCTCACCAAAATACTAGCCAATAGGATCCAACAGTACATTAAAAGGATTATTCACCACGACCAAGTGGGATTTATCCCTGGGCTGCAAGGTTGGTTCAACATCTGCAAATCAATCAACGTGATACAATACATTAACAAAAGAAAGAACAAGAATCATATGATCCTCTCAATAGATGCAGAAAAAGCATTTGACAAAGTACAGCATCCTTTCTTGATCAAAACTCTTCAGAGTATAGGCATAGAGGGTACATACCTCAATATCATAAAAGCCATCTATGAAAAACCTACAGCGAATATCATTCTCAATGGGGAAAAACTGAGAGCTTTCCCCCTAAGGTCAGGAACGCGGCAGGGATGTCCACTATCACCACTGCTATTCAACATAGTATTGGAAGTCCTAGCCACAGCAATCAGACAACAAAAAGAAATAAAAGGCATCCAAATTGGCAAAGAAGAAGTCAAACTTTCACTGTTTGCAGATGATATGATACTTTATGTGGAAAACCCAAAAGACTCCACAACAAAACTGCTAGAACTCATACAGGAATTCAGTAAAGTGGCAGGATATAAAATCAATGCACAGAAATCAGTGGCATTCCTATACACCAACAACAAGACAGAAGAAAAATTAAGGAGTCGATCCCATTTACAATTTCACCCAAAACCATAAGATACCTAGGAATAAATCTAATTAAAGAGGCAAAGAATCTGTACTCAGAAAGCTATAAAATACCCATGAAAGAAATTGAGGAAGGCACAATGAAATGGAAAAACATTCCATGCTCATGGATTGGAAGAACAGATATTGTGAAGATGTCAATGCTACCTAGAGCAATCTACACATTTAATGCAATCCCTATCAAAATACCACCCACTTTTTTAAAGAAATGGAACAAATAATCCTAAAATTTGTATGGAACCAGAAAAGACCCCAAATAGCCAGAGGAATGTTGGAAAAAAAAAAAAAAGCAAAGCTGGTGGCATCACAATTTCGGACTTCAAGCTCTATTACAAAGCTGTCATCATCAGGACAGTATGGTACTGGCACAAAAACAGACACATAGATCAATGGAACAGAATAGAGAACCCAGATATGGACCCTCAACTCTATGGTCAACTAATCTTCAACAAAGCAGGAAAGAATGTCCAGTGGAAAAAAGTCTCTTCCACAAATGGTGTTGGGAAAATTGGACTGCCACATGCAGAAGAATGAAACTGGACCATTTCCTTACACTGCACACAAAAATAGACTCAAAATGGTTGAAAGACCTAAATGTGAGACAAGAGTCCATCAAAATCCTAAAGGACAACTCAGGCAGCAACCTCTTCGACCTCAGCTGCAGCAACTTCTTCCTAGAAACATTGCCAAAGACAAGGGAAGCAAGGGTAAAAATGAACTACTAGGACTTCATCAAGATAAAAAGCTTTTGCACAGCAAAAGAAACAGTCAACAAAACCAAAAGACAACCGACAGAATGGGAGAAGATATTTGCAAATGACATATCAGATAAAGGGCTAGTATCCAAAATCTATGAAGAATTTATCAAACTCAACACCCAAAGAACAAATGATCCAATCAAGAAATGGGCAGAAGACATGAACAGACATTTTTCCAAAGAAGACATACAAATGGCCAACAGACACATGAAAAAGTGCTCAACATCGCTCGGCATCAGGGAAATCCAAATCAAAACCTCAATGAGATACCACCTCACACCAGTCAGAATGGCTAAAATTAACAAGTCAGGAAATGACAGATGTCGGCAGGGATGTGGAGAAAGGAGAACCCTCCTACACTGTTGGTGGGAATGCAAGCTGGTGCAGCCACTCTGGAAAACAGTATGGAGGTTCCTCATAGTGTTGAAAATAGAGCTACCCTATGACCCAGCAATTGCACTACTGGGTATTTACCCCAAAGATACAAATGTAGGGATCTGAAGGGGTACATGCACCCCGATGTTTATAGCAGCAATGTCCACAATAGCCAAACTATGGAAGGAGCCAAGATGTCCATCGACAGATGAATGGATAAAGAAGATGTGTATATATATACAATGGAATTTTATGCAGCCATCAAAAGGAATGAAATCTTGCCATTTGCAACGACGTGGATGGAACTGGAGGGTATTATGCTGAGCGAAATAAGTCAATCAGAGAAAGACTTGTATCATATGACCTCACTGATATGAGGAATTCTTAATCTCAGGAAACAAACTGAGGGTTGCTGGAGTGGTGGGGGGTAGGAGGGATGGGGTGGCTGGGTGATAGACATTGGGGAGGGTATGTGCTATGGTGAGTGCTGTGAATTGTGTAAGACTGTTGAATCACAGACCTGTACCTCTGAAACAAATAATACATTATATGTTAAAAAAAAAAAAAGTAGAAGATAGCAGGAAGGGAAAAATGAAAATATAGTGATAAAGAAAGTATTATAAAAGCAAGCCAAAAGAAGACAGTTACATACAAGTGGAAACCTGTAAGACTAACAGGGGATTTTTCAGCAGAAACTTTGCAAGCCAGAAGAGAGTGGCATGGTAAGTTCAAAGTGCTGAATGGGTAAAATCTGTAGCCAAGAATACTCTATCCAGCAAGGCTATCATTCAGAATAGAAGGAAAGATAAAAGAGTTTCCCAGACAAATAAAAGCTAAAGATGTTCGTGACCATTAAATCAGCCCTCTAAGAAATATTAAAGGGGATTCTTTGAGTGGAAAGGAGAGACCATAAGTGAAGCATAAAAGTAGGAAAAAAGGCAGTAAAAATTAATATTTCCATAAAAAAATCAATCCAGGGCCTCATAAAATAAAAGGATGCACAATATAAAAACCTATACCTAAAAAGTGGGGAGGAGAGGAGTAACAATGGGTTCAAACCTAAATGATCATCAACTTAATATAGACTGCTATACGCAGAAGAGTTTTTATACAAACCTAATGGCAACCATGTGTCAAAAACCACTAATAAATATGCAAAGAATAAAGAGAGAGAAATCCAAATATATAAAGAAAATCAGCAAGCCATGAAAGAGAGAAAGACAAGAAAGGATCAGAGAAAATATTTAGAAACAATTACAAAACAAATAATAAAATGAAAATAAATACATATCTATCAATAATTACTTTGAATGTAAATGGACTAAATGCTCTTATCAAAAGACATAGGTACAACCACTCTGGAAAACAGTATAGAGGTTCCTCAGAAAGTTAAAAATAATAAAAAAAATTTTTTTTTTTATTTTTTAAAAGTTAAAAATAGGGCACCTGGGTGGCTCAGTTGGTTAAGCTACTGCCTTCGGCTCAGGTCATGATCCCGGAGCCCCGGGATCGAGTCCCGCATCGGGCTCCCTGCTCGGCAGGGAGTCTGCTTCTCCCTCTGACCCTCCCCCCTCTCATGTGCTCTCGCTCTCGCTCTCTCTCTCTCTCTCAAATAAATAAATAAATAAAATCTTAAAAAAAAAAAGTTAAGGGGTGCCTGGGTGGCTCAGTCGTTAAGCGTCTGCCTTCGGCTCAGGTCATGGTCCCAGGGTCCTGGGATTGAGCCCCGCATCGGGCTCCCTGCTCAGCAGGAAGCCTGCTTCTCCCTCTCCCTCTCCCCCTGCTTGTGTTCCCTCTCTGGCTGTCTTTCTCTCTATCAAATAAATAAAATCTGTAAAAAAAAAAAAAAATAAAATAAAATAAATAAAAATAAATAAAAATAAAAATAAAAAGTTAAAAATAGAGCTACCCTACGACCTGGCAATTGCACTACCAGGTATTCATCCAATGGATAAAAACATAGTGATTTGAAAGGGCACACACACCTCAATGTTTATAGCAGCAATGTCCACAGTAGCCAAAATATGGAAAGAGCCCAGACGTCCATCGACAGATGAATGGATAAAGAAGTGGTATATGCATACAATAGAATATTACTCAGCCATCAAAAAGATTGAAATCTTGCCATTTGCAATGACATGAATGGAAATAGAGGGTATTATGCTAAGCAAAATAAATCAGTCAGAGAAAGACAAATATCATATGATTTCACTCATGTGGAATTTAAGAAACAAAACAGATGAACATAGGAGAAGGGAAGGAAAAAACAAAATAAGATAAAAACAGAGAGGGAGGCAAACCATAAGAGACACTGAACTCTTTTTTTTAATATTTCATATATTTATTTGACAGAGAGAGTAAGAGAGCACAAGCAGGGGGAGCAGCAGAGGGAGAGGGAGAAACAGGCTCCCCACTGAGCAGGGAGCCTGATGCGGGGCTCGATCCCAGGACCCTGGGATCATGACCTGAGCCAAAGGCAGATGCTTAACTGACTGAGCCATCCAGGCACCCTGAGACCCTGAACTCTAGGAAACAAACTAAGGGTTGCTGGGAGGGAGGTGGGTGGGGGAAAGGGATAATTGGTAATGGGCATTAAGGAGGGCACTTGATGTAATGAGCACTGGGTGTTATATGCAACTCATGAATCACTAAATTCTACCTCTGAAAATAATTTTTAAAAGTCAGTGCAAAAAAGAAAAGACATAGAGAGACAGAATGAATAAAAAAACAAGACCCATCTATATGCTGCCTAAAAGAGACTCATTTTAGACCTAAAGACACCTACAAACTGAAAGTGAAGGGATAGAGAAATATCTATCATGCAAATGGATGTCAAAAGAAATCTGGGGTAGCAATACTTATATTGGACAAAATAGACTTTGTAATACAAAGATTGTAGGGGCACCTGGGTGGCTCAGTCAGTTTTGCCTCTGACTCTTGGTTTCAGCTGGGTTCATGATCCCAGGGTCCTGGGATCAAGCCCCATGTCAGGCTCTGTGCTCAGCATGGAGTCCACTTGAGGTTTAATTTCCCTCTCCCTCTCCCTTCGCCCCTTCCACTGGTGCTCTCTCCCTCTCTCTCTCTCTCTAAAATAAATGAATAAATAATAAATAAATAAATAAATAAATAAATAAATAAATAAATAAAACAAAGACTGTAATAAGAGACAAAGAAATACACACATAAAAATAAATGGGTCAATCCAACAAGATGTAACAATTATAAATATTTATGCAGCCAACATAGGAGCACCCAAATACATAAGACAGTTAATAACAAACATAAAAGAACTAATCAATAATAATACTGGGGACTTAACATTCCCACTTTCATCAATGAACAGATCATCTAAGCAGAAAATCAACAAGGAAACAATGGCTTTGAATGACACACTAGAACAGATGGATTTAACAGATGTATTCAGAACATTCCATCCTAAAACAGCAGAATACACATTCTTTTCAAGTGCACATGGACATTCAACAGATCACATATTAGCCCACAAGATAAGCCTCAACAAATTCAATAAGGTCAAAGTCATATCATGCATCTTTTCTGACCACAATGCTATGAAACTAAAAGCCAACCACAAGAAAAATTTCTGAAAAGACCACAAATACATGGAGGTTAAAGAACATGCTACTAGAGAATGAATGGGTCAATCAGGGAGTCAAGGCAGAAATTACAAATGAAAAAGAAAACCCACAGTCCAAAACCTTTGGGATGCAGCAAAAGTGGTTCTTAAACAGAAGTTTAAAGCAATACAGGCCTACCTCAAGAAGCAAGAAAAATCTCAAATAAACAAACTGACCTTACACCTAAAGGAGCTAGAAAAGTACAACAAACAAACCCTCAAACCAGCAGAAGGAAGGAAATAATAAAGATTAGTGCAGAAATAAGTGATATACAAAATAAAAAACAGTAGAACTGGTCAATGAAACCAGAGCTGGTTCTTTGAAAAAAATCAATAAAATTGATAAACCTCTAGCCAGACTTATCAAGAAAAAAAGAGAAGGGATTCAAATAAATAAAATCACAGTTGAGAGAGAAGAAATAACAACCAACACCACAGATATACAAACAAACATAAGAGAATATGATGAAAAACTATATACCAACATATTGGACAGCCTAGAAGAAATGGATAAATTCCTAAAACCATATAAATTATCAAAACTGAAAACAGGAAAAAATAGAAAACTTGAACAGACTGATAACCAGCCAAGAAATTGAATCAGTAATAACAAAAAACTCCCAACAAACCAACATCCAGGACCATATGGCTTCACAGGCAAATTCTACCAAACGTTTAAAGAAGAGCTAATACCTATTCTCAAACTATTCCAAAAAAGAGAAAAAACTTCCAAATTTGTTCTTTGAGGCCAGCATTATCCTGACATCAGAACGAGATAAAGATACCAGCAGAAAAGAGAACTACAGGCCAATATCTCTGATGAACATAGATGCAAAAATCCTCAACAAAAAAACTAGCAAACTGAATCCAACAATGCATTTTAAAAAATCATTTACCATGACCAAGTGGGATTTATTCCTGGGATGCAAGTGTGTTTCCATATTTGCAAATCAATCCACCTGATACATCACATTAGTATGAGAAAGGATAAGAATCATATGATCATTTCAATAGATGTAGAAAAAACATTTGACAAAATATATCATCCATTCATGATAAAAACCCTCAACAATGTAGGTTTAGAGGGAACATACCTCATCATACTAAAGGCCATCTATGAAAACCCCACAGCGAACATCATCCTTTTTTTAAAAAAAAAATTTATTACAAGTTTTTATATAAGTTCTAGTTAGTTAACAGATATGGTAAAATTGGTTTCAGGTATAGAATTTAGTGATTCATCACTTACGTATAACACCAGTGTGAGCATCATCCTTAATGGGTTGAAACTGAGAGCTTTTCCCCTAAGGTCAGCAACAAGACAAGGATGTCCACTCTCACCACTTTTATTCAACATAGTACTGGAAGTCCTAGCCACAGAATCAGGCAACAAAAAGAAATAAAAGGCATCCAAATTAGCAAGGAAGAAGTCAAACTTTCACTATTCACAGATGACATACCATATATAGAAAACCCGAAAGACTCCACCAAAAAACTGCTAGAACTGAGAAACAAATTCAGTAAAGTCGCAGGATACAAAATCAATGTACATAAACCTGTTGGATTTCTACACACCAATAATAGAGAAGCAGAAGGAGAAATTAAGAAAACAATCCCATTTACAACTGCACCAAAAATAACTAGATAATAATAATAAGGAATAAACCTAACCAAAGAGTTGAAAGACCTGTACTCTGAACAGTATAAAACACTTATGAAAGAAATTGAGGATGACAGAAAGAAATGGAAAGACATTCCATGATCATAGATTAGAAGAAAAGATATTGTTAAACTGTCTATACTACCCAAAGCAATCTACACCTATGATGCAATCAAAATACCAACAGCATTTTTCACAGAACAAGAGTAAACAATCCTAAAATTTATATGGAGCCACAAAAGACCCCGAATAGCCAAAGCAATCTTGAAAAAGAAAAGCAACGCTGGAGGCATCATAATTCTGGACTTCAAGTTATATTAAAAGCTGTAGTAATAAAAAAAATATGGTACTGGCACAGAAATAGACACATAGATCAATAGAACAGAATAGAAAACCTAGCAATGAACCCACAACTCTATGGTCAATTAATCTTCAACAAAGCAGAAAAGAATATCCAATTAGAAAAAGAAAGTCAGCACCATTTATTGAAGAGACTGTCTTTTTTCCATTGCATGTTTTTTCCTGCTTTGTCGAAGATTATTTGACCATAGAGTTGAGGGTCCATATCTGGGTTCTCTATTCTGTTCCATTGGTCTATATGTCTGTTTTTGTGCCAGTACTATGCTGTCTTGGTAATCACAGCTTTCTTGAAATCGGGCAACGTGATGCCCCAGCTTTCTTTTTCTTTTTCAACATTTCCTTGGCAATTCGGGGTCTTTTCTGATTCCATACAAATTTTAGGATTGTTTGTTCCAGCACTTTGAAAAATGTCATTGGAATTTTGATCGGGATGGCATTGAAGGTATAGATTGCTCTGGGTAGTATAGACATTTTAACAATGTTTATTCTTCCGATCCATGAGCATGGAATATTTTTCCACCTTTTTGTGTCTTCTTCAATTTCTTTCATGAATGTTCTGTAGTTCCTAGAGTATAGATCTTTTACCTCTTTGGTTAGGTTTATTCCAAGGTATCTTATGGTTTTTGGTGCTATTGTAAATGGAATCGTTTCTCTAATTTCTCTTTCTACAGTTACGTTGTTAGTGTATAAGAAAGCAACTGATTTCTGTGCGTTGATTTTGTATCCTGCCACATTACTGAATTGCTGGATGAGTTCTAGTAATTTGGGGGTGGAGTCTTGGGTTTTCCATGTAAAGTATCATGTCATCTGCAAAAAGAGAGAGTTTGACTTCTTCTTTGCCCATTTGAATACCTTTTATTTCTTTTTGTTGTCTGATTGCTGTTGCTAGGATTTCTAGTACTATGTTGAACAATAGTGGTGAGAGTGGGCATCCTTGACGTGTTCCTGATCTTAAGGGAAAGGCTCTCAGCTTTTCCCCATTGAGGATGATATTCGCTGTGGGTTTTTCATAGATGGATTTTATGAACTTGAGGAATGTTCCAGCCACATGCAGAAGAATGAAACTCGACCATTCTCATTAGAGATAAACTCAAAATGGTTGAAAGACCTCAATGTGAGACAGGAATCCATCAAAATCCTAGAGAAGAACATAGGCAGTAACCTCTTTGACATCAGCCACAGCAACTTCTTTCAAGATACATCTCCAAAAGCTAGTGAAACAAAAGCAAAAATGAACTTTTGGGACTTCATCAAGATAAAAAGCTTCTGCACAGCAAAGGAAACAGTCAACAAAACAAAGAGGCAACCCACAGAACGGGAAAAGATATTTGCAAATGACACTACAGATAAAGGGCTGGTATCCAAGATCTATAAAGAACTTCTCAAACTCAACACCCAAAAAACAAATAAGTCAAAAAATGGGCAGAAGATATGAAAAGACACTTCTCTGAAGAAGACCTACAAATGGCTAACAGGCACATGAAAAAATGTTCATCATCTTTAGCCATCAGGGAAATTCAAATCAAAACCACATTGAGATACCACCTTACACCAGTTAGAATGGCAAAATGGATAGGGAAAGAAACAACAAATGTTGGAGAGGTTGTGGAGAAAGGGGAACCCTCTTACACTGTTGGTGGGAATGCAAGTTGGTACAGCCACTTTGGAAAACAGTGTGGAGGTGCCTCAAAAATTTAAAAAGAGAGCTACCCTATGACCCAGCAATTGCATTCCTGGGTATTTACCCCAAAGACACAGATGTAGTGAAAAGAAGGGCCATATGCACCCCTGTGTTCATAGCAGCAATGTGCACAATAGCCAAACTGTGGAAAGAACCAAGATGCCCTTCAACAGATGCATGGATAAAGAAGATGTGGTCCATACATACAATGGAATATTACTCAGCCATCAGAAAGGATGAATACCCAACTTTTACATCAACATGGATGGGACTGGAGGAGATTATGCTAAGTGAAATAAGTCAAGCAGAGAAAGTCAATTATCATATGGTTTCACTTATTTGTGGAACATAAGGAATAGCATGGAGGACATTAGGAGAAGGAAGGGAGAAATGAAGGTGGGGAAATTGGAGGGACAGATGAACCATGAGAGACTATGGACTCTGAGAAACAAACAGGGTTTTGGAGGGGAGGGGGGAGGGGGGATTGGTTAGCCCGGTGATGGGTATTAAGGAGGGCACGTACTGCATGGAGCCCTGGGTGTTATACGAAAACAATGGATCGTGGATCACCACATCAAAAACTAATGATGTATTGTATGGTGACTAACATAACATAATAAAATTTAAAAAAAGAAAAAGAAAAAGACAGTCTCTTCAACAAATGGTGTTGGGAAAAGTGGACCACTTTCTTACACCATACACAGAAATAAATTCAACAAGGATTAATCACCTATATATGAGACCTGAAACCATAAAAATCCTAGAAGTGAACACAGGTAGTAACTTCTTTAACATCAGCTATAGCAACTTCTTTCTAGATATGTCTCCTGAGGAAAGGGAAATAGAAGCAAAATAAATTGTTGAGACTACATCACAGTGAAGGAAACAATCAACAAAACTGAAAAGTAACCTACAGAATGGGAGAACATATTTGCCAATGACATATCCAATGAAGGGTTAGTATCCAAAATATATAAGAACTCATATAAAATGCAACACCCCAAAAATGAATAACCCAATTAAGAAATAGGCAGGAGACATGAATAGATATTTTTCCAAAGAAGACATACAGATGGCCAACAGGCACATGAAAAGATGATCAACATCACTCACCATCAGGGAAATACGAATCAAAAATACAATGGGTATCACCTCACACCTGTCAGAATGGCTAAAGTCAACAACACAAGAAACAAGTGTTGACAAGGATGCAGAGAAAGGGGAACCCTCTTGCACTGATGGTGGGAATACAAACTGGTGCAACCACTCTGGAAAACAGTATGGAGGTTCCTCAAAAAGTTAAAAATAGAACTACCCTACCATCTGGCAATTACACTACAAGGTATTTACCCAAAGAATACAAAAATACAGATTCAAAGGGGTACACTCACCCTGATGTTTATAACAGCATTATCAACAATAGCCAAATTATGGAAACAGCCAAACTGTCTATCGACTGATGAATGGATAAAGAAGATGTGGAATATATATCTATACATATACATATCTATACATATCTATATACATATACATATATATCTATATATGTGTATATATATGTATATATATCCCACATTATATAAAAATATGTGTGTGTGTATATATCCATACACAGTGGTCTATTACTCAGCCATAAAAATGAACAAAATCCTGCCATTTGCAACGACATGGGTGGAGCTAGAGAGTATTATGCTAAGCCAAATAAGTCAGTTACAGAAAGACAAATACCATATGATTTCACTCATGTGGGTAATTTAAGAAACAAAAGAAATGAGCAAGAGAAAAAAAGAGAGAGAGAGCAAACGAAGAAAGAGACTCTTAACTACAGAAAATAAACCGATGGTTACCAGGAGGGAGGTGTTTGGGGGATGGGTTAAATAGGTTTTGGGGACTAAGGAGTGCACTTGTGATGAGCACCCCGTGATGTATGTAAGTGTTGAATCACTATATTGTACACCTGAAATTAATATTACACTGTATGTTAACTAGCCGCAATTTAAAGAAAAACTTTAAAAGAAAGAATTTAAAAAATGTTTTTCTGGCTCCCTTTTTGGCAAATTCAATTAGTCATCAAAATTTATATTTTTAGGGGGCGCCTGGGTGGCTCAGATGGTTAAGCGTCTGCCTTCGGCTCAGGTCATGATCCCAGGGTCCTGGGATCGAGTCCCGCATCGGGCTCCCTGCTAGGCGGGGAGCCTGCTTCTCCGTCTGCCTCTGCCTCTCTCTCTCTCTCTCTGACTCTCATGAATAAATAAATAAAACATTTAAAAAAAATTTATATTTTTAGGAACCTCATTTTCTTTTAAAAAATTTTTTTATTTGCGTATAGTTTGCACACAATGTTACATTAGTTCCAGGTGTACAACATAGTGATTCAACTCCTCCATACATTATGCTGTGCTCACCACAAGTGTAGCTCCCATCTGTCACCATACAGCACTATTACATTATCATTGACAATATTCCCCATGCCATACTTTTACTACCATGACTTATTCATTCTATAATTGGAAGCCCGTATCTTTCATTCCTCTACACCCATTTTGCCTATCCCCCCAAACCTCTCCCCTCTAGCAAACATCAGTTTGTTCTCTGTAGTTACAGGTTTGATCCTTTTTTTGTTTATTCATTCATTTTGTTTCTTAGATTTAGCAACTTTATTTCCAATCAATATAATGGAAAGCACCATCAGTTGCAATGTTGCAAATAATATCTGATAACTTTTCATTTTGAAAGGGACTCTCTGTTGGTGCAACTTTTACTGGGACTGTTTTTTGTAGGCTGTGGCAACATTATGATGGATTTCTGATAAGTTGTTTCAAAAGAAAAATTTTACTGCATCTAGAGCTGATGATTCTTGTGGAAGAATTTTTCTAAAAAAAAATAACTCTTGGGCGCCTGGGTGGCTCAGTCGGTTAAGCGTCTGCCTTCAGCTCAGGTCATGATCCCAGGGTCCTGGGATCAAGCCCCACATTGGGCTCCCCCTGCTCAGCGGGGAGTCTGCTTCTTCCTCTCCCTCTGCCTGCCACTCCCCCTGCTTGTGCTCTCTCTCTCTCTCTGTGTGTCAAATAAACAAATAAAATCTTTTTTAAAAAATTAACTCTTCGGGGCGCCTGGGTGGCTCAGTCGTTAAGCGTCTGCCTTTGGCTCAGGTCATGATCTCGGGGTCCTGGGATCGAGCCCCGCCTCATGCTCCCTGCTCTGCAGGAAGCCTGCTTCTCCCTCTCCCACTCCCCCTGCTTGTGTTCCCTCTCTCGCTTTCTCTGTCAAATAAATAAATAAAATCTTTTTTTAAAAATTAACTCTTCATACAAATCACTTTTGTGAAAGTCTGAATTGAATTTTAGATATAAATTTATACAATGGCATTTGGTGTTTCCTCTGACATTTCCTGTAACTTGTGAGGTCTGCTATAGACTGAATGCTTGTGTCCCCCTCCCCAGCTTTATGTGTTAAAATCCTAACCCCCAATGTGATAGTATTAAGAAGTGGTGCCTTTAGCAAATGATTAGGCCTTGAGGGCAGAGCCCTCATGAATGGGATTAGTGCCCTTATAAAAGAGACCGCAAAGAGCTCCTTCACCCCTTCCACCACACAGCAAGAAGATGGCCATAGATATGAATCAGAACGTGGGCTCTCACCCGACACTGAATCTGCCAAGCCCTTGTTCTTGGACTTCCTAGCCTCCAGAAATAAAAGTTTGCTATAGCAGCCTAAACAGACTAAGACAGGGTCATACAACACATGGAAAATGGCTTCACAATTTATTTGTAACTCAAAATGCCTGTTTATGTATTCTAGCACTGTATCTTCAGTTACAAGGAAAACACTTTTAAACTGTCTTCCTCATTAATAATCAGCTCATCAGAAGCTTTCATCAAATGTGTCTAATGTGATGATCTTTAAATTTCATTTCCATTTTTATGCCTGTGGTTATTCGCTGCAGTGTTGCAGCAGTTTTCAAAACCAGAGATTCTAAACTCTTCAGAGAACTGTAACTCCCGATGTACTGTACTGCACTGTCCTTGGATACGGTTTTATTTTGTAACAATTTCCTGACAAAGTTTACTGCCCTGGCACCAGCAGTCCCAGTGCTCAAGCCAGAGTTCATATTTGTGCAGACGCTGCCAGGACACACTCAGCTGCCAGAAGGGCAAGATTGCCTCTCACCCCGGGCCCCATCACCGCCTCTAGGCAGAAGCCATCCTCTCTCTCGGGGCTATAGCCACCCCACCACCACAGCTGCTTCTGCTGCCACTGCCACCATTGTCGCTGGCCCACTGTCTCCCCTCTGGGCTGCATGGTGCCCTGGACTGCCCCAGATGTGCCCGTGCACGCCAGGCAGCCTGACCAACCGCTCAGCATGCACAGAACCTACCATGCCCCCGTGCTGTGCACATTGCCATCCAGTGTATCTCTACCGTTCGTGTGTATACTCCATAGTCACGTTGGACTACAATTACAAGACACAAATTCAAAGACAAAATTATTAAGAATGTCAAGACAGCAACCCCACAGGTGGCACATTCTTAAGGCAAGCCCTGGAGGAGTGGGTTGGTGTCCTTAACCTACCTAGTTTGGCACCTGAGGGACCATCCTGCTAGTTTTTATCCCAAGTGAGTGTAAACCCTATTTTGCTTTCTGTGATTCAAATTATGCAAAGAATGGTTGATTACCTTCCCCCCACTACATCAATCTTAGAAACACCAGTTGTTTTTAAATCCAGCTAGTGGAATAATGGAGTGGTGAGGGGCATAGACTCTGGACCTGTATCACCAGGAACTCCATCTTGGATACGGACTAGCTACATGACCTCGAGCAAGTGGTAAAGGCTCTAGGGAGGCATACCTCATTTTATTGCACTTTGCTTTATTGTGTTTTGCATATAGTAGGGTGTTGTTTTTGTGTTTTTGTTCTTGATTTTTTTTTTAAATTGAAGGTTTGTGGCAACCCTACATCCAGCAAATCTATTTGCGCCCTTTTATCCAACATCATTTGCTCACTTTGTGTCTCTGTGTCACATTTTGGTAATTCTTACAATACTTCAAACTTTTTCATTATTATTATTATATTTGTTATGGTGCTCTCTTATTAGCAATCTTTGAGGTTACTATTGTCATTGTTTTGGGGCACCGTGAACTGTGCCCATATAAGGCAGGAAATTTAATTGATAAATATTGTGTGTGTTCTGTTTGCTCCACCCTCCAGCCGTTCCCCATCTCTCTCATTCCCCTCAGGCCTCCCCATTCCCAGCAATATTGAAATTAGGTTAGTTAATAACCCTACAATGTCCTCTAAGTGTTCAAGTGAAGGGAAGAGTTACAGGTCTTCAAATCAAAAGCTAAAAATGATTAAGTTTAGTGGGGAAGACATGTTGAAAGCCGAGATAGGCTGAAAGCTAGGCCTCTTGCACCAAACAGTCAAATTGTGAATGCAAAAGAAAAGTTTTGGAAGGAAATTAAAATTGCTACTCTAGTGGACACATAAATGATCAGAAACAGCCTTGGGGCGCCTGGACGTCTCAGTCCGTTAAGCGTCTGCCTTCAGCTCGGGTCATGATCCCAGGGTCCTGGGATTGAGCCCCACGTCAGGCTCTCTGCTCAGCGGGGAGTCTGCTTCTCCCTCTGCCTTCCACTCCCCCCTGCTTGTGCTCTCTCTCTCTCTCTCTCTCTGTCAAATAAATAAGTAAAATCTTTATTAAAAAGAAAAGAAAGTGAAACAGCCTTATTGCTGATATGGAGAAAGTTTAGTGGTCTGGATAGAAGATCAAACCAGCTACAACATTCCCTTATGGCAAAGCCTAATCCAGAGCAAGGCCCTAACTCTTCAGTTGTGTGAAGGCTGAGAGAGCTGAGGACGTTGCAGAAGAAAAGTTTGAAGCTAGCCGAGGTTGGTTCATGAGGTTTAAGGAAAGTAGTAGTCTCCATAACACAAAGGTGTAAGGTGAAGCAGCAAGTGCTGATGTAGAAGCTGCAGCAAGTTCTCCAGAAGATCTAGTTAAGGTAATTCATGAAGGTGGCTACACTAAATGTGCAGACAAAATGGCTTTTGATTGGAAGACGACGCCATCTAGGACTTTCATAGCTAGAGAAGAGAAGCCAATCTCTGGCTTCAGGCCGACTCTTGTTAGGTGCAAATGCAGCTGGTGACTTTTAGCTGAAGCCAAGGCTCACCTACCATTCTGAAAATCCTAGGGCCCTTAATGGGGTGCCTGGCTGGCTCATTTGGTAGAGCATGCAACTCTTGATCTCAGGGTCATGAGTTTGAGCCCCACGTTGGGCATAGTTTACTTAAAAAAAAAAAAAAAAGAATGATGCTAAATCTACTCTGCCTGTGCTCTATAAGTGGAACAAAGCCTGGATGACAACACATCTGTTTACGTGGTTTACTGAATATTTTAAGCACACTATGGAAACCTACTGCTCAGAAAAAAAGATTCCTTTCCAAAAGACAATGTACCCAGTCACCCAACATTTCTGATAGAGATGTACAATGAAATTAATGTTGCTTTCATGCTTGCTACACAACATCCATTCTCTAGCCCATGAATCAAGGAGTAATTTCAAGTTTCAAGTCATTATTTAAGAAGTACCTTTCCTAACAGTGTAGCTGCCACAGTGATTTCTTTGATGAATCTAGGCAATGTAAATTGAAAACCTTCCAGAAAGGACTCGCCATTCTAGATGCCATTAAGAACGTTCATGATTCATGGGAAGAAGTCAACATATCAACATTAACAAGAGTTTAGAAGAAGTTGATTCCAAGCAGAGAGTTTTCCCTATCAGAATCTTGATCCCCCTTCAGCCAAAGAAAAGGTGACTGCTTCATAGGCTTGTGCCTATATCTCGGAACCTGCAATGGCTGTCAGATCCCCTGGGGGGATTTCAGAGATACTGAAGGAGAAAGGGGGACTAATCCTGTCTGCACAGCTCCAGATGGTTCTTTACCCCTCTCCCTCCACTCACTGCCACTAAGGAGTTGCTGATCAGGATCCACCCAGGTGGCAGAGCAGACAACCAGAGCTGCAGGGCCCCTTCCCTTCACAGCTTGGAGAAGGGCAGAGTGCCTGCCACCTGAGCCCTTTCTACCAGGGGTCTCATTCTTCCTCTGAGGCTCTGGTGGAGGTGGGTGTCTTCTGCCGGGCCCAGCACATGATGTGAAGAATGAATTCCATGCCAAGTTCTTACTGTTAAGGTTTGATGTGCAATCACAGCTGCCGTGATAGATATTTTTATCAGTGCTTGGTTGGTTTTAAATAAAATGCAAGCTATTTTTTTTTTTTTTTAAGTCATGGATGACGTTTGACTTTGAGGTGTTCAAGAATTCAGTGGGGGAAGTACTTGCAGATGTGGTGGAAACCACAAGAGAACTAGAATTAGAAGTGGAACCTGAAGATGTGACTGAACTGCCATGATCTCATGATAAAATTAATGGGTGAGTTGCCTCTTATGGATGAGCAAAGAAAGTGGTTTCTTGAGACGGAATCTACTCCCGGTGAAGATGCTGTGAAGACTGTTAGAATAACAAAGGCTTTAGAATATGACATAAACCTAGTTGATAAGCAGTGGCAAGGCTTGAGGGATTGACTTCACTTTTGAAAGAAATTTTACTGTGGGTAAAATGCTATCAAATGGCACCACATGCTACAGAGAAATCATTTCTGAAAGAAAGAGTCAATCGATGTGGCCAACTTCATTGTGGTCTTATTTTAAGAGATTGCCACAGCCACCCCAGCCTTCAGCATCTACCAGCCTGATCAGCTAACAGCCATCAACATTGAGGCAAAACCCTGCACCGCCAAGAAGATTACAACTCGCTGAAAGGTCAGATGATTGTTAGCATTTTTTAGCAATAAAGTATTTTTTTAAGTAAGTTCTATGCTCAACATGGAGCTTGAACTCATGACCCCAAGATCAAGAGTCACATGCTCTACTAACTGAGCCAGCCAGGTGCCCCAACAATAAAGTATTTTTTTTTTAATTTTTTTATTGTTATGTTAATCCCCATACATTACATCATTAGTTTTCTATATAGCGTTCCATGATTCATTGTTTGTGAATAACACCCAGTGCTCCATGCAGAACGTGCCCTCCTCAATACCCATCACCAGGCTAACCCATCCTCCCAACCCCCTCCCCTCTAGAACCCTCAGTTTGTTTTTCAGAGTCCATTGTCTCTCATGGTTCTTCTCCCCCTCCGATTTCCCCCCCTTCATTCTTCCCCTGCTGCTACATTCTTCTTCTTCTTTTTTTTCTTTCTTAACATATATTGCATTATTTGTTTCAGAGGTACAGATCTGAGATTCAACAGTCTTGCACAATTCACAGCGCTTACCAGAACACATACCCTCCGCAGTGTCCATCACCCAGTCACCCCATCCCTCCCACCCCACCCCCCACAATAAAGTATTTTTAAATTGAGGTATCTATGTTGGTTTTTTAGACATACTGTTATTGCACACTGAATAGACTAGTATAGTGTAAACATAACTTTTATATGCACTGAAAAACCAAAAAGTTCATTTGACTCACTTTATCATGATATTCACTTTATTGCAGTGTTTAGGAACTGAACCTACCATATTTTCAAGATATGCCTGTAATTCCTTATCCTTAAAATGGGGATAGTACCCGTCCCTAACTCATAGGGTTGCTTTAAGGACTGAGTGAGTTAACACATGCATGTAAGGAGCCTAGAACAGTGCTTAGCACATAGTAAGTCCTCAGATAATGTTATTATCTTTATTTTTCTTTTGTCATTATTTTTCTTTTGTTTTCACTGTCCTTGTACTTCTCAGTCTGTTTTGGAGCAAGCCTGTTCTTCCTCATGTTATTTTTTCCATTTTCCCTTCTTTCTCCTGTACTTTATAGTCCACTTTAGCCCTTCTCATTTTGCATCTCAACAGTTAAATATACATAACATATGCAGAGAGATGAATTGGAAAAGAGGCCACTGAGGTTCCCCCTAAGGAAGTAAACAGGGATTGAGTGGTGGGCAGGGGTATCTTCAGCCTGTCTGAATGTTTACATTGGGAAGGCATTTAGTATTGCTTCTACAGTTAAAAGGAAATTTTTATTTTTTTAAAAGATTTTATTTATTTATTTGACACAGCGAGAGAGGGAACACAAGCAGGGGGAGTGGGAGAGGGAGAAGCAGGCTTCCCGCTGAGCAGGGAGCCCCGATGCGGGGCTCGATGCGGGGCTCGCGCGCAGGGCTTGATCCCAGGACCCTGGGATCATGACCCGAGCCGAAGGCAGACAGACACCTAAGGACTGAGCCACCCAGGCGCCCCTAAAAGGAAATTTTTATAACTGTTAAGTGGAGGTGGGGTAGGGGAGGAAAGACTCCAGGGCAGCCTCCCTGTCAGCTTTGCCTTTCGCATTATCCTTTAGCACCCCCACCCCACCTCCCGAGAACACTGGGGAGGAAGTTTCAGGGATGAGTACTACTATACCTGGGTCAGACGCCAGCTCCTGTGAAGGCTTTCCCGACATACCAACCGAACACGTTTGAATCAATTGTGGCTCTTTGTTCCCACACATGTTGCTGATACCTGTATAGGCAGCACTTAGGGCTTGACTTTTTTTGGCCTTGTATTGTTCAATGAACCTAGACTCCCTCATTAGACTGTCTACTCCTTAAGGGTAAATACAGGGTCTCTTATTCATGGCTGGAGACCCCACCCCAGTCACCCCCTGTATCTGGGCCAGTCCATCATAAATGCTCAGGAAGTGTTATTGAAAGGGTGCCCTGAACTGCCCTCCCCCCCCCCCACCACATTAAGACTTTTGCACTTTTTATTCCTTCTGCCCTGTCCCTGGTCACTTCGTATTGTTCAGATCTCAGATCACATGTCACCTTCTCCAAGAGGCCTTCCTTGAGTACCCTATCTAAAACAAACTAACTTCTACCTGAATCTTTCTCTATCTCATAACTTGCTTTATTTTCCTCATAGCACTCACTGCAATCTGAGATTCTCGCGTTTGACTCACCTTATTATTTCCCTAGCTGGAATGTGAATCACAGGAGGGCAGGGACCTGGTCTTTTTGTGTTTGCCTTGAGTCCCCGGTGCTTAGAACAGTGACTGGTATATAGCAGGTGCTCAATAAATATATGAATGAAACTGTATTTGTTTGGTTATTGACTGATCCCCGAGCAGAATGTCAGGTCCATGGAGGCCAGGATCTTATCTGGGTTACCACTACATCCTCAGCACCTAGCATGGTGCCTGGTGCATAGTAGATGCTCAAGAATTTCTGGGTCAGTGAATTAATGTCCCCCACACACTTCAACTCAACGTGCTCCAAACTGAACTTAGTTTCTTCTTCCCCACCATACCTGCTTTTCCTTCTGTGCACTCTAGTTCAGTCGGTGGCACCATTATCCACTCCTGACACCCAACCCAGAAATGAACTCACACTCCTTTCACTCCTTCACCTACTATTTTCAATTAGTACCCAAGCCCTGCCTATTAAATCTCCAAAATATACCACTTATCTAATCCTTTTCTACCTGTGTGGCAGCTATCCTGATTCAGGCCTCATCTTTTTTTCATTACTAATGCAACAGCCTCCTCCCTCCTGTCTCCCTTCATTTTTCCTTTTTATTATGGAAGACTTCATAACATTGCATGTCATCCTTGTGCAGGGGCCATGTTAATCTTCTTTGTGTCTTTCCAATTTTATTATGGCCAAAGTGAGCCCCCTCCTGCCTCCTTGTGAAGCTAAGAAAGCTTTAGCTGCAGGACCTATCACTTGTCATATGGTCACATGGTCATACGTTTTTATAAAGTTTGCAAACTCTATTTAAGGCACAATTGGTTAAAACTGCTTTCCCCTTCCACTGGTTTCCTCCTAGTCAGTCACACTTTCTCTTGTATTAGGTGGTGTTGGAGCTGCCTGACATTTTTGAGACTCAGCTAAGTGGAAGTTGATTTAGGGGTTACATTTAGTTTGGGTTTAGTGAGCCATTGTATCTCTTCTATTTATAGTTATTACCCAGGTGTAGGAATAGCTTCTAGAAATACTCTGTCTACCTTTGGGCCTAATTTTGTACTCACAAGTCTATATTCTTTTCTTAAAGTCCTACCTCACAAACTGTACAAGTTTCAGGTCCCACTGAACCTTGATTTTCCCCTGGCTAAGACAAAAATGTGACTCAGTTGCTCTCGCTCAAACACTTTCAGTGGTTTGTTATTGCTTACAGGATAAAATCTAATATTTAACGTCTCTTTGTAAATGTTTTCCCATGTGCCTCCATGCATTTGCACATGTTGATCCTTTTATCTACAATGCTCTTGCTTGTTAATTTAGAGAACTTTCAGGTCTCCCTGAAACCTACTTTGACAGGAGTAAGCAGCTTCTGATGCACTTTCCTGACTTTATTTTTGCACTTTCCAAGAGGTTCCTGTGTGCTTACTGGACCTTGTAATCCAATTGTTGACTTGCAAGCTTGTCTCCTGCCCTGGCTGGCAATTTCCCCACTGCAGAGTCCCTCTTCAACATTGTATCCCCAGGGCCTAAGTCACCACCACTTAGGAAATTGGTGTGCACACACATATTTTGTTTAAAGTGGTGGGACCCTTTAAGAAAATGAAATAATGAGGATTCCTAGAGAATATTCTAGAATGTCAGGAAACACCAGCGCCATCTTGAAGCATGTGTGTGGAGTTCCATTCATTTAACCTCTTTTCCCACCCCACCCGCAGGCTGTAGTCAGAAAATCCTGGGACTTGGGCACGAAAGTCCTTGGGCTGTATCTGAAGCAAACTGAACCGAAACAGTGGAGTCAAAGAAAAGAGAGTTCAGAGGAGTTGGAAAGTCGACAGCAGCTTTATGGAGGAACTAGGATTGAGGGACCGACTGAGGGACGAAAGACAGAACGCGGGGCAGGTAGAGAGTGCAAAGTTCAACTTCCCGGCTCTGAAATTCAAGCCACTGGTCTTCCCTAAGTCCGTGTCCTCACCTGGGGATAGTAACAGAGCTTTCCTTACAGGGTGAAGAATAAACGTTTCGGAGACCGTGCAGAACAGCCTAGCCCGCTGAACGTGCTCAAAGAACAGGAGCTGCTGTGAGTACTCCACCCCTTCCCTGGCCGAAGCCCGCCCCCGCCGCCACCCATCAGTTTTGCAGTTTGCAGTCACTGAGTTCACCTCCTCTCATAGGACAAGAAAGCTGCGGAGGGAGAGGAGGGGGTGGAGGAGGAGGGAGGGAGGGAGGGAGTGAGTGTGTGTGTGTGTTGGTGCCGGGGTGGGGGTGGGGGTGGGGGTGCTTAACTCCTCGTTTACCCGGAGGAGGAGGAAGGCTGGGAGGGTTCTGGCCCCACTCAAAATGGAGCCAAGCGACTGCCTCGCCTAAGATGGTGGCTTAAGGTCCTCAGCGTCGATTGGCTACCTAGAGGAAAGGAGCGGGTCCAGAGGTAGCCGAATCCCGTCCCCTTTTCTCAAGGTGGTGCCCCGCCTCTGCTGGCGTCACGCGGGAGCCGCTAGCCTCCCTTCCCCGCCTCTGCCGCGGTTACCTCGTGTGCCCAGCCCTCATAAGATGGCGGTCGGATAGCCTCCCCGCGGCGGCGCCGCCACTCTCAATATGGTAGCTGTTTACCCCGTATTTCTCCTCCCCTCTCCGCTTCAACTTCCTCCTTGTTTTGAATAAACTTTATTGACTACTTCGAATCGCCTACTACCGCCACCGGTCTTCTCCCGGCGACTTTCCGGGCAGTCTTCCCTCCGACCTGGCCGCCGGCGCATCTCATTCCTGGTTGGTTTGCTCGCGGCGATCTCCTGCTGGCCCAGCGACGACGCTGTTTGCTTGTTCACCGGGCGGCCACCGGACTAGGCCCGAACCGCGGGCTCCAGTAGGCCCTAACGCCGGGCCCGGGACAAAACCGTGGGGAAAGCTGCCCTGAAGCACCGCCCGGCGCCCAGGGCCGCACGACCCAGCGGGTGGTTCTGGGGGAAGGCGAGCAAGGTTCGCAGCGTTGCCGTGACGATCCCAGAATTCGGCGCGCGCTGCCGGTGGGGCCGGAACTGCTGGCCGATCGTCCGCTGAGCTAGGCGCCCAGGCGCTCCAGAGCGAGCCCAGCAGCCGGCGCGTCGCTGGAACTGAACTCCGCGAGTGTGAGCAATCCCTGCAGCTTTGCAGATGAGGAGGTCTCTGTAGGGCTTGGGACGAAAGACGTTCTTGTCAGGTTTGGGGCGTGAGGAGGTTCCTGTCATTTGGGAGGCGTGAGGAGATCTCGTAAGTTTCGGGGGCTGCAAGAATATTCCTGTCAGTCTTGGGATCTGTGATGAGATCTCTGTCAGTTTTGGGGGACAAGGGAGTCCACCTCACTTTGAGGGGGCTGTGAGGAAATGCCTGCCGGTTTCTGATCGGTGAGGCAAAAAAAAATCCTTGCTTAGTTGCAGGAGTGTGAAGAAATTCTAGTCAGTTTCAGGGGTTTGGAGGAGATCCTTTTTAGTTTTGGGGGTACAACGGGAGCCCTGTCGTCTTTGAAGTAGAGGACGATCGGATCAGTTCTGAAATTAAGATTTATTTCATTTGTTGGGGGTGATGATACTCCTTCAGGAATGGAATGATTTTGAGAGTGAAGGAGAAGACCATTTAAACTCTCAGCACGACCCCAGAACTGTGATTTGAGTTGGGCGCCTAGTCTTGTTTGCCTTGTTCCTGAAGGCATCGAGGTAATTCTCGAGTAATCTGAGCCAACTTCCAGGGATCCCTCATCTCTCTCTAGTTGCCCCTAGAGAGATTTTGGGGATGAGAGAAGGGGCTTTTTCTGAGGTACCCCGGCCCATTCAGGCTCTGGTTTGCGTCATAATAGAGCTCTACGAAGAAAGGTGTGAGCAAGGAGAGGGTACCGTGAGGGATTAAAGAAGCTTCCTGAAAAGGCGTCAGATATTTCCCTGAAACCCGGAAAGAAGTTATCACTGACTCTGGGGGCCCGAAGGAGGTAGGGAGGGAAAAAAAAAAAACAACACAAAAAACCCTCGACGGTCGAACGCCGTCCTTTATTTGTTAAGGAAATTCTGGAGGCGGGTGGACTTTTCTCCGATTGCCCCCTACAGCCACACCAGCTGTGTTGCATCCCGGCAGCGCTAACTGCCCATTCGTGAACTGCGGGTTGGCACCCCTGGGGGAGCTGTTTCACTAGGTAAAAAGTGTTGTTTGTGCCCAGCCATCGTCCAGAAAGGACGTGTGCTGCTGCCTCCTGCTTCTCTTGACGCTACGAACCTGGCCCGCCGCCGAGCGCTCCAAGGCCGGGCGAAGATGGCCTCAGTGCCAGTGTACTGCCTCTGCCGGCTGCCTTATGATGTGACCCGCTTCATGATCGAGTGTGACATGTGCCAGGACTGGTTTCATGGCAGGTAAGGGGGGCAGGCCAGGCTGGACAGGTGCTCACTTGCTCCTTTCTCGGCCCTGTTTCTGGTTCCCGCTCTCAAACCCCCCCCCCCCCCCCCCGCCCCTGCACACCTCGGGGGCGAAGAATTACCTCCAACCCACCTCCCAGACCCAGGTTCTCTCATCCCTCCTTGCAGACCAGGGCCTAGCTGACCTTGGCTTCTGGTGTCTCTCTCCCCTTTTTCTCTTTTCCCATATATGTTTCTTCTTTGCTCCCTTTTGAGTTTAATTTACAAAATATTTTTTCAGCCTCACAGAATATATCATTTTTGTATCCTGGCAATTATGTTTTGCCTTAGACTCCGACTTTGTAGGATACAGTACCCTATTCTTGAGATAACTGAGTCCGATAAATATGGCTTTCCCTTGTGGCTTTGCAACTTAATATGAGTGTCCTTGGGTAAGTTGCTTTGCCTCTCTGAGCCCCATTGTCTTCGCCTATAAAATATATCTAATACATCTGTCCTGATTACTTAAAGCATTTTGCATGCACTCAGTGAGTGGAGGCAGAAATGCAATAGTATTTATATTTCTTCAGTATTTATCTGCAGAACCATTCAACTTATTGAGTTAAGCAGAAGAGATATTGGGTAAAACAGCAGGAGTAAAACCACTAATGAACTTCCTCCAGTTAACCATGTGTGCGCATAAGCACCTGTCACCCAGAGAGGTAGGTTAGTGTGTGGGGAAAAAAACTGATGTTATCCCATTATTGGGACTTAAATCCCAGCTATGGAAAGAAAGCCATGAGAGGAATTTCTGCACTGGAGTACAACAGAACAGTATATGGTGCCCTTCTCCTGTTGCGTGTTAGATTCTACAATTTTCAGTTGTCGCTAGTCCCTTCCAAATGAGTTTCTATTGTTTGAGCCAAGACCAAACTGAAGGTGCTGGTACTGCTAAAATTGTGCTCTCAGCAGGGATTGCCCCTTGCAGCACATTCACATTCATGTTCAGCTGATC
This sequence comes from Phoca vitulina, assembly GCF_004348235.1. Lineage (NCBI taxonomy): Eukaryota > Metazoa > Chordata > Mammalia > Carnivora > Phocidae > Phoca > Phoca vitulina. Next base: position 718,140 of record NW_022589814.1, read on the forward strand.
TTTATTGAGTATTTACTGTGTGCCAGGTGTGGAGTTCTGTTTGCTGCTTCATGTTATTTCATTTAAGAGAGGACAGACCTAGAGGATGGGGCCTTCTTCTTTCCTCTGGAAATCAGCGGGATTAAGATGATTCTCAGGATTCCTGGTATCTTTGCTAGTGCTGATCAAGTCACTCCTCTGTTTAAAATTCTTTTGGTGGTTCCCCTACAGAATAAAATTCAGTCTCCTTTGTGTAACAGACAAGACCTTTTGTGATCTACTTGTTCAGTCTTATTTCCCGCCACTCCTCCTCCCGGTTCTTTCTTTATGTCCCAGCAAGACTGAACTACTTATAGTTCTGGGAAAATTTTATACTCCTTTATGCCTCTTTCTTTGTGCGTGCTATTCCCACTAATGTCCTCCCTTTTACAACTCACAGCGTATACCTCCTCTGTAAAAGGCCTCCTTCCTCCTGGTCCCCATTGCCCTTTGTGTACATCTTTATTGAAAGTAATTATTTCATCATATCATAGTCATAAATACACCTGTGTCCCTCATTAGCCAGAGCTACTTGAGGGCAGAGATATCATCTTTTCAGTTTTGGTATCCCCAGAACCTAGTTCAGTGCTAAACATGTCATAGATACTGAGTGCATTTTTGAATGAATGAATGAGTGAGTGTGTGAGTGAGTGAGTGAGTGAGTGAGTGAATGAATGAATGAATGAATGTGTCTTCTTAAAAAAGGCTATTGCCTGTGGCCTTTGCTTTGGATTATGTGAGAAGTGTGTAGGTTCAAACCTGGAAAGTGAATTCCATCCTGCGTAACTGCACAATCTAGGAACAGAAAACTGGAACAAATGCTTTCTCATGTGCCAGGCCCTATGACAGAGACTTTGCATAAATTATTTCAATCCACACCCAACCCTGAAAGTTAGATATTTCCTTTTTTAAATAATATTTTAAGTTCTTTCCTGATTATATATGTGAGATATGCTCATTGTAGAAAAGACAAAAATAATAAAAGAAGGAAATAAAAATAATCTATGAATCTGCTATCCTGCGTAATCTGCTGTTAAATGTTTCGTTGCATTAACACCTGTCTTTTGACTTACAATATGAAACTGTATTTTAATAACACAAGATTGTATTATAAATACCATTTTGTAGCCTGATTTTTATTCCTACTTAACATTATAATGTATTTTACCAGGTCGTCAAATATTCTTCTAAACCTCATTTCTGATATCCCACCATATGTATGTGTCATCAATTACTTGGTCATTTCCTCTGTGGTTGGATACTTAACATTATTTCTACTTTTTTATAATAAAATATTGTGATATGAGGGAAACTTGGGGAATTCTGGAAATGTTTTTCATTTTGATATGGGGTGCTGGTTAAAACAAAAAGAAAAACATTATGGTGAACATTGTTGCCCAGTAGAGACTTGACACTTAACAATGAACACCACAGAGGCCTTTAAGAATTCCAAATTTACAAATATGGAAATGGGTTTATGGGCCAGTGTCTTCCTTAATCACATTTCTGTGGTGAGTCCTGTGTTTCTGTGAACACCCTGACACAGGTTAATTGCCTTAATTTTTTTTTTCTATGCAAGAGACAAGTTTTTATCTCTTTTCATGCTTCTCTCTATGGGCCAGCAGAAAACAAGGAAGCCAGCTGAGAATCAGGTCCTTCCTTGGTGGGTTGCTCTTGCTTACTCAGTGCATTGTGTGCATGCACATGCACGCACACACACCAGGCTCACAGTGCTCCATATAAGATTGTACTTAAGCACAATTGAAAAGTGACTCAATATTGTGGACTTTTCATGGTTGCTAACAATAGTTAAGCCCACAAATGCCTGTAGGTGATACAAACCTGTCCACGTTTCTGATGACTTCCATAGGCTAGATTTCTTAAAGTCCGGTTAGGGAATAGTAATGCCAGGTTACTTCCTGGAAAGGTTATAACAAGGAAAGTGACTATTTCATTTTGCTGGTGAGAATCTACAATTCATGGAATTACTTTCTAACTCTGGATTTGAACTTAGAATTGGCTGGCCCCAGAGCCCAGATTCTCAAAAGTGGAAAAAAGTTGGTATTAGCTTTATTTCTCCTACTATAAAGGGCTGGGTTTTTGCAGATCACTTTGATTTGTAGAACAGTGGTTCTCAAACTTTTGCATGCATCAGAATCACGTGGGAGACCTATTAAAAGACAAGATAGGTAGGCCCCACTTGCAGGGTTTCTGATTTAGTAGATGAGTGGGGGCCACCCTCAGAACCACTGATTTAGAGCATTATTCTGTCTCAATTCCTTCCCTTTCTGTGGAGTGTGACAGCTTCTGATGTTGGGGGATGGGCAGGCTAACATATCATTATTGTACACTGTTCTCAAAGTGTGGTTCATTAACGGAATTTGTTAAAAATGTGAATTCCTGGGCTGGGATCCAGCAATCTCTAATGAAAAGGAAGATTCTGATGCGCGCTAACTTTTGAGAATCATTGTTGTACACTGGTGGAGAGTTAGTTGGTGAGCATTTATTGATGTTTGGGGCTTTGGCAAAACTTCACCCCTTTGCACTTTTCCTGTCTATAAAGGAAGTGTTGGTTGGCATATCCCCTGGGGGTGATTCTAAACTCTAGAGAAAATGGCACTGCTTTCAGAACTGGGTTCGAATCTCGACTCTTTTTTAGCAAAGGATATCATCTCTGTGAAGCCTCAGTTTCCCCAAGAGTGGTTGTGATGATTTAAATAAAATGATAATGAAAAAAATAATAATGGCCTTTGTTTATCAAGTACTAGCTAATGTGGCAGCCACTATGCTAAATACTTTGCCTAATTAACTTTGTTTAATCTTTTAAAAATGTAATCATTTTAAAATTATGGATTATATTTATTTAATAGTTTTAGGACTATTAAAGTTATATATTTAATATCGGGTACGGGTACGTTGTGGTAGTTTGTGTTTGCCAAGGAATTGATGCATTTCATCTCAGGTGTTAAATTAAGTGTGTAGAATTGTTCACAGTATTCCTACAGGCTGGCTGTGTGGTGATATTTCATTCCTGATAGTGAAAATTTGTTATCTTTTTTTTTTCTTTCTCAGCCTTGGTAGACATTTGTCAGTTTTGTTATCTTTTCAAAGAACAAGTTTTTTGTTTCATTGGCATTCTCTGTTGTCTTTCTGTTTTCAATCTCATTGATTTCTGCCTTTATTATTTCCTTCTGCTTGCTTTGGGTTTATTTTGTTCCTCTTTACCTAATTTCTTGAGGTGGGAGCTTCAGTTATTGTTATGAGACTTTTCCTGTTTTCTAATGTAAGCATTTAGCGTTACTAATTTCCCTCTTAGTACTGATAAAGCTGTGTTCCACAAATTTTGATATGTTTTCCTTTTTGTGTAGTTCAGTGTAATTTTTTTTTTAAGATTTATTTATTTGAGAGAGAGAGAGGGCGGGGGGCAGAGGGAGAGGAAGAGAATCTCAAGTAGACTCCACGCGGAGCCCGATGTTGGGTTCAAACGCATGACCCTGAGATCATGACCTGAGCTAAAACCAAGAGTCAGATGCTTAACCGACTGAGCCACCCATGTGCTCCTAGTTCAATGTAATTTTTAATTTCCTTAGAGACTTCATGTTTGACCTTTGAATTGCATAGCAGAGTGTTGTTTAGTTTCCGAGTGTTTGTAGATTTTCCTGTTATTCTGTTACTGATTTCTGGTTTGGTTCCATAGTGGTCAGAGAATATACTCTGTATGATTTCAGTTTCTTTAAATTTATTGAGGTTTGTTTTATGGCCTGGCATATGCTCTGTCTTGGTAAATGTTCCATGGTCACATGAAAAGAATCCTGCTGTTCTTGGGTTGAGTTTTCTATAAATGTCGATTTACTCCTATTGGTTGATGGTGTTGCTGAATTGTTCTCTGTCCTTGCTGATTTTCTATCTAGTTCAGTCAGGTGTTGAGAAGGAGGTATTGAAGTGTCCAGCTACAAGTGTCAATTTGTCTATGTCCTTTCAGTTCTATCATTTATTGCTTCATATTTTGCAGCTTTGTTGTTTGACGCATATGCATTTAAGATTGCTATGTCTTGGTGGATTGACCTTTTGTTATTATTATGATGTCCTTCTCTGTCTCTGGTAATTTTTTTACATGGAAGTCTACTTTATATGATATTAAGATAGCCACTCCTTTCTTTGGATTAAAGGTTGCATGGCATATCCTTTTTCATCTCTTTACTTTTAGTTTACATCATTGTATATAAAGTGAGTTTCTTGTAGGTAGCATATAGTTGAGTATTATTTTTACCCACTCTGCCTGTCTCTTTTAATTGGTATATTTAGACCATTTCTACTTAATGCAGTTATTGATATGTTAGGGCTTAAGTCTGTCATTTTGTTTTGTTTTATTTTCTGTTTGTTTCCTCTGTTCTTTTCTCTGATTTCTTTATCCTACCCTCCTGTGGAATTTTCTAGAATTCCACTTTGACTTACCTGTTATGTTTTTGAATATATCTCTTTGTATAGCTTTTTCAGTGCTTGCTCTAGGTACTAACATAATACATACATAACATACCACAATCAACTGGTATTGACATCTTACCAGTTAGAGTGAAGAGTAGAAACCTTACTTCCCTTTACACTACTTTATGCTTCCCTGTTTATAATATAATTATCTTGAATATTTTCTCTACATACATTGAGAAGCACATCAGATAGTGTTAAAATATTTGTTTCAACTGTCAAACTTGATTTAGAAAACTCAAGAGGGTCAGGAAAGTATACTGTACACATGTTTTTACTCCTTCCCTTGTTCTGTCTTACTTCCTGATCTTCCGAAAGATTCCTTCCTTTATCATTATCTTTCTTTTTAGAGAGCCTCATTTAGCCATTCTTTCAGGATAGGTCTGCTGGCAACAAATACTCTTATTTTTCCTTCATATGAGAATGTCTTGCTTTCCCTTGGATTCCTGAAGGTCTTTTTTTTTTAAAAAAATATTTTATTTATTTATTTGAGAGAGAGTGAGAGCGAGAGAGATCACAGAGGGAGAGGGAAAAACAGACTTGCTGCTGAGCAGGGAGCCTGATGCGGGGCTTGATCCCAGGACCCTGGGATCAGGACCTGAGCCGAAGGCAGACACTTAACCAACTGAGCCACCCAGGCACCCCTGAAGGTCTTTTCACTTGATATTAGATTCTGGGTTTTTAGTTCTTTTCCTTTAGCACTTGAAAACTATTGTGCTACTTCCTTTTGGCCTCTAGTTTCTGATGAGAGATCCTCAGTCACTTGAATTGGCGTTCTCCTTTAGGTAATGTGTCATTTCTTTATCACTGCTTTAAAAATTTTTCCTTTGGAGGTGCCTGGGTGGCTCAGTCAGTTAAGCATTGGACTCTTGATTTTCACTCAGGTCATGAACTTAGGGTTGTGGGATTGAGCCCCACGTCAGGCTCCATGCTGGGCATGGAGCCTGCTTAAGATTCTCTCCCCCTCTTCCCCTGCTGCCCCATGCCCTCTCCCCCCACTCTGCTCGCATGTGCTTGCTCACTCTCTCTGAAAAAAATTTTTTTTTCCTTTGTCTTTTGTGTTCAAGAGTTTGATTACGCTATTTTTCATTGTAGAAATATTTCAGATTGTTTTTGGTTTTAGTTTTATAGGTTGCTGAAGCTCTGTATTTTTTAATCTATTTTTTCTTTAAATTTTGTTAAGATATAATTGACATATAGTACTGTGTAAGTTTAAGGTGTAGAGTATAATTACTTGACTTATATATTATGAAATGATTACCACAGTAAGTTTGGTTACTATCTATCACTTCATATAGATACCCCAAAAAAGAAAAGAAAACAAAACTCTTTTTTTTTTTTGCTTGTGATGAGAACTTTTAGGATTTACTCTCTTAGTAACTTTCAGATATACCATATAGCAGTGTTAACCAGAGTCCTCATATCATACATTACATCCCTTGTAACTGGAAATTTGTACCTTTTGGCAACCTTTCTCTAATTCCCCCATCCCCAATCCCCCAACCTCTGGTAACCACAGGTCTTAGCTCTTTTTCTATGAGTTTGTGTTTTCTTGTTTTGTTTTTTGTTTAGATTCCACGTATAAGTGAGATCCTATATTATTTATCTTTTTCTGACTGACTTATTTAGCAAAATGCTCTCAAGGTCCATCCATGTTGTTGAAAACAGTAGGATTTCTTTTTTTTATGGCTTAATAAAATAGTATTCCATTTTGTGTGTGTGTGTGTGTGTGTGTGTGTGTGTGTGTGGGTGTGTGTCACATTTTCTTTGTCCATTCATCTTTTGGTGGACACTTAGGTCGTTTCCATTCTGCAGTGAACATGGAGGTACAGATATTTCTTCAACATAGCGATTTTGTTTCCTTTGGATGTTTACCTAGAAGTGGAATCACTACATCATGTAGTTTTATTTTTAATTTTTTGAGGAACCTCCATACTTTTTTTCATAGTGGCTGTACCAATTTAAAATCCAACCAACAGTGTACAAGCGTTCCTTGTATGGACATTTTAACGATATTCTTCCAATCCATGAACACAGGTTATCTTCCCATTTATTTGTATCTTCAATTTCTTTTATTGATGTCTTATAGTTCTCAGTGTAGAGATTTTTCACCTTCTTGGTTATTTTTATTCCTAAGTACTTTACAGTTTTTGATGCTGTTGTAAATGGGCTGATTTTCTTTATTTCTTTTTTAGATGATTTATTGTTAATGTAGAGAACTGTTACTGATTTTTGTATATTAATTTTGTGACCTATAACTTTACTGAATTCATTAATTAGATCTAAGTTTCTTGGTGGAGAATCTTACAATTTTCTATATATAAAATCATGTCATCTGCAAATAGTGACGATTTTACTTTTTCCTTTCTAATTTTGATGCCTTTTATTTATTTTTCTTGCCTGATTGTTCTGGTGGGGATTTCTAGTACTGTGTTGTTGAATAGGAGTGGTGAGAATGAGCACCCTTGTCTTGTTCCTGATCTCACAAGAAAAGCTTTCAACCTTTCACCATTGAGTATGATGTCAGCTGTGGGCTTGTTGTATATGGTCTTTATTATGTTGAGGCACATTTCTTCTATAGCCTGTTTTTTGAGAGGTTTTTTTTTTTTTTAATATGAACAGATGTTGAATTTTGTCAGATACTTTTTCTGTGCTTTCTGAGATGATTACATGATTTTTTTTTTTTCATTCTATTAATGTGATGTATCACCTTTCTTGATTTGCTTATATTGAAACATCCTTTCATCCTAAGGATAAATCCCACTTGATCATGGTAAATGCTTATTTTAATCTACTGCTGAATTCAGTTTGCTAGTATTCTATTGAGAATTTTTGCATCTATATTCATCAGGGATATTAGTGTGTAGTATTCTTGTAGTGTTTTTTAGTGTCTTTATTTGGCTTTGGTATCAGGATAATGCTGGCCTACTAAAATGAGTTTGAGACTCTTCCCTCCTCTTTGATTATTTTTGAAGAGTTTGAGAAGAATTGAAATTAATTCTTCTTTAAATATTTGGGTAAAATTCCCTGGTGAAGCCATCTGGTCCTGGGCTATTCTTAACTGGAAGTGTTTTGTTGTTGTTGTTGCTGATTCAGTCTCTATACTAGTAATTGGTCTGTTCAGATTTTCTATTTTTTACTGATTCAGTCTTGGTAGATTGTATGTTTCTAAGAATTTATCCATTTCTTGTAGGTTGTCCAATTTTTTGGTGCAGAGTTGTTCATAGTTCAATCTGTTTTCTTTCTGTTGTTCAAGTCGGGTAATCTCTGTTTTATCTTCAGGTTTACTGTTTTTTCCTCTGTTGTCTCCATTTGCTGTTGAGTCCATCCAATGAATTCCCATTAAAGTTATTGTAGTGTTCAGTTCTAAAAGTGCCATTGGTTCTTTTCTGTCTCTTCTACTTTGCAGAAATTCTCTATTTTTTGCTGACATTTTCTATCCATTTGTTTCTGGCATGTTTGTAATTGTTCATTGAAGCATTTTTATGATACACCTTTAAAATCCTTGTCAGATAATTCCAACATCTGTGTCATCTCAGCACTGAGATTATTGATTTCCTTTGCTCGTTCAAGTTGTGATTTACCTTGTTCTTGATATAACGAGTGCTTATTTTCATGATCTCCTGGATATTTGGAGTATTATGTTATGAGATTCTGGGTATTATTATATCTTCTGGTTTTGCAGGCCTCTTTAGACACTGCACTTTAGTGGCAGGGGAAGGGGGTGCTACTTAGTTACTGACAGGTGGGAATAGAAGTCCAGGTCTCTTGGTCTCTGTTGACCCCCACTACTTCAGGTCCTGCTGTCCCTAGTCAGGTTGCCTTCTTCTCTCCATCTAAGTTCGTGCATCCAGTAAGTGGCAGAGGTGATTCAAACCCAGGCAGTTTGGCTCCCAACGCTTTATTTTTAACCTCTGTGCTATAGTGCCTCTGAATACTGTATGAATGCCCCGATTGTGGAGATTAAATGTGATGATATATGTATCATTCATAGCTCAGTTTTCTATTCAGTTCCTTCTATGCAGGCTTCAAATTCACTCATTTTCCCCTCATCCCCTTAGCCTGCTCTTTTACTTTTTGCCACTTGTGAAACTTTTGGCACCACTTGCCCGTCTCCCCCTCTAGATTGTCCACTTCATGAGGGCAGTGGCTGTTCTCAGTCAGTATTTATTGAATTTGTGCATTCACTCCTTTAACAAATCCTGCTGAATGCCTACCATGTACCAGGCTCTGTGGCACACGTTGGGGATAACTCATCTTAATCTTGAGACCTGATGCTGTGATAATTGGCCTCTTCACTAAGGAAGCAAATTAACATTTAGGACCCTGGGTCCCAGGTGATAATTTTTTTTTAAAGATTTTATTTATTTATTTGAGAGAGAGAGAGCACAAGCAGGGGGAGTGGCAGGCAGAGGCAGAGGTAGAAGCAGGCTCTCCGCAGAGCAGGGGGAGCCCGATGTGGGACTCGATCCCAGGACCCCAGGATCATGACCTGAGCCGAAGGCAGCCACTTAACCGACTGAGGCAGCCACTAAACCAACTGAGCCACCCAGGTGCCCCCCAGGTGATAACTATTGAGACAGTGCAGCCAGAAGTCTGGTTTTCATCCATCTGTCTTCCTGATGTGAGGAATTCTCTAGCCCAATGAATGTTGAATTGAGTTGAAGAATAAATAAAACAGGACTTGGGAGATGGATAAGGTGAGGACTTCTGGTGAACAAGATCAGTGCTGTCTGCCAAATGTAGTGGGGGCAGATAGCAAGTAAATGAGCAGTTGCAAGTCCACATGGTGAGTGTTGAAATAGGGGTAGTGTGTGGGGGGTGCCATGGTGGCAGGGAAGAGGAAGAGTAGGAATGTTCTAGGCACAGGGAGCCATGTGTGATGAGATCCAGAGACCAGAAAAAGCATGGCACTGAGAGACCAGCTGACTTTTTAGAGCAGGTCTGACATCATGGGCGTGTGACCAGTCACACAGAGCCTCATTCGGAAGGGGACCCCATGCTTGAGTTTTAATGCTTTGTGGTTGTTGTCTTGAAGTTCTTAATAACTTTACCTTTGAATTTGTGTATTGTATGTGAAATCCAGGGGGACAGTGGAGTGTGTCCTAGGGACTTAGAGCTTTTGCTCACATGTGGTCCTCCCTCCTGCAGCCTCCCTATTCCCTAAACAGGTTCTCAGTTGGCTGCCTGGGGCGCCAGGCCCGGATGCAAGTGCAAGAGAGTCAGGGTTAGGTGCATACATCCTATGCACTGAGTCACAGGCCGTGGCCTGTACTTGCCCCTTGAGTATTCTCATGCCAAGGGAACATGACAATAAATAACAAAAAGCCCTATGACAAGTTGAGAGAGAGACTGCAGAAGAAAGGAAAAGGCTTTTTTTTCCCCCTGTTTTATGAACAAGGGGCCCCTGATTTTGATTTGCACCGGGCCTCACCAATTATGTGGCTGACACTGCGTGTCAGAGGCCAGAGGTGAGGCCAGAGAGGCAAGGCCTTTTAGACTGTGGTAAGTTTAAACTATACCTTAAGAAAAATAGGAAGCCTGTGAGGGGTTTTGAGCAAGGGTTGACAGGATCAATTTGTGTTTTTAAAATGATCACTCTGGCTGTAGTGTGGAGGGCCAGTTGGGTGAGGACAGAGTAGAGGCCAGGAGCCCAGTTAGGAAGACAGGACAGTAATCCCAGTTAGAGGTAACAGGGGCCTGGATTAGGGCAGGGGCGGGAAGGATGACAGCAGGGCACAGCTGATAGCTAATCAGGAGACAGAACGATGGGACATGATGATAACTTGAATGGTAATAGCAACACGTACAGACACTTAACTGTGTACCAGGCACTGCTGTAAACACCTTGTATGGATTAACTCATTTACTTTTGATAACCTTATGATGTACATACAGTTTTTATCCCCACCTTAGGGATGAGGACACTGAGGCATGGAGAGGTAACATGCCCAAGATCCCACAGCTAATAATGGCAGGCACAGCCAGGATAGAAACTCAGTGTGAAGTTACGGTGCCAGTTGCCAAGAGAGGGAGCAGGTTTAGGGTGCAGGCAGAGGGAGAGTTTGAATTTGGGCATGTGAAATTTGAAATATGTAAGGCTATCCAGTAAAGTACAGGGAGGCATTTTGAGGGAGGGGTCTGAAACTCAGCAGAGGGATCTGGCTTGCTGTTAGAGGTGTGTAAGATCAGCAAGGGAAAGTGAGGGGAGAAGAATGCCTAGGCAAGAAGGCCTCAGAAACATCAACCTTTAAGGAGTGGGCAGAAGAAAAAGAGTGTAGTGGGAAACAGAAGTAGCAGCCAGAGACATAATTAAGGTCACATCACGTCCCTGTTCATAATTGTCCCATGGATTTCACCCAGTTTTTCACTCAGGAAAAGCCAACGTCCTTTATGATGGCCTACAAGTCCCTACTACATGAGCCCATTGCCTGACCCACTGTCCCCTCTACTCTCTCCATTCCAGAACACTGTCCTCCTCTCCATTGCTTCAATAAGAAGCACACTCCTGCCACAGGGCTTTTGTACTTGCTATTCTCTGTAATTGTGATGCTCTTCCCTCATATCCATATGGCTTGCTCCCTTACTCCCTTCAGGTCTTTATTCAAAAGTCATTTTGTGAGGCATCTGGGTGGCTCAGTGGGTTAAGCGTCTGCCTTCGGCTCAGGTCATGACCCCAGGGTCCTGGGATCAAGCCCAGCATCGGGCTTCTTGCTTGGTGGGGAGCCTGCTTCTCCCTCTCCCTCTGCCTCTGCCTGCCGCTCCCCATGCTTGTGCTCTCTCTCTCTGTCAAGTAAATAAATAAAATCTTTAAAAAAAAAAAAAGTCATTTTCTCATTGAGTTCCTACATAAAATTTCAGTGCCTTTTGGCTTCCCTACCTAAAATTTCAGCACTGTTGTCACCCCCAACCCATGTGTGTGTGTGTGTGTGTGCGTGTGTGTGTGTGTGTAGTTATATACACATGCATGTATATTCCCCTTCCTGCTGGATTTCTCTGCTTGGCTTTTCTCACTATGATCAATATATTTTACTAATTACATTGATTTATTTTGTTTCTTGTTTGCCTCCCCCACTAGAATGTCAGCTCCATGAAGGCAGGTATTTTTATATGCTTTGTTCTGTCTTTACCTCCCTGGCACTTGGACCAGGGCCTGGCAGATGCTCATCAGCTGTTGTTAACTGAAGAATTGGACATCAGACAGACGGGGTGTTCTGGAAGTCAAGGGTAGAGAGCTTGTCAAGTGGAGAGAGCAGAGGGTCAGCACCCTCTGTGATAATGCCGCTAAGAGATCAAGTGAGATAAAGGAGAGAAGTGCTTATTGCGTGTATCCCTAAGGAGGTCAGAATATCGATGAGCTCTGTTTTAAAGGTTTTGGCTCTGGTAAAACGTCTCTGGACAATACCAGGTGGCAGGAAGTAGGTGGACTTTTCACTGTATACAGTTTTATACCTTTTGAGTTTTGTACTATATATAAGTGACGACTGTCCAGATAAGTCATTATGAACCTGCACAGGTTTAAGCAAAGAAGCTATTTGGTTGTGAAGCGGCAGAGAGGGGCAGACCGGAGGGAGCGTCTTCTCCTTTTTATCTGTAAAGATCCAGGTGAGCTTGTTTAAATGCTATTGTGAAGGAGAAGGAAGAAAGGAGGGCGGGAGAGGTTGAAGATACTGAAGAAAGAAGGGTTAATTGATTGAGAAATAAAAAAGATGTGACCCAGGTGGAAAACTGACTTTAGTAAGGAGGAAGGATATTCCTTTCTTTGTAACAGGAGGAAAGGATGGGTGCAGGAGGAGGTGGCTTCAGTGTGGGAAGCTGAGATAGTTCCCCTCTAATTACTTCATTTTGTCTAAGAAGCAGGCAGGGTCATTTTCTGAGAGAGGAGAGGGAGGTAGTAGAATCAAGGATTTGAAATAGCCACTGTGGATAATGGGAGAGAGACCGGAGCAGGGAAATACAGGAGGATTGTGAGGAAGCATGACCCAGATATTTTTTCAGTAGACTTTATATTTTAGAGTAGTTTAAAGTTCCCAGTCAACTTGAGAGGAAGGTAGAGAGATTTCCCATATTCCTCCTGTCCCCACATTCATAGCCTCTCCCACTGTCAACATTCCTTACCAGAGTGGTACATTTACCATCGACAGACCTACACTGATGCATGATTATCACCCAAAGACCATAGTTTACATCAGTGTCTACTCTTGGTGGGTGTACATTCTATGGGTTTGGACAAATGTATAATGACATGCATCCACCATTATAGCATTTTCGTATCATTCAATGCCCTAAAAAAATTCTCTGTGCTCTGCCTATTCATCTCTCTCTCCCCTCCTAACCTCTGGCAATCGCTGACGTTTTTACTGTCCCTGTGGTTTTGCCTTTTCCAGAATATCCTGTAGGGTTGGAATCATATAATGTGTAGCCTTTTCAGATTGGCTTCTTTCACTTAGTAATATGCATTTGAGTTTCCTCCATGCCTTTTCATGGCTTGATAGCTCATTTCTTTTTAGCGCTGAATAAACATTTCATTGTTTGGATGTACCACAGTTTATTTATTCATTCACCTACCTCTTAGTTGCTTCCAGATTTTGGCAGTTATGAATAAAGCTGCTATAAACATCCATGTGTAGGTTTTTGTGTGGACATAGTTTTCAATTCCTTTGAGTAAATGCCAAGGAGTGTGATTGATGGATTGTATGTTAAGAGTATGTTCAGTTTTGTAAGAAACTGCCAGACTGTCTTCCAAAATGGCTGTACATTTTTGCATTCCCACCAGCAGTGAATGAGAGTTCCTTTTACTCTGCCTCCTCATCAGCTCTTGGTGTTTTCAGTGTTCTGAATTTTGGCTATTCTGATAGATGTATAGTGATATCTTGTTTTAATTTGCATTTTCCTAATGACATGTGATGTGGAGCACCTTTTCATATGTTTATTTTCCATCTGCATATCTTCTTTGGTGAGGTTTCTATAGAGATCTTTATGCCCATTTTTTAATCGGGTTTGTTTTATTGTTAATTTTTAAGAGTTCTTTGTATATTTTGGATAACATCCTTTATCAGATATGTCTTATGCAACTATTTACTCCCAGTCTTTGGCTCGTCTTTTCCTTCTCTTGACAGTGTCTTTCGAAGATCAGGTTTTTAATTTTAATGAAGTCTATTTTATCAATTCCTTCTTTCATGGATCATGCCTTCAGTGTTACATCTAAAACGTCATTATTGCCATACCCAAGCTCATCTAGATTTTTATCCTATGTTATCCTCTAGGAGTGCTATAGTTTTGCATTTTACATTTAGGTCTGTGATCCATTTTCAGTTCATTTTTGTGAAGTGTACAAGGTCTGTGTCTAGATTCATTCACTTGCATGTGGATGTCCAGTTGTTCTAGTACCATTTGTTGAAAAGACTATCTTTTTGTCCCATTTGCTCTTTTGTCAAAGGTTAGTTAACTATATTTACGTGGATCTACTTCTGGGGTCTCTATTCTGCTCTATTGATCTGTTTGTCTATCTTTCATCAGTACCACACTGTCTTGATTACTGTAGCTTTATTTTTTTTTCAAATCTTTTTTGTTTTTTATTTTTATTTTTTTAAAGATTTTATTTATTTATCTGAGAGAGAATGAGAGAGAGAGAGCACATGAGAGGGGGGAGGGTCAGAGGGCAAAGCAGACTCCCTGCCGAGCAGGGAGCCTGATGCAGGACTCGATCCAGGGACTCCAGGATCATGACCTGAGCCGAAGGCAGTCGCCCAACCAACTGAGCTACCCAGGCACCCTCTTTTTTGTTTTTTAAAGATTTTATTTATTTGAGAGAGAAAGAGAGAGTGCATGCATGAGCAGGGGGAGGGGCAGAGGGAGAGCGAGAAACAGACTCCCCGCTGAGTAGGAAGCCCAACGTGGGGCTCAACCCCAGGACCCTGGGAGCTGAAGGCAGTCGCTTAACCAGCTGAGCCACCCAGGCGCCCCTGATTACCATAGCTTTACAGTAAGTCTTGAAGTTAGGTAGCGTCAGTCTTCCAGCTTTGTTGTTTTCATTCGATATTGTGTTGGCTATTCTGTGACTCAGATATTTTGGACAGTGTGAATTTTTTGTGGCACCAATCCAATGGGTGATTTTTCTCCAGCCATGTCCAATGGTCCAGTGTTACGTGGTTGGATTGAGCCAGGGTTGGGATTTGCACATGGGGGTGATGGAAAGGCAGCGGGGCAAGGGAGGATATCTGTAGGAGAATGGCTGAAGTGAGGAATGCTAGAATATAAGCCAGATAGGGGAAGAGGGGTGAAGTTAAGAATAGGTGAAAAGTAGGATCAAGGGATTTTGAGGGCAAAGAACATGTATAATGAATGAGAGCTGGATGATTACATTTGTGGTCACATTGTGTGATGTATGAGTTTCATATTCCAGATGTGGAGCAATTGCAAGTGTTGACAAGGTCTGGTTGATGACCATGAGAATTGATAGCTGAAAGGGGAGTGGGCAGAGCAGCCTCTGAAGATGAGAAGGTCAAAGAGCTAAGAGGCCAGGATGTTGGGCCTCTGCATCAATACTGATGTCATGTGGGATGTTGGCAGGACGTGGGATGGAGAGAAATCTGTGAGCC
The DNA here is from genome assembly GCF_004348235.1 of Phoca vitulina. Classification (NCBI taxonomy): domain Eukaryota; kingdom Metazoa; phylum Chordata; class Mammalia; order Carnivora; family Phocidae; genus Phoca; species Phoca vitulina. Next base: position 733,244 of record NW_022589814.1, read on the forward strand.
AGTTCTTTAATGAGTGAAAGGGTTATGTTGGGGAGTTGAGTAGCTGACAGTGAAGAGGAGTGGGAAGAGGCATGGCTAGATGATACGAAGCTCAAGGGAGTAAGAGATCTTACACAGGGGTAGAGGAGAGATGATCTCAAAGTCTCACTGGAGAGTGAGGGGAATGTCTACCCCCAGCGCAGCCCTGAGTTACAAGGGGCTGGTAGAATGCACAACTTCTGCCTGACAGGGCTGTAGCACAGTGCTTCTTAGACTTTCTGTGGCTAAGAACCAGATTGGTTGGTTTGTTTAACTTTCCAATCCGTAATGGACCAATCATTTGGCAAAATCAAAAATGAATTGCTAGAAAAATGGTTGAACAAAAAAAGCTATACAAAGTACAAGCCCCAATTTTTTTTATTGTTAGATTCAACAATAGACATAAAATTACTCAGCCAAATTGCCATACAAGTTTTTGGATGCTTACTCTGACTTTTTGTACTTAACTCAGCATTAGTCTGTGGACCACAGTGAGTGGCACTCGTACAGGGAAAATGGCTTTCTCCTAGGAGAAGCTGCCATCAGTTAAGCCAGGAAGGTGAAGAAGGAGTTTGTTGAAGGGGATGTGAATTAGAGAGGTTTGTTTACCAAGGAATGGGGTTGCTGGGGGTACAAGAGAAAAGTTAGGAATGTCGATGACCAGTGGATGTTTGGGGGTAGAAAACACACATAGCTATATGGGATGAAAGTTCAGGAAAGAGGAACGACTGGAGGGGTTCCTTCTTGAGCAGTGTCCAAGGCTAACGAGTGTAAGACAGAAAGTATATAGTCCGAGGAAGTGAGTTAATGCTACAAGGTCTGGGGAATATATTTACAGAAAGCTTAGGGGTGCCTGGGTGGCTCAGTCGGTTAAGCAGCTGCCTTCTACTCAGGTCATGATCCCAGGGTCCTGGGACCGAGTCCTGCATCGGGCTCCCTGCTCAGTGGGGAGCTTGCTTCTTCCTCTCCCTCTGCCTCTCGCCCCCTGCTCATGCTCGCTCTCTCTTTCTCTCTCTCTCTCTCTCGTGCTGTCTCTCAAATGAATAAATAAAATCTTAAAAAAAAAGTTTAGGCAGGTGAAGGGTGAGGTGTGCTTCTCTGTGCTCACTGTGCTAAGCACTTTATATACATTCTCTGAGCCCTTAAAAAAAAAACCTACCAAGTTGATGGTGATATCCCCAATTTATATTGATATGCAACAGGTTTTACAGGCATAGGATTAGCAGTTGGGACGGTGGTGGGGTCCTGATCCCAGGAAGTCAGTTTGTGAACATGATCTCAGACAAAACAGTTAATAGAGTTCTGCCCTATTTTTATGCTCCCTGCTGTGTGTGGCTGAACAAGTAATTTAGGAGTTTGATCTTAGCCAGAAGTTATTAGGAGGGCTGCTGATGACTTCTTTGGTGAGGAAGGGTTTAATTTTGTAAGATTGCCACCTCACATACATGCAAACTCAAATTTTCAAAATGAAATCTTTTTTAGACATTACAGTATGAAATAAATAACACATGTTCATTGTAGAGAATTAGAAAATGCAAATAAGGAAGAGAAAAATGATTACCTGTGATCCTTTGCTCAGAACCACTGTTGATTATAAAATACTCTTTTCAGTCCTTTTCATTTAGTCAAGTAAAATAGCTCAATAAAGTTTAAATTTTTGATTATATGTTGAAGTAAGAATATTTTGCACATATTGGTTAAAATAAATATTAAAATTAATTTCACCTGTTTCTTTTTACCTTTTTAATATGGCTATTAGAACATTTAAATTTACATATTTGGCTCACATTATATTTCTGTTGGACAGCACTGTTCTAGAATCTCTTCTAGCTTTGACCATTCTGTGTCTTTTTTTAAAAAAAATAAATATTTATTTATTTTAGAGAGAGAGTGTGTGTGAGCAAGGGGAGGGACAGAGGGAGAGGAAGAGAATCTCAAGCAGACTCCCTGCTGAGCATGGAGCCCGATACAGGGCTCGATCTCAGGACCCTGAGATCATGACCTGAGCTGAAATTAAGAGTCAGATGCTTAACCGACTGAGCCACCCAGGCTCCCCTTGACCATTCTGAGTCTTAATGAAGCATTGCTGTCTACATTTTAAGCTCTGTTATAATTGTTTTAGATCAGTGTGGTTCAGTATAACTTTTTGTATTAATGAATATGTTTGATGATATGCCCAATACGGTAACTTTTAGCCACATGTGGCTCCTGAGCTTTTGAAATATAGCTAGTGTGATGCAGGGAATGCATTTAAATTTTATTTAACTTGAATTAATTTAAATGTAAATAGCGATGTCTACTGGACAGCACAGTTCTAGACCTTATGAAAAATAAAATTTCTATAAACCCTGACTGATTTTTCTCTTTTCTAGTTGCGTTGGTGTTGAAGAGGAAAAGGCCGCTGACATTGACCTCTACCACTGCCCCAACTGTGAAGTCTTACATGGGCCCTCCATTAGTAAGTAGATCTTGGGGTTTCCAAGAGGAGATGGTCCAGAGGTGAGACAAAGCAAAGGAAGCTTGGAAGGGAGATTGCCTTTGCCTGAATGCTTGGGAAGTAGCAAAAGCCTGTGTAGGCCCTGCAGGCTATAGCAGCTATCCCACTGAGAGGGCAGAAGTGCAGAGCTTTATCTCCCTCAGGACGTCCCCAGAGGAAGCCTCACCAGGAACTTGCCCTGAGTTTGTCAGGGCCTCGTTGACTCCAGGTGCTCCAAGAGGTTGTTAGATTGGAAGAGAAGCAGGATCTGCTGAAGCCTTTGCTCTTGGAACCATAGCTCATGGCCATTCGGACTCACAGTCTCATGTCTTTTTCTGGCTTAGTGAAAAAACGCCGTGTATCTTCAAAAGGGCATGACACACACAAGGGGAAGCCAGTGAAGACTGGAAGCTCTACATTCATTCGAGAGCTCCGGAGTAGGACCTTTGACAGGTAAGGGTTGGTGAATGCCAGGGCTCTGGGAGGCTAGGATCCATCTCTTCCCAACTTTCCCACTAGCTGTCCTATTAGGTGCCTCCCCCATTTGGGAATATCTGCAGGGTTCTGTGTGTTCCCTTTGGGGAGGGATCTTCTGTTTTAGTCATTTTCTTTTTTAAGATTTTATTTATTTATTTGAGAGAGATCAGAGAGAGCACAACCAGGGGGAATGGCAGAGGGAGAGGGAGAAGGTGACTCCCTGCTGAGCAGGCAGCCCAATGTGGGGCTCGATCCCAGGACCCTGGGATCATGACCTGAGCCGAAGGCAGACACTTAACTGACTGAGCCACCCAGGCGCCCCTGTTTTAGTCATTTTCTAAGAAACCTTGTTAGAGTTTCATTTAACATGCAGAGTATGTTAATGTCTGCTTGTAAAAACTTTTGGTAGATTGGGAATCAGTTTTCGCCTGTCAGGAGAGGATAGTTACATGCGCCTAAGGAATGCTTCAATTAGGAGTCTAAAAATCAGAAAGTTTAATTCTCTCATTGTAGAGAAAAGGAAACTTTAAAAATAAAAAAAATGTTTGGTCAAGTATTTCTTTTAAATCAAAAAATATTTTCCCCTTTTAATCTGTTTTTTTTTTTATTTTAAATTTTTATTTCAAAATTAAACTCTGTGCCCAAGATGAGGCTCGAACTCATGACCCAGAGATCAAGAGTCTCATGCTCTACTGACTGAGCCAGCCAGGTGGCTTTTTTTTCCCTTTTAAAAATATCAAAATGGGCTTATTAAAAATAAATTACTTGAATAAAAATGAGTTAGAAAAAGTAATGAATAAAGCACTCTTTTTGCTTAGTTTTTAATTCATGCAGCCATTTTCAGTTTTCCTATAATTGAAATGTTATTTAGAAAATATGTGTTTCTTCAACTTAATATTCTTTGATTTGTTTATTCAGAGGCAGTGAGTCTCCTTTCTCCTCCCTCAGATCTCTTCAGTCAACCAATGTCTTGTGCATTCTTTAAGAAATAGTTTTGTTTATATAAGTGTGTGTGTGTGTGTATCCTGCTTTTTCTAAAAAAGCATAAATACACTCTGTATTCTGCATCTTGCTTTTTAACTTAAATTATGTATCTTGGAGATTAATCCATAATAGCATATACAAATGTTTTTCATTCTTTTTCATGGGCATTTAGTATTCCATTGTATGCGTATATAACTTATTTAACCAATCCCATATTGAACATTTAAATTGATTCTAGTATTTTGCTGTTAGAAAAAAGTGCTGCAGTGAATGTCTTTGTACTTAAGTTTTTGCATATGTGGATAAGTATATGTGTAGATTTACTACCTAAAAGTGAAACTGCTAGACCAAAGAATATGTGCTTTAAAAATGTTTATAAATGTTGCTAAATTGTTTGCAAAGTGACGATCCATTTCATACTACCACTAGACACTGAATGAGGGTGGCTCTTTCCCTATATCCTGGCCAAAACACTCTTTACTATCAAACTTTTTTTTTGCCTTTCTGATAAGATAAAAGTGAAATGTTTTCCCTTGCATTTAATTATGAAGAAGGCACATATATTTTTGTGCCTTTATAAGTTGTCTTTATTTCTTTTTCTGTTTGCTGCCTGCTTATGTCATTTGACAATTTTTCTATTGGGTTACTGCCTATTTTTTAACTGATTTATAATAGCTTTTCTGGAAGAAAATTTTATTTAAGCATGTATTTATTGTTGAAGTATAATTAACATACAGTGTTATGTTAGTTTCAACTATACAGTATAATTGAGCAATTCTATGCATTACTCAGTGATCATCATGACCCACATGAGTGAAATCCTATAGTATTTGTCTTTCTCTGACTTACTTCACTTAGTTATATCCTCTAGGACCATCCATGTTGCAAATGGCAAGAGCTCATTCTTTTTTATGGCTGAGTAATATTCTGGTGTGTGTGTGTGTGTGTGTGTGTGTGTGTGTGTGTGTGTGTGTACACACCCACATCTTCTTTATACATTCATCTATGAATGGACATTTGGGTTGCTTCTATATATTAGCTATTGTAAATAATGCTACAGTAAACAATGAGGTTATCACCTTACACCTGTCAGAATGGCTAGAATAAAAAAGATAAGAAATAACAAGTGTTGGAGAGGATGTGGAGAAAAAGGAACCCTTGTGCACTGTTGGTGGGAATAAAACTGGTGCAGCCACTGTGGAAACAGTATGGAGGGTCCTCAAAAAATTAAAGATAAAAATATCATATGAACTAGTAATTCTACTACTGGGTATTTACCCAAAGAAGATGAAAACACTAATTCAAAAAGATATATGCACCCCTAAGTTTCTTTGTAGGAAATTTTAATTTTTATATAGTTAAATTTATTTATTGCTATTTTTAATTACTACTGGGCCTTTGTCTCTCCCATGTTTTTTCTACTACTCTATGACTTCATGTTTTTCAATTTAATCTTAGATCCATCTAGAATTATGTAAAAGAGTGAGATAAACATTGAGCTTAATATTTTTCCAGATGTTTGTTCTAACACAACTTGGCCAAATAGTCTATTTCTAGCATGATTTAAAAAAAAAAAAAAACTGTTTTCTAGTTAACTAAGTATATGTGTTGAGAAAATGGTTGTAAAAATTGTTTTTTTAATCAGTCTTGTCTTTTTCTTCTTTTTAAAATTTATTTTAATTCTAGTATAATTAACATACAGTGTTATATTAGTTTAAGGTGTACAATCTAGTGATTCAACAATTCTATACATTACTCAGTGCTCATCATGATAAGTGTGCTCTTTAATTCTCGTCACCTATTTCGCCCATCCCCTCCACCCACCTCCCCTCTGGTAACCATCAATTCGTTCTCTATAGTTAAGAGTCTGTTTTTTTGGTTTGTCTCTTTATTTTTCCTTTGTTTGTTTTGTTTCTTAAATGCTACATTTGAGTGAAATCATATGGTATTTGTCTTTCTCTGACTGATTCATTTAGCTTAGCAATATACTCTGTAGCTCCATCCATGTCGTTGCAAATGGCAAGATTTCATTCCTTCTTATGGCTGAATAATATCCATTGTGTGTGTATATATATACACATATATACCACATCTTCTTTATCCATTTATCTATTGATGGACACTTCGGCTGCTTCCATAATTTGGCTATTGTAAATAATACTGCAATAAACATAGGGGTGCAGATATCCTTTCGAATTAGTGTTTTCGTATTTTTGGGGTGAATACCCAGTTGTGTGATTATCAGATCATATGGCAGTTCCATTTTTATTTTTATTTATTTTTATTTATTTTTAAATATTTATTTGAGAGAGAGAATGAGAGAGAGAGAGCACATGAGAGGGGGGAGGGTCAGAGGGAGAAGCAGACTCCCTGCTGAGCAGGGAGCCCGATGCGGGACTCGATCCTGGGACTCCAGGATCATGACCTGAGCCGAAGGCAGTCGCCCAACCAACTGGGCCACCCAGGCGCCCTTTATTTTTAGTTTTTTGAGGCATTTCCATACTGTTTTCCATAGTGGCTGCACCAGTTTGCATTCACACCAACAGTGCATGAGGGTTCCTGTTTGTCTACATCCTCGCCAACACTTTTTTCTTGTTTTTGATTTTAGCCCTTCTGACAGGTGATATCTCAGTGTAGTTTGGATTTGCATTTTCCTGATGATCAGTGATGTTGAACATCTTTTCGTGTGTCTGTTGGGCATCTGTATGTCTTCTTTGAAGAAATATATGTTTGTGTCTTCTGCCCATTTTTTAATTGGATTACTTGTGGTTTTTTGTGTTGAGTTGTGTAAGTTCTTTATATATTTTGGATACTAACCCTTTATTGGATATGTCATTCAAAAATCAGTCTTTTCTCTTTATTTGCCAATGTTTTAAATGGGTGATGCTGCTCTGGGTTAGAGGAAATTAGCTAAATTTGCAGATACATCTTTTCTTTCTGAGCAGGCTGTTGGCTGATTTCTTCTTTTGCCATGCAGCGAAGAGTACCCTATTGACAAGATATCCTAGGTTTAGCTCCCCACCTCTGCCAGTGACCAGGCTTCTTGCCTCGGACAGGTCATTTCTTTCCTGGCACATGAGGTGTGTGCCATTAGTTGCCGGCCCACATTAAGGTCCACTAAGGAAGGCCCCACCCCTTGGGTGAATGACGGCATCAAGTGAGGCCTTCAGTGGCAGAGCCTCTGGGGCTCAGGCTTTCTCTCACGTGGCCCACAGCTCAGATGAAGTGATTCTGAAGCCCACTGGAAGTCAGCTGACTGTGGAATTCCTGGAAGAGAATAGCTTCAGTGTGCCCATTCTAGTCTTGAAGAAGGATGGACTGGGGATGACGCTGCCCTCACCATCATTCACTGTGCGGGACGTGGAACACTATGTTGGTAAGCACCATGTACCCTCTTAACTGTGACATTGTTTACTCCCATCAAGTCTCGTGACCCTTCCCCTCCAGTCTACCTTTGCATTTCTTTTCTAGCCATCTTGGGAATCTGAGGTAAAGTGATTTACCCAGAGTCATTCTTTGGCAAAACTAGAACCCAAATCCTGCTTTTCTTTTCCTTTTCCTCCTAGTAGGCCACAACCCCCCAGGCTGAGCCCCATTTTTTCTTTTACTTGGGGAATTCCAGGGATCATGGTGGTCTCTCTTCTATTGAGATGAGAAAGCCTTTGACTTTTGCCCTCATGTGCCAGTTGTCTCCCGGGCATGAGTGTTTGGGGATAGCAAGAGAAGTGAGGAAATGGCCCAGGCACGTGGATTGTACTGTGAGTGAGGCTGTATGTCAGGCTGTTCTGTTGCTCTAGCAGGCCTGGATCCAGCACATAGATCTAAGGAGAGTGAGAGGGATTTCTACCCCTACCTCCTAAACATGTGCACACAAATACAGTGTCTGAGGTGAGAAGTTTTGAGTGTCAGTCCATTCTAGGGACAGGTGAGGAGGGGAGGGAGGCTTCCCTGTTCCAAGACCACTTGGTGCAGAACCCATCTTTTTATTCCAGGTTCTGATAAAGAGATTGATGTGATTGATGTGACCCGCCAGGCCGACTGCAAGATGAAGCTCGGTGATTTTGTGAAATATTATTACAGTGGGAAGAGGGAGAAAGTCCTCAATGTCATTAGTTTGGAATTCTCTGATACCAGGTAGGAAGGGCAGGGGTAAGTAAAAAGCTAACAAAGTCCCTGGAACTTGTGATATACTGAGTATAAGTGTTTCTTTCCCTTCCTCTTGGTAGTTTCTTCCTTTGGGATGATGAGTTGGTTTATACTTTCTAGGGTAGATGATCACATTATAACAACCAAATTGTGTTTCTCTTCTACAGTTTCTAGCATTGGATAGAGTATATAGTAGCTATTTTAATTAATTTTTGTCTCCTTCAAGAGCTAGGGCAGCTTTCTTAGACCTTTTTTTTTGGTATTTAGACTGTGGTATGCTCATTGTTTAACTCCCAGGATAGGTCCCTGGAAATAGATTTACTGAATTAACCCCAAGTAGTTTCTCTAAGGATAAGGTTTCTTAGATTTAAAAGAAAAAAAAAGCTGATAACCTTTAAATTATTCTCTGTGGACTCATGGACTCGATAGATACATGTAGTCTTCTCTGTGCTCAGAACTGTGGGAGATCCCCAAAAATTATAACATATCTGTACTTAGAAAGCTTACTGTCTGATTATTTTTTTAACTTTTAATTTTGACATAATTATAGATTTACAGGAAGTTGCAAAAAATACACAGGGAGGTCCTGTGTATTTTTCAGCCAGTTTCCATCAATGGCAGCATCTTACATAACTATAGTGCAATATTAAAACCCTTGCTGTTGGTTTTAACATACAAAGTTAACAACCTGAGGATTTAAAAAAAACTGTTTGTACCTCACTTCATCTTGAAAGACTATTTGAAGTAGCTTACAGAGATACAGAGGGAAAAAATAGACAAAATTAGAACAAAAGGAAAATAAAGGTGGGGAAATAGGACACATCTGGTGGGTGATCTGCACACAAAATGCATGTATGAGTGTCTGGATAGTTGGTAGAGAAGGACTGTAGAGTTTTCACTGAATTTCCTGAAGGTCAGGACAAGGAAGGGAGTGCAATATTATAAGGTTTGTGGTTTTACATAAGATAAAAACAACCAGATATTTGGGAGAAGTACTTCTTTACCTGAAACTGAGCCCTTGAGAGGTTTCTCTAATGATTCCTCATAAAGACAGTATGGGATGGGGACAGTACAGTAACTGTTATTGACCAAGTACCAAGTGAGTGGATCCGGGTTGGGAGAGTTATGAGCATTTAGTGGAGGAAATGATCTCCTTTAACTGGGGAATTCTGTGGAGCTGGGACTTGGGACTTCTAGAGCTGAGTGGAATGAGGATGCTGACCAGACTTACTGAAATAAGTGTTTTGTCTTATTTGACTCTCACTGGGATGGGGAACATTTTATTCAGGCTTTAACCTTTAATTCCCAGTCAGCTGACATCTGCTTTCCACCCCTTCCTTGCTAGGCTTTCTAACCTTGTGGAGACTCCCAAGATTGTTCGGAAGCTCTCATGGGTGGAGAACTTGTGGCCAGAGGAGTGTATATTTGAGAGGCCCAATGTGCAGAAGTATTGCCTCATGAGCGTGCGGGATAGCTATACAGACTTCCACATTGACTTTGGTGGCACCTCGGTCTGGTATCATGTGCTCAAGGTAGGAATGAATGTGACTTCTAGAGGCAGCCTGGCCTTGGGCCTCCCTCTCTGTTTCAGGTGGCAGCAAAAAATAGGCTGCTGAGGTCTACCCACCTCCCAGATTCTGTTTGGGTGACATTTCCATATAACTACTCTTTTGTGGTTGGGCACTTAGTGGATATGCCATATAACTGTCTACAGTTTTGATGCTTAACATTTTTTTTTAATAACCTAAGGTTTTCTCTGACTGTTTATCTTAATTGAACCAATCTATACTCCTATGACTATGTATGGAAATGTCCATATTTACTGTAGAAATTCTTGGTAACATGAGAAACTTCGCCTCCCCCTTACCATCTTTATTGAGGTATAATTTATACACCATAAAATTAGTCTATTCCAAGTGTATAGTTTGATGAGTTTTGACAGTTATATGTAGTCACATAACTGCCACTACCATCAAAATAGAGCATAGGGGCACCTGGGTGGCTCAGTCTGTTGAGCGGCTGCCTTCAGCTCGGGGTATGGTCCTGGCATCCTGGGATCGAGTCCGACATCGGGCTGCTGCTCGGTGGGAGTCTGCTTCTGCCTCCTACTCTCCCTCTGTTCTGTCTGTCTCTCAAATAAATAAGTAAAGTCTTATTTAAAAAAAAAGATAACAGCATATATGACAAGTTTTTTTTTAATGTCAACCTTCCTATGGGTAGTTTCCCTTTTAGTGGTTGTTAAAATTTTGTAATTAGCATATTGATTGTCAATGACTATGAAGGACTTTTGAGGTCTGGAAAACAAATTTCTTAAGTATTTTTGATTCTTTTCCACCATCACACTATTTAATTTTCTTATCAGAAATGCCAAGGAAAGAGCAGAAAACTTGGATATGGCTCTTGTCCAAATGATCACGAATCTTAAACTAGTTGTTTCCATTGGTTTAACATGAAATTGGAGAATGTAAATCACTATTATGCAAATGTTAGACTTAACTTTTTTATTTTATTTTACTTATTTGAGAGAGAGAGAGCACAAGTGGGAGGGGCAGAGGGAGAGGGAGAGAGAATCTCAAGCAGACTTCTGCACTGAGCACGGAGCCCGATGTGGGGCTCGATCTCATGACCATGAGATCACCACCTGAGCCAAAACCAAGAGTCGGATGCTTAATTGACTGTGCCACCCAGATGCCCCTAACTTTTTTATTTTAAAATAATTCCTTTTTTGGGCGCCTGGGTGGCTCAGTTGGTTAAGCAACTGCCTTCGGCTCAGGTCATGATCCTGGAGTCCCTGGATCGAGTCCCGCATCGGGCTCCCTGCTCGGCAGGGAGTCTGCTTCTCCCTCTGACCCTCCCCTCTCTCAT